>NC_050577.1:219753606-220071856 GCF_011100635.1 Trichosurus vulpecula | reverse complement strand
TGGACAAAACAGATGCCTGCCATTAAAGGTCTTGGCTGCTCCAACAAGGAAAGCTAAATATAATGATGGCTTGAAACAAGAGAAAAGGTAGAAGAATCCAGTGAGTTATTGTGGTTATTCCCAAAAATTGCCAGGGAAAATGCCAAATGAACTGGTACACTTAAAAACAGCATTAAACCTTCTGCTTTAAGAACAGAAAAGCAGCTCATTGACATCTATGCTAACGTCCAGCAAAGATGGCTGCCTGAACAGAGGTACACTACCCAGATCTCCTACACCTACTCTGGCAAAAATCTGAAATTCGCACCAAACAAAATGATCAAGAAATCCCATGAGAAACTACAGTAACTTCTTCCACCCATGAAAGCCACAAAAATTAGCCAGAAGTGCATGGACCAGAAAGAGGGAATGGGGCCACTGAAAAACCAGCATCTACACAGGCAAATGAGCCCATTGCATCCCACGACCACAGACAGGTCAGAGACACATGCAGCCTATAGGATTCTGTGTCCAGAGGCAGCAAAAAAGAACCTGTCCCCCCAGCCCCAAAGCTCCCCTAAAGGAAGTGAAAAAGTCACAGGTCAATGTGGTTTGTCCATCTTTTCACATGAGAAATCTGTGGCCTGTTGATTTCCTATCCTTTCTCTTTCCTTGAGCTATAACCCTTCTGTTTCCTCTCCCCATCAGCATGCCAGTAGACTAGAGCAATTTACAATCATTCATTCTAGCTTCTTCTGTCCACTGACAGACAGCATGAAGAGTTGACTTGTTTCACAGAGATTTTAAAGGGACACTTTACATCCTGAGTTACTGAATGAATTGAGTTATTGAAAATTATTGCACAAAATAAATTGAGCAGTACAGGGACAGGATAATTCTGATTCCTAAGGCTACATCTGAATGCCTTTATAGAAGAAAAGTGTATTAAGAAGTTAAGATTTTAAATAATATTTCAAAAACATTGTTCACAGTTTTCTTTACAACTTGAAGTTGTCGACATTTTCCAATTTTAACAAATGGTTGTTTGCAATGCAAAGAAACACCTGGGTGTGTTTGATATCTAAGTCAATGAAATTTGGGTAAACATTTGTTGGATTTTAAAATAGATCTTGCATCCTTGTGACTAGAAATAGCTTATCAAATGTGATCCCATATATCAAATGTGATTCTCTACGGAGGGAAACATTAAGTTCTCAATCATAGTGTCTGATTCTGGGAATAACAGATTCTTTTCTTAAACAAAGTGCACTTTGAACGTGGTGTAATATGCATATATTGAGCTTTTTTGTACCAACGGTGAGCTATGCATATTTTATTACCTAATCCTTTTTGTAACCAAAGAAGCACTGATTTTGGAGGATGACTTGTTGGGCTTGGGGTCCCAGAAAGAGTTCCCTCCTTATGATGCTCATTCTGGATCACAAGGAGATTGAACTCACCACATTTGTACTCATTAGCCAACTGAACTGACAGTTAAGGCTACCATGCAAATCTGAGTGACCAGAATCATACATTTCTTAATTCTTGGGTAATTATTTCTAGCTATTATTGCCATTCATTTCCTATATATGTGTATTAATGTTTAGTTTATACCATAATCCAGGCCTGCACAACTTGCAGCCCATGGGCTGCTCATGGCCCACAGACACGCCAAAGGATTTCAGGTAGCCTGCAAAAAATCTTCGTGAAAAATGCAGAGGATGTTTTCCTGTACATTTTTCATGGGCCACGCAAAATCCTTTGGTGGGCTGCAGGTTGTGGAGGCCTGCTCTAATACCAATGGAAAGATTCTCGTATTCTGCCACTCTAAAAGTTCAAAAAAGTTTATTCATATTACTTGAATCTCTTCAGATTTCAATCCTGTTATCTTGTGCTTTTTCCTCTCTTTGAGTCCTACCTCCCTCTTCAGAAGAACATAATGAAAGACAAAGAATTTGCTGAACACTAATTTTCTGTAATTGAAGCACTGTTTCCACTCCATCGCCTCCCTTCTCCTCCCCAAGCCTGTCCCCCAATCATAGGTTTTGACTCCTTTTTACATTCTACCCTTTGACATGCGAATTTGTTTGCTCATGAGCCTTTACAAAAGATCAGCAGACTCACATAGCTTGGTTTCATCAGGAATAGGCCAGAGTGGCATACAAACGCCATTCCCTTCCAATGGGATTACTATACTGACACATCAAGGAGAAGCCACAGAAGACATCATCAAGGCACAAAATGAAGGTATGTAGTCTAGAAGATAGTGTAATGGAGTTGTATCTGAAACTATTTGAATAACTGGACTCAACATTAACAAACAATTCAACAGAAAATTACCTTTGGTAGAACATAAGGGAGAACTGTATTTAGCCATGTGATGTTCAATACTTTTGTCAGTGACGTGAAAGAAGGCAAAAATGACCTACTTATCACATCTGAAGATTACACTGAGCTATGAGAGACTGCTAACATTTTGGATGACAGGGTCAAGATACAAAAAGATCTCAAAAGACATCTACAAAGATAAAATTTAATATGAGTAAAGGTGAAGTCCTACACTTAAGTTCAAAGAATTAATTGCACATGTACATGACTGGGGAGTGGGAGGGAATAACCAACAGTTCCTTAGCAGGCTGTGTGTAACAAAACTCTATGTAACAGAAATTCATGGTTTCATATATTATCTTCTTTCTGTCCTATTCTGTACATGGACATTCTCATTTTATTTGGTGTTTAAGTCTAGAATAAAAACCGAACACTATCTGTACAAAAAAGAGCTAAAAGTTTAAATGGACTGAAAATTCAAGGATTCAATCATGTAATAATGGCAAACCAAAATTGCTAATACTGTCTTAGGATGCATTAGAAAGAGAATAAAAAACAAGAATAAAACAAGATGCTGTACTCTGCCTGGTCAGACCACCTTTGTGTTCAGTGCCAGGCATCACATCTTAGGAAAAATATTAACAATGTGGAGCATGTCCAGGAGAGAAGGATGCCCAAGAGAGGAAAGAAATTAGAGAAAATGATATATGAGGATCTCTTTAAGAAATTAAGGATGTTTAGGGTGCAGAAAAGAAAAGGCTTGTGAGTAAGGTAAAGAGAGAAAAGTGAAGAGAGAAGACATAATGGCTGCAGAGAGGCAGATTTTGTCATAATTAAAAGAAAATCTTCCTAATGAGATAGAAAAATGTGGAATAGGCTAATTTTTCAAGAAAGTTAGATGATAGGGTTACAGATTTAGAACTGTAGGGGATTATCTAAGTGGTATCAAACTCAAAAATAGGGACCTTAAACCCATACATAAGGATTCCTTGGGCCTACATGGTGACTTAGAAAAGCACATTTAAACATTATCTCTGTCCTACTGTATTTTTATTTATTTGGTTAAATATTTCCCAATCATATTGTTTTAATCTTCTTCTGGAGTATTGTGCGCTGAATGTCCCTGCTGTTTTGATACCTCTCATCTAGTCCAAACCTTTAATTTTACAGACAAGCAAGCTGAAGCTAAAATTGTATTTGTAAAGGCCACCAGATAGTAAGTAGGAGAGCTGGGATTCAGATATGTCCTCTAACTGAAATCCAGCATTTTTTCCACTGCACCACGTTTACCCTGGATATGGTAAAGAGGATTTTTGTTCATGGATAGGCCCTTTTAATTCCGTAATTCTATGCTTTTATCATTAATTCCCAATTTTCATTTATTCTCTCAAGTTTCAGGTATGTATGTCTAATCTTACCTTTGTATTATTTACATTATTCACATTATTTGTTAGGAGAAAATTATTTTAAGGAGAAAAAAGCCTCACAGAAAGATACATTTTTTTGTTTTTCTATCTCGAAGCATATTTTACAAATAAGTAGAAAACTTTTGTCTGAAAATTGCTCACAAGGCACTTAAGTCATTATATTATTTGAAAGAATAAAAATACATACAGAGAATGGAGAATGTAGTTGGAGCTTGCTTACAACACACTATATACTGTTCTATTTACAAAGATCACTTTCCCATTCTACAGCAGCAAAAGAATTTTTACTGCATTTGCAGCCTCACAGAACAATTCAAAGACAGGTGAATGACTTTTTCTTCAATCTGAAAATATCTACTTAAAGGATATTTTAGAATGAAAAACGGCTCTTACTTTACTGGTCAATGCAGTGACTTCTCTTTCAGCCTTGTGCAGTTTACTAATTAAAAGGGTGTTTTGCTCATTAGTTGATTGTAGTTCTTTTTCCACTCGATCATAGTGAAGCTTGGCTGACTGTTTTTCTGCCTTTAGTTAAAACAAAATTATATTTTAAGGTTTAATCTTTATTCCTTTTTCATAATTGACCTAAAATACAACAAATCCAAGTGAAGAATGTGTGTTTGTATGATACAAACAACAAATAACAAAATGCAGACGTAACAAATATTACAAAAAGCTTTTCTTAAGCAATTATATACATTCACATATACCTATGTATATAAGTAACAGAAACCAAGAGATAAAGCTTCTTTATTGTAATAACATAGTATCATCTATCCAACCATCCAAAACACAGTCAATAACTAGTATATATTGGAAGAGATCCCAGAGCAATCAAAATAAATGTTTCAAAGATACTTTACTTTTAATAGTTTACAAAGAATCGTAATAAAGTTTGCTATCTGGTTTGGAACCGCACAGCAAACTAGAAGCAGTGAGTTAGAAAGGGGGCAGGAAGAGGAGGTAACAAGAAACAGGAGCTAAAATCCTAGCAGAAAGGAAATGTATATGAAAAGCAAAGCAGCCTGGTGTTTGCTTTGGTTCTCAGGATTTTTTTGTTTGGTTTTTAGTATAAGGGCAAAGGAACGACATACCCCTAAAGTAACTGAGGACAGTTTTTCACAATTTGACTGTTTCAAACCCCAGGAATAACTGAGGTTTCTAGTTTTATGGTTTACAAAGCAATGTACCCAAAACGACCCCATAAGATAGGCAGTTTAACCACTGCGCACTTCATAGTTAAAGAAACTGAGGTAAGTGAAGAGATAAGGAACTAGCCAGTGGCCTGGTTCCAGAATCTACCTTTTGCCTCCAAGTCCAGGGCTCTTTTCATCGAAATGATAAATACAAAGAATACCCTTATTCATCAAGAAATGGCAAGATTATTGGGAGGTCCAAAAGAACGGGAGCAGCAAGTGCACTTCAGAGATAACCTAGTTCAATTCTCTCATTTTAGAGATGAGGGGAAAAAGATCCAGAGACAGAAAGTAACTTTCTTAAGGTGAGAGCAGATGAGACAGAACTGGAACCCTTATGTTTTGTATGTTCTGTTTAAGAAGGCAGTACCTGTGTTTCAGAGATACTTTCACACATGATTGCTAAGTTAAAAAAACAAACTGGGCCCAGGAGCTGCTCAGCCGCGAGGAGGAGCTGACCAGGGCGGCACGGGGCAGGGCTCCCAGGCTGAGCAGCTGCACCAGCATGAGCACCTGCTGGCGCAGTGGGAGCTGGAGGTGTTCGAGCGAGAGCTGACCCTGCTCCTGCTGCAAGTGGATCGAGAGCAGCTGCATGCGGCCACGCCCAGGGCACCTTCAAGCGTAGCAAGTTGCAGGTGTGTGACGGCAGCGGAGGATCAGCACACCTCTCGGCTTCAGGCTCTGGACCACGGTGCAGGCCTATCCAGGCTTGGACTGGAGGAAAACCTTCTTTGAGGTCGGAGCCGGGGACTCACCCACTTTCCCACACTTCAGGGCCATCCATTTGGAAGCTGCAGACACAGGGCAGGTTTGGGGTCGCCAATCCCCACGACGCTTGGAAGACCCAGGAAATGGGGAGTGCTGGCCCTACTGGGCCTAGGGACCTGGGTCCCCTAAGCCAGGGGAGGCTCAGAATGGGAGGAGGCGGTCCCGAATGGATGAGACAACCTGGTACCTGGACTCCAATGACTCATCCCTCCTGGGGTCTCCACCCACACCCCCCCACACTCAATGGTGACATCCACCCCCCAGAGCCCAAGGAACCACAGCGATCGGGCCCCTCAGACCAGAGCGGGACTCCCAAGATCATCCAGCATGCCCTGCTTAGGGGGACAGCTCTGTTAGCCTCTCTGGGGCTGGGCTGGGACCTGCAGCAGGCCAGCAGCGGGGCCTGGGACAAGGGAGACACCACCCTTGAGGAGGCATTGTCATCACCCCCCTCTCCCCTCATTCGCTTCTCTCCCAAAACTCCAGATGCCCCAACCTCTCTGCTGAGCTGAGATGCTGAGACACCTCCCAGCCCCCCAATGCTTGACCTGGGAGCCCCCACCAAACGGAGGCAACACAGGGTGGCAGGGTGGGTCTGTCTCCCCCACTCCTGGGGCCTTCTGTTCTGCACGCCCCCCCCCCCCATCCCCAACACTGGGTCTCATCGGCAGGTCTCGGTCTTCACCCCCCCCGGAGCCTCAATGACCCCTGGAGTTTTGTATTCACTGCCCCATCCCCGCTTCCATCTCCACAGCCTGCCCCACGTTGAGCTCCCTGGAACCTGTTCCCAGACTCAGACCACTTCTGGGACCCCCCACCCTTCAACCCTTTTGGCCCAGAGTCCCCCCAGAACAGGAGAGCCCAGACCAAAGACATGGGGGGCCAGGCTCCTTGGGGAGCCACAGAACCAGAGGGGAGCCCCTGAGTGAGGGGGGTATGGCATACCCACAGTGAGGTGGGAGATTCTCAGAGTCTTTTAGGGAGCTGGCCCTGGGGAGGTGGATGCCCCCAAGGGGGACCTTCAATAAGAGGGGGGCCCTCTCCAGGAGCCACTGAATACAGTGGTAAAGGAGAAAGGGGCCAGATCCCCAAAAGACCACTATATCCTAGTGGCTGATGGCCCCTGCCCACTATCCCCCTAGTCCCTCTGGAAGGGGCTGAGCAGTCTCTAGGAGCTGGGACCCTTTCCTAGCTGCTTCAGTTTCTTCCAGAGGCTCTCAGTTCTCTAAGGTGGCCCTTCTTTTAAGAGGCGAGGGGCACAAGATGGGGATTAAACCTCCCCTGGAACACTACGCTGCACTTGAAGCCTTAACACTGGACTGAAGGGAGTCCAGAGGGGAGCTTGGGTCACCCCTGCCTCTCCAGTCTCTAGGGGACCTCTGGAGCCATCTCTTTGCCCCTCTTCCCCATTGGGGCTCGACACTGTAACTGGCTGGTTTAGGGGGCACCTGAACCTGTCTCAGGGAATCACTGTCCACCCTTCCCCTGGCCTCAGGGCAGGAGGCAGGGAGTGCAAAGCTATGTGGTTGTGGCCCCCGGGAGCCGGGGAGAGGGATGGGACTGATGTGTCCAGGAGCGACTGGGCCATTGCAGCCCTTGGGGTGTGTCCCACTGTGTTTCCCCATGCCAGTGGCCCAGAGAGTGTCTGGGACGGGGACTCCTCCCCTAAGGATGGCAGGAGCAGACTCCATGCAGCTTCTCATGTGCTCAGAGATGGGGACTCCCAGAACACTCCCCCCAACTCCCAGCCCACGTCTGGAGGTCACAGCCTAAACTCTAGGCCCTAGAGTGCCACTGAAACCAAATAAACTTCAGCTGTCTACACTGAAAAAAAAAACAAAAAAAAACTTGGGTCCTATAATGGGTAAACTTCATTTGGACATACTGAAAATTAGCTTCCTTCATATATCTCATTGCTCAATGGTATCTAATGAAATGTTTCTAGGTAATTAAAATTAAGTGGTAAAGTATATATCCAACAAACAAATTCAAATTATATATGGTACCTTTGTTCCCATCCACAGCTAAGAAAAAACAAGGGGAGGAAGGCTTGGTAGGAAAGGTTGCTTCTCTGATCATGTTCTGAAGGAAGGACTATAACTCCACTGTTCTGTATCTTCCTCCACTCAGCATCTGGCACATCGTAACTGCCTAATTAATACATTTTTGTTGAACTGGTTGCTAAATTCCATTGAATGAGCCACTTAAGCACTGGCATAAATTGTGGTCCTTCATCTTCTTTGACCCTCTGGGTCCTCCATCACCACTTCAGTGAGAAGCCTCCCACTGTAAGCTCCAATGATATTCATTCCTAAACTCAACTGCTACAGATGAAGAGTCACTAAAAGTCAAGCAGCAACAAGTGGCATGAATGAAACTAGGCATTCAGAAAGTCTTCTGCTGCCAGAGTGCCATGGGGATGGACATGTGGGAGTAAATTCAAGTCAACTCATTAGGAGAACAATTTTTACAATAACAACATGGTGAAGATGAACAATGTGGAAAAACTAAAAACTCTGACCTACACAATGACCACCCATGACTTCAGAGGACTGATGACGGAGCACGGTACCTACCCAGATTAGGACACACATAATTTGTAGACATTGTCAATGTGGGGCTTTGTTTTGCTTAACTAAGAATATGTTAAAAGAGTTTTGTTTTGATTTTTTTCTCTCATGTGGAAAGGGCACTGGGAGGAAAGAGACTGTTAATTTTGAAAAAAGCTAATAGGAGTCCAATTTGGCTGGCACGTTGGGTTTGTAAAAGAGAATAGCGTGAACGAAGGGTTGTGTTTTGTCCTTCGTTTTCAAAGAGGACTATGACATCAGGAAAATGATGACACGACTTGCAGTTGATGTCGATTTGAGTGAGGGAGGGCTGTGCAAGGTCACCAGCCTCACTTTCTCCTCCAGAGCCATCTGAGTCCAGTGGCCTGATATTCATCAGGAAGACTGGAGATGGCCCAGGATACAATGGGAGACCCTGGCCCTTTTAGACTAAGGCCTTTTCAGGTTCTCACTTTGACTGAAGTAACGCCCATTCAGCAAATAGTCCTCTTTAAGAAATGAGTCAAGGGATGGCCCCTTTAATTAGAAAAAAAATTTAAAAATCGAACTGGGAGGGAAAGACCCTCAGGATTGGTCTTCAAAAGAGAAACAGTTAACAGTGGCATTCACTCTGAGCCAGGAGGGCCCAAAATATAGCCATTACATGAAGCTTGGGCAGGAACCTATTGTGGTCCAATCTATGAGCTTCAGAGTGAAATGGAGAAGGTAGGGGAAGGGAAGGGAAAAGAAGGGGAGGGAAAGAGAGAGGCACCATTTAGTAAATCATCTCTTCTAGTTTAACAAATATACTCTGTAGCAAGAGAAACAAATTCACCTCAGAGGGGTACCTTGTTGATTCATAGAGTCAACAATTCTTGTCTAACAATGGAAAACTGTTGTCTTTGAATCAGTAAGTTCAGTCTGATCTAAACAAAACAGGTGCACTTAGGAACCCACATATGAGTCAGCATATATCTGTGAGTCTAACAAACATGCATGCTCTCAAAAGTAAAATATTTTCAAGTGCGCTTTAAGCACATATGGTATAACCTACAGGGAAACAATTAAAATCAACTCACCTCCAGGGACCTGATGGCGGCCTGCATCTCGGCCAGCTGGCGCACCTGAATCCTTTGGACGTTTTCAGCCTGGATGCCACAATTCTCTTTCTCTGCTCGTAACTCTGTCACTTCAGCCTCCAAGCCTTTCAATTTCTGACACAACTGGGCCTTTTCTCGGACAAGCTTCTCCACTCGTTTGCTATCTCTTGTGGGATCAACGTTAAGGAGTTGGTTGTGTATCTCTTCTTTATCTTTCTCTAGTCTTGATACCTAAGAATAATTAGAATTAACTTACCTTTAAGTTATTCATTTTTCAGTATTACAGAATTTAGGAGTTGGAAACAAAATTAAACACTGTGTTAAACATAAAAAGGTTGGGTACTATCAAAAAATTTGGCAAAGTCAAAGGTCATTGGTACAGAGCTAGAAGGAAACTGAGATACCATCTACTCCAATTCTCTCATTTTTCAGATGAAAAAAACTGAGACCCAGAGGTAAATAACTCACCCAAAGTCATAAAGGTACATACAGAGACAGAGACAGATAACTAGCCAGACAGATATACATACATACATATGTGTGTGTATATGTATATTTCCATCATGAGGGCCACGTCTATCTTCTTTTGTATCTCACCATAGTGCCTGGTCAGTTATTAACAAGTAAATTATTTTTCTGAGTTAAAAAGAAAAAAGAAAAAGTGATATGTTGGCAGGGGCATTGACTCTGAAAATCAGGAGGACTTGGTTCTCATTCTTTACAGGATACATGACCTTGGGCCTAATGCACAGGGATTTATATCTCATTGCCTAGCTCAGTGCCCAGTATATAATCGGAATTTAATAAATTATTATTGACTTGTAGATTGATCAATTGAAGTAGAGTCCTAGGAAACCTGAAAAGGAGAGATCACTAAATATTCATTTATTAAATTCCTATTATGTGCTAGGCACTGAGCTAGGTAATGGGATATAAATGGGAAAAATGAAATATTATCTGCTCAAGGAGTTTACATTCTACTGAAGAAAGAATATGCATGCACATGCATAGGTATACAGAAACAAATAGGTACACAACACACATTAAGTGCAAGGCAGTTTGGTAGAAAGAGCAGTTGTAGTTGGGGTGACAAGGAAGGTGTTATGTAGAAATTGGTACATGGGCAACTTTTTGAAGGAGATTCTATGACGTAGAGAAAGTATCTTTCAGAAATGGGGAACAGCCAATGTAAAGGCGGAGACATGAAAAACAGAGAAGTTTGGCTAGAGCACAAAGTGCAGGGGGTCATGTATGATGACCCTGGAAAAACAGGGTAGGGCCACGCTATGAAGGACTTTAAGAGCCAGAGTTTACATTTTATCCTGGAGGCATGGGAGAGCCACTGGTATTTAATGAGGAGGAACGTGGTGGCATGACCAGAGCTGTACTTAAGAAAATCACATTGGCGGCTCCATGGAGGAAAGACTGAACTGGGGAAAGACTTGAGGCCATGAGACCAATCATAATCCACTGCGATAATATAAGAGAGAAGTGACAGTTTCTCTGGCAACTCCCTAAGACTACAGGTTGCGTAACAGTTGTTGATCAATATCACAAATTGTCTACAATGATAAAGTAATAAGTCCAGACCACCCCTCACTTCCAAAAACTCCTCCTCTTCAGATGTGATGTGAGGCTCAAGGGAGGCCATGTATGTATGGCATTTTGTACACATTAAAGCACTATGTAATGCGAAGAGTTGTAATGATGATGACGATGACACTTTATTTCCTGAGTAAAATGCAAGCTGCTTGAGAGTAGGGAACATTTCATTTTTTCTCCTGGCATTCTAAACCTTTACATAGTACCTGTCACACAGCAGGCATTCAGTAAATGTTTCTTCAATTAAAAACCACATTAGGATAAACATAGGGTTCATTTCCCCTCAAATATGGCTCTTCCAAAATGTGACTACAGGTACCACCGTACAAGTAATGAGAAGATAAGGAAGGAATAAAACACAAGTGAAGGAAAGAAAAAAGAACAATGAGGATCAAAATTAAACATCTTCATTTGAATGGAAAGAAATATTTTTAAGAACTCACAAAAGTTATATTTGACGCAGGAATGTTGTGTAAAGTTGTATATATTAGCTGAGTTCCTCTTCTGATGCCTCACTGTACCATGCAAGTGACACTGGGTTATGTCAGCTAAGTCTAAGTTCTGACAGGCTCCTTCGACATGTGAATTATTTTATATCTTTTGTCCAAGGACAAACCAGCTAAATTCAGAGACTGCTTATCAAGAAGAAAGAAATTTTCAGCCATGTTTCCAAGGGGTAAAGAGGCTGTGGTTTCCATCAGTTGAGACAGTACCCACAAAAACAGGGCTTCTTGAAATGCTAGAAGTAACTGTGTATAGTTCTTGTGCAGTGTGTATGTGTGTGTATACATATACACGGATATGTGTACGTTCTTCCTTTCAAAGAGATCTCATCTTTAGATATCTTTTAAAGAGATGGCAGAGGAAGAATTCTAAACCAAAAAAGAGAGACAATTTCAAATTATCTCTCAATATCTCTCAAAAGAGAGATAATTTCAATTAAATGAGTTTGAAAAGATTTTGCCTTAACAAAATCATTGCAGCTAAGGTAAGAAGTGAAACTGCTAATTTGGAAAAAAAAAAATTTGTCCTAAATATCACTGATATTTAAGATACACCAGAAATTTACAAAAATATTTAAGACCAAGGTATCCTCCAATGGATATGTGGTACAAGAATATGAATTAAAAGTTCTCAAAAGAATTTCAAACCATTAACAACTGTATAAAAGATTACTCCAAACTACTAGCAATAAGAAAAATGCAAATCAAAACAACTTGTGTTTTACGTCACACTCAAAAAACTGGCACAGAGGAAAAATGATGGGAAAAGTCAATGTTTGAGGAGTTGTGGAGAGACAGATGCACTAAGACACTGCTCATGGAGCAGGCTGGAAAGCAATTTGAAATTATGTTAAGTCTTTGACCTAGACATCCCACTGCTACATATATACCCTAAGAATGTCAAAAATAAAAAGAAAGACCCTACTTAGATCAAAATATTTTTAGGTCAAAAACACTATTAGTGATAAGTAATAGAAATTAGAGTTAAAGCCAGAGTTGGATTATACAGATCAAACTTGTTCCCAAAGAAGGCAGGAAAAAACGAACTCCTCTCCCACTCTTATTAATGAAGAGGTGGTAGACTATGGGTTGGGAACAGCCCATATACTGTTAGACTAACTTTAGTGATATGGAACTTTTTTCTTTTTCTTTTCAATAAGGAATCACAGATGGGGTGGGAGTGGGTAGGAAGCAGAATGGAGAAGACATAAATTTTAAAATTAAGTGAATATTGCCTTTAACAGTCTGTCAAAAAGCAAAATACTAAATAAAATAATAGTTACATAACAAAAAGGTGACTAAACTAGGAGTTCGAAAACCCACAGTCTTGTCCAGTTATAGAGACTGAGATAGTTGCCTTTATAAAAAGAAAAAAAAAAGTATCACTAGAATCAAAATCATAGATTAGAGTGAAAAAGTGATACCAGTTCTGAAATGTTGTCGACATCTACTTTAGTGGATTCCCAGGTGGTCACTCTGGAGAAATTTTAAGGTAATGTTTTACAAGGTATTTAAGAGAAGGGAATATACTAAAAGAATTGGAAAAAAAAATTATAGGTGATATTAACACACACACCACAACGTAATGGGGAGAACATCAATAACTCATATTTCTTATTTCTCATCTTTATAAAATCTTTATCATAATCATCTAGTTGCTTGCACATTAACAACATCCCTGATGAAAATACGTAGGTTTTTCCAAACAATTCTCTATAGAAGAACACGACTTTAGTCACACAATTGCCTAAAAAGTGTTGTGTTTATTGATTACAAAAATAAGCAAAAGACTTTTTGTCAATCAAGGAGTCTCTTGTGCATATATTAAGATCATAGATTACTTCATAAATGCAAACAGAGAGATTACACAAGAATGACTGTGCATTAATATCAAGCAAGGCAGAAAGCAGGGAGATGTACTCTGACCAGAAATATTCACCTTTGTCATACAGAGGATGTCTTGTGTACTTAGATCCTCTAGATGTTCCTATTTATACATATCATTGTGATGACTGCACACTAGGTTACTTGCAAATTTGATAAGCATGCCATCTATCACCTTTAATTGATAAAAATGTTAAACAGCACAGGAACAAGCACAGACACTCACTTGCAAGTTGCCAATGAACCATTAATGACTACCCTTTGAGACCAGTCATTCAACACTTTCCAAAAATAACTATATTACCATCTAGCCCATATTTCTCCATCTTTTTCACAAGAATAGCAAAAGAGACTTTTTCAATATTTTGGTAAAATTTGGGCAAACTGTATATACAGCATCCTTCTGATCTACCAATCTAATAACAGCCAATAAAACGGAATGAAATTAGCGTGGCATGCCCTTTGGTCACTGGTTCCTTTTTCAGATGTTTATTAATGATTTTATTAAAAATATATTCTAAAATTTTGTTTGTTAACAAATCAAGCTCTCTGGCCCAGAGTTTGAAGAATCCATTCTCTTCCCATTTGGGAGGAAACTGGAACACTAATCCTTCCCCAGTCCCCCAATACTTCTCACATGATTATCTCATTTGCTCCTTAAATCAATGTTGTCAGGTTGGCCTGTTATTATTCTCATTCTACAAATGAGAAAGCTAAGGTGGGGTAGATATAATAGCCTAACCCCTTGCCCTATGCAAAACAGGCTAATTTTCCTCAAAAGGCATGCAGACCATCCTCAGGACTTGGTTGGCTCAGGCTCAGGTTGTGGACACCACTCCCTGCTGGCTCATGCGCTGATGTTTGGCTGGTGAAAAATGATGGGCAGCTCAGGCAAGGAAGCTTCATTCAGCTGAACAGATTCAAGGTGTCCTCACTGCTTATCCTTGTTATACACTCCTGCTACAGCTGAGTAAATCTCCTTTTGTTAACTGTTGAACAATCTACAAATGTCTCGTGTCGTTCCAATACTGATCTGAAACTACCAGAGCTCTGGCCTAAGTCAGGCCCAGACTAGAACATAAGGCTTAAAGGGGTTAAGGGACAGAACTGGAACTGGAATCCAGCTCACCTGATTCAAAATTTGGAGCTATTTCTACTACATTACAATAGGTAAAGGAGACTGTGGTAGCTTCATGATAGTGTTACTTGCAGCAGGCCACAGACCATGACATAAGCAACATATTTCTGATGCTAATATCAAAGAAAAAAGTACTTAATAATCACTTTGCCAGGTGAATGATTACCTTTGGTTTCTTCCCTGACCTATATATTTGCCACATGGAATTTAAGAAAAAACAAAGCCAACAAAGGAACATTCTCTGTATATTTGACGTATGTTGGCTCCCCTTCTCCCCAGACTCAGGATCACTGCCCCCTCTCCTAAGTTCTTGACTCCTGCCTGACTTTTTCTTTCCACTCTACTATCACTCTCCATTCAGTAAAATTACTTCCAAGACATCCTAATCATGTTCGTCATCATAATGTAAAGTTGTTAGGTCCCTAATCAAGAGAGCACAATAATACATGTGCAGCCCGAGGCCGTGACCTAGCATCCGTGACAGTCAAGTCCTAACATGACATTGTCATTAACTAGCTGAGGGAAGTTGGGCAAGCTGCTTATCCTTTCTAATCCTGCTCCCTGGTCTACAAAACGAAGGAATTGGATTGGATGACACTTGGCTCTAGATTAAATCTAAAGTTCTGAAACTCTTTCTCATCAATATGTATCTTCAGACACCAATAAGTTATTAATAGAACAAACTATATAATTGAGTCATGCCTAATAATCTGTCATTACAAGAGAGAAAAGAGAAACAGATTTTAATGCTTTTTCCCCCTAGACTATCAAGGGAAATGCCAATCCCTTGTGAGTTTCTCTGGAAACCAATAACAAATTATTATTAAAAATATTTTCCCCCAAAAAATAATAAATTAAAAACCTAACATAATCATGTAGACACATACAAGTATGCATATATACATATACATATATATATATATGATAGTTACTTCTATCAGCTATATGTAAGCAAATATTTACAAATACTGCATTAGCTTCTCAGAAAATAGTAACAAAATACTGCTAAAAACTTCCCCAAAATAATGAATTCAAAGCCCAATATAATATGTAGTCACTTCTTATAGAAAAACAAAAAAATCATAAATACTACATATGAATCCTTAGCCCAAATACACATATGCCCTAGTATCCTAAGGTTGGAAAGAGGCAATTATTTTAACATGCACATTAATTATTATCTAATAACCTAAACTGTATTCTGGAAGCATTAGCTGGGTTTGGAAGACTGTGTTAGTGAGGCTCTGCTTTGAAGTCTTTCTTACTTCTGTTACTTTCTGGACCCACAATCATCTCATAAAGCTCAGGTGTTAATACATGTGGATGGATGATGAAACATAGGAAAGAAGAGTGTAGCTAGCAAAGGAAATTAAAGCAAACCCTCAACTATTACTGACAATCAACTGGTCAGAAGACAGAACATGACTTCAGCCTCATCTAAAACTCTTAGCATCCCAGCTTCCATTAATTATGGTTTCAAAGTACCCTAATGGATTATCTTCCAGAACTTTTATTAATTACAATTCCCAGTACTTTCACAAGAGATTCCAATTATGGAAATTAAGGACACTACTGGCCCCTAACCAATTTCAAGTAATATACACATCAAATTTAATCTTTCCTTGGTGAAAGAATTAACCACCAGATTTCAGAAGCTTTTTTCTCTTCCAAAAAAAAAAAACAACAAAACAGACTGTTTAACACAAATACAAGCATTTATAAGACCTCCAGATTTTAAAACGTATAATGTTAATCAGAATATCAGTATACTCTCAGCAGCAACTCATAACATTCTGAATCTCATTTTTATGCGGTATAGGTGATATCACCCATTTTCATTTCCTTCTCCCTCTCCCCAGTTCTCAAAGGAAAACCAGTCTCCTCTATCTGCACCCTTAGCTCATCCTCTTCTCCATCAATCATCCTTTCTTTCATGCATCTCCAATCCCATCCTCCCCAAAGGCTCCTTCTCATCCGTGTAGGTCTCTCAAACACACTAAAAATTTTCCTCTATCCTTACTAACGCTTGGACTATTTCCCCCTACCTCTACTTTAAAAAAATTGTCATCTCTGCCTCCTTCCCTGCAATCTTGCTTTCCTCCCTGCTACTCTACTGAAACTGCCTTCTCAAAGGTCCCAAGTGGCTGCCAAATCTACCACTTTCCTTAAGCCAATATCTCCCTGACTTCTCTACACAACTGAGCAGTCATCCATTTGCTTTGTCCTCCCGTGGCCCTCGTGGTTCCCATCCTCTCTGATGGGATACTTCTATCCACTTCACCGGCACTTCTTTTCTCTCATTCTGTCTCCTTACTGTTTCGGTTTCCCCAAGGCTATCTCCTTAGCCCTCATCTACTCTCTACTTATGCTTGCTTCCTTAGCAATCTCATCTACTCACCTAGCTTCAAATAGTAACACCACAAATGAACCCCCAGGAAAATGTAGAGAAGGAAGTCTAGTGAAATGTCCCAGGCAATGTATCAGTGGCTCTGTTCTGTTTAATATTTCTCTGGCTTAGACAATGGTACAAATTACATGCCTACATAATTTGCTGATAACCCAAAGTCTAAAAGGATAGCTAAAATGTCTGAAGATATAGACTGCAGATCCACAATGATTATGACAGGCTGGAACAATGGGCCAAAGCTTAGATTATAAAACTTAATGGGGATAAGTTTAAGCCTTACACAGGTTTGCAAAAAATCACCTTCACAAGCACAAGATGAAGAGGAGCTACAGAGCATTGCATCTGAAAAAGATCTGGGGGTTCAGTAAAGTGAGCCATGGTAACATGGACCCAAAAATGTAATGTGATCTAAGGCTGTATCAAGAGGCAGAGGGCCAAGACCAGAGAGAAAATATGCTGCGCTGCACGCAGCCTGTATCAAACTGCACGTGGAGCACTGCCAGAAGGTCTGGTGCCACACTGCAGGAAGGGTCCTGACGAGCTGGACCCTGGACAGTGTCCAGAGGAAGGCAAGAGGACAAAGGGCCTAGAGCTCACTCTCTAAGAGGATCAGTTAAAGGAACTGGAAATGTTAAACCTGGAAAGAGGACACAACTGTGGGGGGATAGGGTAACTGTCTTCAGGTATCTGAAGGGCTCTCACACTGCTTTGCATTGAAGGCAGAACCAGGAGCAATGGGTGCCACAGAGGTACATTTCAGCTCAATACAAGGAAAAATGTCCTAATGATTAGAACTATGCAAAAGTCAAAGGTGACCTTCAGAGGAGGGCAGAGAGGATACTTGTTAAGAGACAGAAGGGACCTCAGAGGTCATTTAGTCCAATCTTTTCATTTTAGATGAGGAAACTGAGGCTCAGAGGTTGAATGACTTGCCCTAGGACTCATACAGAGTGAGTAGGAGAGACGGAATTTGGACGCAAGACTTCTGGCTCCAAACCCAATTTCCTTTCCCCTACTCCAAATTCTGATTATTTTGTTTTTTTTAAATATTCTTCCCAATAAATAAATTAACAACTTCTTCCTGCCCCACCCCCAACCCCAGCAAATGGGGGCAAGATCTCAGTTGTTTTTTCTCTTTCATAAATAATTCTGACTTAACCCTGCCATCAGGGTGAGGGCTAGAAATGAATTTCAGTTTTTCAGAAGACGAACCTCAGTTAATTCATTTTCTTCTTTTTGGTTCAGACCTGTGATTTCATAAATGTAGGGAACTTGCAGTGTGGAATCGCCCTCCACCAATACAAATCAACAACTCTTTTACAGAGAAGGAGAAAATGGTCCAAGGCACCAAGAGCGAAACAGTGAGTAGAAGAGCTGGAGGAAGCCAATCCTCTATCTCCAAATCCAGCATTCTTTCTTTCTACTGTACCACAGATGCTTATTCAGGATACAATGAGTTCCTCCTTTTGTTTTTCTAATAAATTTTTATTGATATTTATTGATATTGATATTATTGATATTACACCACCATAATTATCCCTCCCTCTTCCCATTCCACAGAGCCAGCCAGAGACAGACAACAAGTTCCTCTTCCTGGAGATCTCCAAGGAAATGCTGGATAATTGTTTTAGAAAAGGAGATTCTTCATCGGGTACAGGTGGCATTCCATGACCCGTGGGGTGCCTTCTAATTCCCACGTTCTCTATTTTTGTTTTCACCTCTCTTCTGACCACCACAAGTCTTTACGATCATGTCTAAAGCCCTTATCTTTCCTAATTCATTGACACTCAGTCACCTTCACATCCAAGCAATGCCAAGGCCTAGTGATTCTGCCTCAGTCTCCTTTCTAGGCTCAGTGCCCCCACACTACATTACATCTGGAATACTGAGGATTACAAGCCCCTCCTGTCTCCTTTTTCCAACTGGATCTTCATACCATGACTAACTTGAGCAGATCACGGTGTTTCTGTGCAAAATGCTTCAATTATTCCTCATTCAGGTGGATTGGGGGTAAGTGGTGAAGAGAAGGGATGACTGGAACTGTGATTCACTGGGACTGAGAACTCCCCTTGGGAAAAGACTCTATAGTAGACTAGCAACTCCTACCCTGAGCGAGTTGCCTGGGGCACCACGAGGTGATGCTACTTGATCAGAATCACAGTCAGTACCTGGCAGGAACTGGAACTCCTCAATATATACTGAAGTTCCAATTCTGCCTTGTAGTCAGCTGCCACAAGCTGAAGCTACTTTATCTTTGCAATCTTATGCTAGAGCACACTGTAGCATGTTCTTCACGCCAGCCAAAGAACATCCCCTAGATTCTTCCTATACTGTCCTAGTCCTGTACTTCTGTGCATTCAATTCTCGACTCCCAGAAATAACAGGCCCCAACTCAGCCTACCGAAATCCCACCCATCTGTTAATATCTAACTCAAATGCCACTGCCTAACCTTTCCTGATGCAGTGAACTAAATCATCAACTCAAGATCTTTAAAAGGCAACATACAGAAGACAGACACATGGGCAGACAATGGACAATGACTACAAAAGCATAGCACAGTCCCCTAAAAAGAGTGTCAGGAGTACTAACCCTCAGCAAAATGAGCTGTGGCTGGTGATGATAATGTTAAGGATAACAAAGAGGTTTCTTAGAGTTTTTTTCAGCTATACTGAGAAAAAGAGGGGGTTCAAAATGGTGGCAGTTACAGTGATAATTGATCACACTGGGAAGGTAGAGCTACTGAACTCTTGTTTCTGTTTTCTCGGAATGATCTTTGTACTGGAAAGAACAGGAAAAAAAATGGGAGTTAATACCCATAATCAGTTGAGCAGAGAATAAAAGAGCACCTAGCTATCCCTTAATACATTTTCACTGGGCTCACATGGCCACTGTTTGGGATTTGTGAAGGACTGTGGAGAATGAGATACCACAGGATTAAAGAAGACAAAATGTCCAGATTTTTTTAAAGAAGAGAAGAGAGGGAACTTTTCAAACTATAGGAAAGTGAGCTTAACTCCAATTCCTGGGGGAAATGCTACAATCGATTACTAAATGGATGGTGAGTAAAAATCGAGAAAAGGAACCAGTGATCACAGAAAGCCATCATGGCTTCATGAAGTAGAGGTCACACCATTCCTTTTGGTGCCAAGATTACTAATTCAGTAGATGGAAATCCTATACATACAGTTTATCTACATTTTAGCAAAGCATTCGATACATGTTATTCTTGTTGAAAAGAAACAGACTAGATGAATTCAGAACTGAGTTAAATGCCTGGACCCAAAGAGTAGCTATTAATGGTCCTATCCTCCAGCAGGCAGTATCCAATGGAATGTTCCACGTGTAGCTATCAGTGCCTGTCTCCATGTTAACATTTTTATCAAAATCTATTTGTAAAATGTGCAGATAGCGCAAAACTGGGAAAGAAGCTTGACAATGGATGACAGACCCAGAATTAGAAAATATCTGAGAGATGAAACCATGGCATTATCTCTAATGTGCGGAAATTTAAAGGATATGAACATAGTGTTACACCAGCTAGGTGGCAAAGTGACTAGGGTGCTGGAACTGAAATCTGAAGACCTGAGTTCAAATCTGACCTCAGATTTGAGGCCTCACTAGCTGTGACCCTAGCAAGTCACTTAACCTCTGCTTGCTTCCTCACCTGTAAAACCTTACCCCCGCCCCAAGGTTTTTGTGGGAATAAAATGAGATATTTCTAAAATGTTTTTTGCAAACTGTAAAAAGCAATTTAAATGCTAGCTATGATGCTGATGATGTAAAGAATTGTACAAGATGAAGAAGACAGCTCATCTGAAGATCTTGAAGTTTTAGCTCAAGCGTTTGCAGTGGGACATGGCAGCCAAGAAGAAGGAAATTTCTAAGCTTCATCAAGAAAATTCTAGCATCAGAAATAAAGAGGACCAAGTCCCACTGTATTAGAACCTTGGTCTAAGCACATCTGGAACACAGCATTCAATTCTAGGTGCCACGTTTTAGAAAGGACATTGATAAGCTAAAGAACACAGTGAAAGCTTCATGTTCACGCTTTATGAAGCAGCATGGAAGAAAGACCTCTGAAATCAGAGGGCCTGCATTCATATCCTGGTACTGCTGCTTTCTTCTCAGGGACCTCTGTCAAGTTATTGAATGTCCCTGATTCCTCATCTGTAAAATGAGGGGGTGAACTCAACAACTTTCATGCTCCCTTCCAGGCCTGAGTCTATAGATCTATGATGCTATGGAGATCATGTGAAGAAAAAAGAAATGTCTAGCCTAAAGAGAGGACTTGGTGGGTGGGGGGAGAAGAGGCATGGCAGCTATCTTCAAGGGGAAAAGGGATTACACTGGCTCTTTGCCCTGGGTTTCATACCAGAGGGCAATTACAGCATTATAGGGAAGTAGCAAAGGAACCAATTTAGGCCTCCCCCACTAGACTGTAAGCTCCTTGAGGGGAGAGATGACTTTTGCCTCTTTTTCTATCCCCAGCCCTTGACACAGTGCCTGGCACATGGTAGGCCCTTAATGTTTATTGACTGATTGGATGTAAAGAAAAGCTTCCCAACATTTGAGACTTTCCCAAAAATAGAACGATGTTTAAGAGGTGGATGGTCTTTCTCACTGGAGGTCATCCAGCAGGGGCTGGATAGGTACTCGCTGGTAAGTTAGAGAGGAGATTCTGTTTCAGGTACAGGTTGGATTAGATGTCCTTTCTAACTGTGATTCTGTGAGACACTGCTTCATCCCATCCCATCTGACAACAGAAATGATCCTTCCTGGCTAGGTCCTCAAAAGTGCACTTTTTCCTCTGAAATTATCTTGTCAAACATTTATTATAATTACTTCTATATATGCTGCATCCCCCTACTGGATTTTGATCTCCATGAGAACAGGGACCGCATCTTATTAAATCTGTATCTCCAGTGCCTGGCAAAGTACCCAGCTCCTAGTGAGCACCTGTAAATCTATGCTCCTCCACTAAAGTTCTACTCCAATGGCTCACTGTTGTATGAAAGTGAACCTGGGTTCTCAAAGGCTACAATAGCAACAAGATGCGAGCCCTGACAGGTCCTCCCCAGCCAGAAAGGTTTCATGTAAGCACTGGCTGCCTGTCATTCAGGGACCAAGATGGGTCAGTTCAGGGAGGCTCGTCGTCATAAGACTGTCACAAACCCTACAGTGATGGACTAAATATAATCAAGGGCTGGGCTAGCTAAGTACCAAAAAGCTTAGCCTTAAAACACAAAGTGATGCATTTTTCAATATCATATCAATTCTCTGAGGCCATTCACTAATTCACAGAGGCTAATGAGCCCTGCTGATGAAGTACCCACACTGATGAAATCAGAGATTCCGAGAGATTAAGAAATAAATTATTACTATTTTCCATAAGAAAATTCTTTTTACTTTGTAGCATTTTCTTTTTTTAAAACTTACTGTAAACTTTGTCCATTCTAAATCCCTTCCTGTGGTCACTACTGTTGTCATCAGCATCATCAGCATTATTACCTCACATTTACTCAGTATTTTACCTACATGATCTAATTTGAGCTTCACAACAGCCAGGTGAGGCAGGTCATCATTAGTAGTAAATGTCTTGTCGCTAGTCACACTGATAATAAATGGCAGGGCTGAGATGCAAATTTAGGCCTTCTGATTGCTGGTTTAGTGATTTCCACTAGAGCTAACAATGATAACAAACAATAATTGTTAAATACCTGGTATGTGCTCTCTATGCTAGACCACAGAGATAAAATGTTTTAATGAAGCACACTGCTTTGAGGGTGATCAGCAATATAGAAAAACTATCACACTACACAATTTTACGTGCCAACTTGAATAGCCAATTCTTAGAATCAGAGTCCCTAAAAATTGAAGAACACTTAGACATAAGATAATAGATAATCTAGACAATAATCATAATATATAATATTATAATATAATAATAGATATACTCTATTATACTAGGTAGAACAGTGGACAGAGCGCTGGGCCTGGAGCCAAGAAGACCTGAGATGAAGTACAGCCTCGGACTAGCTGTGGGACCCTGGGCAAATCACTTAACCCTGTTTGCTTCAGTTTCCTCATCTGTAAAATGAGTCAGAGAAGGAAATGGCAAACCACTCCAGTAACTTTGCCAAGAAAACACCAAATGGGGTCATGAAGAGTTGACCATGACTAAAAATGACTGAATAAAAAAAAATTAAAATAAATAAAATTTTAAAAATACATATTTGTACTGTGGGTTAAAGAATATTAAGGAGGAAAGTACCATTAAAGATGTTAGTAGGATGCTAAGAGAATAAGTCTTAACTTAAAAATTCAAACACTTTGTGATAAATAATAAGTATAATGCTGAAAAAACTAAAAGATAAGCAATTTGCAGATTCTTAAAAAATATAATTTGCTCATATTCTGGTAGGTAAGGTACAGAATGAAATAAGCAGAACCAGAAAAACAATTATATATAATACGGTACAAGCAGCAAGAACAACAATAAAAAAAACAAAACTGAATGTTATGCATTATAATGACCAAGTGGAAGACTATATAAAGTTAGATTTGGTCAATGTGCTAGTTAGCTGTGCTGCACTGATTTGTGTTTCCTCTTTCCTACAGAAGAGGAATAGGGAATGATATTTTAAGGTGATATGAAAACAAAAGATGTCTGTCACTAATTTTTAAAGTGTGTCTGTTCCATTCTCACATCTGTATCAAGGATGGACTTAATATATGTGTAAATTGCTCTCATAAAGATTTCGTAGAGATAAGAAAAAACACATACGGATTAACAGTTACTCACACCTTCTTTCTCATCTTACATGCCCTGAATATTCGTCCGCCCTTCAGATAACTGTGTCACTTGTAGCACAGATGTCTTCTACTCGTACTCGATCTCATTAGAATGTGGGATCCTTGAGGGCAGAGACTATGTTTTTATCTTTCTTTGTACGCTGTCATTAGCATAGTGTCTGGCAGACAATATTTACTAATAAATGCTTGTTTACTCACTCCATCTAGTCTAGTTATTCTTTTGGTTTTATTTCTATTTGCACATGTAGCATATCAAGGCAGTGATGTTAAATATTATAGCTTCACTGTTGATGGACAGAATAACTTGTTTAAAAAAAAATTCTGGGCAGGTAGTTTTCATTCTTTGCTTATTTTTTGTTCTCTTCCAACTTCCATCCTTAAATGTTTTCAAGATAATCTGGCTTACCTGGTTCTCTCACATGTAGTAGTAGAAGTGGTGCTGATTAGATATAAGTAGCAAGTGAGACACTTAACAAGTAGCATGGGTGAAGCACACCTGGCTGCCTACCTACACTGCTCAGGAGGAGTCTTGTGCAGCCTTCCACCTTCCCTCTGACATCCACCACCACCCAAAGTCTTTTTGCCCAATGCTCTCACTCTTGCTCTTCTATGGTTAACCCTGCACAACAATCTACATACTGGACAGTGGCTCTAGAGGACTAGTTCTCAAAGTATACTCTGGGGACATGAGGATGCCTGAAATGGGGGAAAGGGATTTGAGGTCAAAACTATTTTTTACAATAATACTAAATATTTCATTTTCTAACATCAATAGATATAAGCGTGGGAGGAGACTCAAAATATTTTAAGAGTATAAAGGCATTCTAAGACCACAAAGTTTGAAAACTGCTGCTGATATGTAAATTAGACTGACCCTTTAATGGAGTAACAATTCAATTTTGTCTTTTCCCCCTTTGTCATTTGAATTATAGGGCTGGAGGGGAATACAATCAGAAGCTTCCCCTGTGCCCTGGCTGACCTCCCAGGAATGCCTTCCTGATTTTACTGGCTGGCTGCTGTGCTTATTCTGGGAGGAGGAGAAAGTAGTGTTTTATCTTTATTTTATATCCTTTTAAATTTTTCAATTTCCTACTAACGAAGTTATTTTTAATTACATTTTATGATACATACTGCCTTACTACAGTTTAAACCTTGTACCTGAATTATTAGACTAAATTAGATTAGACTGGTCCACAACATCATGATTTCCACATACAAAAGACAGAAATAAAGGTTTATGTATGAAATCATGAATATGCTATGTGCAGTTGGTTTTTAAAAAAATACATATCAACCTTAACATGTTAGTACTAATGTTGCCTTCCTCTTCTGCTTCCCCATCTGAATTTCATTCTCCTCTCTTCTGTATATTTTTATGTTTAACTGATGCTTTCTCTTTTTTTTGCACCACTATCACTAGCCCTTATATTCTCCAACTACCTTCTCTCCGGTAAAAGCCTTCCCTTGTAACAAATAGGTAGAGTCAAGCAAAAAACAAAACAAAAACTGTGCTGTCTCAGTATTGTCAGAAAATGTGCACCTCATTCTGTACCCACAATCCATCTCTGCCAAGAAGCTGATCATCAATCTCCTTGAGGTATGACTGATTGTGGCATTGGTCAGAGATGCTACCCTTCACAATACTAAAGTCAATATATAAATTGTTCTCCTACTTCTGCTTGCTTCACTTTCCTTAGTGATATAAGTCTTCCCAGATTTCTCCCACATCATCTTACAAAAGAGTTTATATTCTAAACTAGCAATACCACTGGCTGACATATCCCTCTGATTGGCAAATAGATCAAGTATTTGCTGATATTATTTAGAGCATGGGTTCTTAACATGGAGTCCATGAACTTTTTTTAAAAAATATTTTGATCACTGCTCTTCAACATAATTAGGTTTCCTTTGAAATATTATGTATTTTATTTTAAACATTTAAAAATAGGATTTTGAGAAGGGTCACCAGATTGCCAAAGGTGTCTACAACACAAAAAGATTAAGAATCCTGGAGCTTTTGGCCTCTTCATTATGGTAGTACCTGCTTTGCATCAGTTAGGTTAGTAAACAGTAATCCTCAAAGTCAATGTCTATTCTTTTAACCATTTTCCATTTTAAAATTTCAAGAGTTGGTTGAAACAAATCTGTATAGAAATGTCATGACTGCTAGAGAGAAATGTCATAATTTCATAATTGCATCCCATTTTAAAATTCTTTCTTCTTTTTCAATATCGATTTTAAACTCTGCTCCAGTAAGTCGATGGTCTATCTAATTTATAAATGACTTTCACATATCATTAATCAGTCACCTTAACCTGTCGAGATATGGTCAGTCAGATTCCCTGTATTGGTATTCAGTATTTTCCATTGCCAGAACCTTGTGATTCATGTCATGAGCATTTTCTTCCAGATGAAAGTGCATGAAGTCTTGAGATACAGGTCAAGGTGAGGAAATGATCAGCAGCAGAGCAGCCCAATTTCCACACAGGTATACCAGGAAAACATAAAACAACAGAATACCAAATCAAATGATGATTGGGAACTCTAGTGAGTATCTCTGCCTAGCTTGTGTCAGCAAAAGGGGACACACAGAAGCCTTCGGGCATAAGGAGGGGTCCCTGCTAGAGGTGCCAGAGGGGGAGAACTGCACCTTAAGAATCATGCGGCTCACTGGCACAGTCACTACGCCCCATGGGCAGTTAAAAGCACCCAGGAGAGCAGGAAAGTGATCCGTCTGCAGGGGTTCAATGCTCTGGACGCTTAAAGCTGAAGAACTGAGCCTCCTTTGACAACCATAAAGAGCTCAGCGCTGTGTCTGAGGGATCCTTGGACTTGCTGGCACATTTGACACAGCAGACATCAGCACAGGGGAGGGTCAGCAACAGGACTTCAGACAATACAAACTGACAACAAACAGGAGACCATTATCCCAACCAAGTGTGGAGGAAAAGGTGAAGCCTGGCCCTAAAGAGAGTTTCAATTCAGGAAGAAAAATTCAAAATATGAATGCCAAAGAAAGACACCAACAGTTAAGACAAGAAATAGCCAGATTAAAAAAAGAATCAGATAGTTACCACAGTTCAACAAAGTTTCAACATCCGGGTTTACAAGCTGGAGGGCTCCTTAGCTACAGCTGCCCGGAGTCTCCTCGTCAACACCATCTCCAGAGCCCCGCACCAATAGCTCTGTCCTCCCTTCTTATAGGGCTTTAGACATCATCAGACATCATCTGAATCACCAGAGCTCAGGCTCTGGTGATTGGTTCTTGAGTTGGCCCCTCCCCTTAGGACCCTGGGATGTTCACATCCACATGGATTACATTAACACCTAATGGGGTTTGGACCTGGGGCTTAGCACCTAGTAAAGCTCACTGAGATAAATTGAGTCACTCAAAGAAAACAAAGACAATTCTGGTTACCAGAAAAATGGTCAAAAAGAAAAGTTTGGATACAATATTGTAAGGTATTATAAATGAAAACTGCTCAGACCTAACAGAACCAGAGGGCAAAGTGAAAATGTACTCCATCAATTACCTCCTGAAAAAAACTCTAAAATGAAAAATTCCCATGAAAATCACAGCCAAAACCTTGACATCCCTTTGAGATAAGGAAGCTTTAGGTCAAAGAAAAAATAATTCAAGAAGACAGAAAGAGTTCAAGGACCAAGGTACAGTTAACAGCACACAAGCTTTGGCAGTTACCACTATAAAGCATAGGATAGCTTGATATTAGTATGGTCTTCTAAAAAGCAAAAGACAAAGGCTTACATCCAAGAACAACTGAGTAAAATCCTGAAGGGAAAAAATGGACCTTTAATCAAACAGAGGAATTTGAAGCATTCCTGATGAAAATACCAAAGCTTCAAAGAATCTATGAAATGCAGACATCTAGAAAGGTAATGACTTTGAAGCAAATGAAAGGGACTATAAAGTGAGGAAGGGTTCATAATCTAATGGCAGAAGAGAAACAAGTGTTTGCTCAGAACATTAATTTCCTTCAAGGGTCACAGAGGGAGTTAAATAAGACAGAGGGCCTAAGAGTGGTTTTCTTCTATTTTGATGATCTTAAGTGATGAAATAAAAAGGTAGGGAAAGTGAAAACACTTGGAAAGAAAGGAGGAGGAAGGGGGTAGAACTTATTATTTCACATATTTAAGGGTTCGTGATAAAAGACAAAAATACATACATGAAGAAGAGGTAAAAGAAACAGGGGTCACAAGATTCTCATTTTCATGAGAACTGGGCAAGAAGGCTCACACTCACGTGTACATACACTCTAACACACGTAACACAACAAGAGTATAGTTTTAAAATACTGAAATGAAGAAATGGAGAAAGAGTATTAAGAGAGTGTAAAATAAGGGAGGGATTAGCCTCAAGAAAAACAAATTCAGCTTCTAAGAGGGGATCATGAAGAGGAGAGTAAAAAGAAAAGAAAGCATAAAAACTTGTGATTAGAATTTGGACAAGACAATAAGAAGAAAAAGTCTAAGAGGCTAGGATGGAGGGAAATACACAATTGATCATTACTGTGAACATGAGTGGGTTGAACTCACCAATAAAACTGAAAAGGGCAGTAGAAAGGACTAAAAAGAAATTGTGGAAAGATAGTCATATTAGGACCAAGAGGAACACAGCTGTCCCCCAAAACCGCAAGAAAACTAAAAAATGCATCAGGAGGAGCAATGATAAAGAATACCAAAGAGACAACAGCTATAAGCTCTAACATTCATTTTCCAGGACTATACAAAAAGACTGCCAGGATCCTGCAAGGGATAACCAGAAGGTAAAGTACATGTGGAGCCAGAGCAGGAGACAAGGCCAGAATAGCACCCAATCAGTACAGTACTGCAAGGCAGGGCACAGCAGGCTTTAGGGTCAGACCAGCACCAGCCACCTTGGCTTCTAGATGCAGGCAGCCCAGGCTTCAGCCATACCAAGAGAAAGGGCAAGCACAACACATGGGGAGAAATGCTTCAATCAGGAAAATCTTAATTTTTAAAAAATTGTATTCAGAGTATTTGAATCTAAAATCCAGGTCCAAAGTTTTTTTATGCAAAGAGCAACAACATTATAAAGAAAAACAAGTTTGAAAAATTTAATAACTCTGGCCAATGCAATAAACAACCATGACCACAGAGGACTGAGAAAGAAGCATACGGCCCACAGCCTGACAGTTTCAAGGTAGAGAAGGAAACAGATTTGTTTTGCTTAACTGTATTTGTTACAAAGATTGGGCTATTCAGTTTGTTTTTGTTTTTTAATGGAGGGAAGTAGAGAATTTGGGAAAGAAGAGTTTAAAAATGAATTTTATTTTTAAAAGGAGAGGCCACACAGGCCTGACTCATTTTGTATTTTTTATGTGAGTAGCAATGGTGTAGCAACAATCTGCTAGCAGGTACTGTGGCTGTGTTGTGTAAGACCAATAACACCAGTATACAGAAGGGCTGCTAACACAGGTTCTTTGATCTGCTTTTCTAAGGAAAGCTAAGGGGTTAACAATCTCAGTTTAATCAAACATACATATACTTATCATTCACTTAGGGGGAAAAGATCAACCCCCCGAACTTCAAGGCAAATAAAAACAGAAATTACAAACGTCCACAGACAGACCTTGTCTGATTCAAATCACGATTCATAGTTACCAGAAAAGCACCAGTATCCATCTGGGTTATCAAAAGCTGAAGGGCAGTTATGGCTCAACACTCCTTCCATGAGTGAGCCCCCAAAGTCAAACACCAAGCTCCCCTCAATTATATCCTGTTCAGAACCCTGAGGGATCTGACCTCACCCAGGCTGGGTGTGTGAAAATTCCCCATCCCCAGTATCACACCATATACAAGTCAATGACTCCTGATTGCCTCAGTCCAGAGAAATAGCTGAAAAATACTCCAAGACAAAGACAGGAAAAGGTTTGTCACCAATTCAAACAAAGGGGAGACTTGATAGTCTTAGCATCCCAAAAGGGAAGAACTGGGAAAAGTCTGATTGCTATTACAAATGGTCACAAAATGACCTAATGGTCAGTTAAATGGCGATGACAAGCCTCTATATACTAAGATGGCTGGTTCTAAGAAAGGAGACACAGTCTGTTGCTGGGATCATACCGTTATTTTTATACATCTAAATTAGGAATTGTTTTTGAACACTTAATTGTATATTTCTGGAGGGAAAAGTTTACAAGTATCACTTTAATGTTCTTTTAAAAGAACTAAATTTATAAGAAGACCAATTTTTAAAAAATCTATCATTCCAGGTACAATGAAAAACATCCCAAAAGACAGTAATAAAAAAGATGTATGTCAAAGATCAAAAGGGACAATTGTTTTACCTGCTCTTTAATGAAAAATTAGCCAAGTTCATCAAAGTAAATGGTACTTCTCTAAATCTCACTTGGGGGATTTTTCTCATTATTTTCTATTACAGTTTTATTTCAGCAATACAATGTAAGGTCTTGGGAGGGAGAGTAGAGATCATTTCACTTGTACCCCCAGGACCAAGACCAGTATTATCTTGGATTCAATTCAGTTTTCAGTCATGTCCAACACTTCATGACACCATTTGGGGTGTTCTTGGCTAGATACTAGAATGGTTTGCCATTTCGTTCTCTAGCTCATTTTACAGATGAAAAAAACTGAGGCAAAGTGCTTAATGTCTGCTGAAACAGAAACTGAATTTGCTTAGCTAAAAAGAAATAACTATGCTTTTGTATTTTTAAGTGAAGTGAGGACCAGAAAAAAAGTAGTTTAATCTTTCTGCACATTGAAAATCAAATGAATTAGCAGGACAATGTCTTTTGAAAAATCAAAGACTTAAATCCAAGGGACAGAAAACTGACTTTATAACTGTGAGAAAGTATAATTTGGCACCCACAAAAAAACTTAACTTTTTCCAAAATAATTATATTACTAAAGAATTGAATAAATGACCAGTAAAACACGCCTACCTCAGCTTCATATTTTATTTTTTCTTCTTCTAAAATTCGCATATATTCCTCTTTCTGATGTTCAAATTCTGATTTGAGAAAAGTATGTTCATAGCGAAGTTTGTTATACTCAGCTCTATATTTTTCTACCTCCTAAATTAGAAGACAGAAAATAATGTTAATTTAAATACATACATAAAATATTTATTTGATATTCAATACAAACATCATATGTATGCTAAAAAAAAAAGCCTATAAAAAAGCAGAGATTACCCCACAAAATAAGAATGAGACTTTCCACTTTGAGTACATTTCTGTTAAGATGCATATTCCACAAAATAGCGAGTCTTTTTCTTAATTGGTTTTCATAACAGAATGCATCCATATACCAAAACATTCTGACCTCTGAACTTCATAAAATATTACTTCAGAATATAGCAAACTATTCTCAAATAAGAATGTTTAAGAAATATCTGCAATGTTATGAATCTGATTGAATGAAAATATGATAAAAAAAATAATAGTAATCTCCTTAAAGCAGGAAAGAATGAATAAAAAGTAATGAGGGCTACTATGATGTTTAGCAAAAATCACATAAAAATTACAATAATAGTTTAATTGAACTAAACAAATCACCCTGGAAAAGTCAGTCATTCAAATCCAGCTGAATCCTGTGCCTAATAAGGCTTCCGGGTTGTTCAGATCCTCCTAACACTTTATGAAAATTGCTGCCTGTTAGAATTAACAAGCTAATCTTAGTTATAAGACAGCAGAGATGCAGGAGAGCCACCAACTCAAAAATGAATGAGAAAAGGAATTAATGAGAGCAAACCTCCAGAAACACAAACCCAAGGGGATCAGAATCTCCAGGTTTAGAACTAGTTTATTAGCTAGACAAGAAAATGAATTTCATTAATTGCTAGTCATATTTTTGTTTGGACCAAAACTGATCTTTTCCAACTTGATCACTCACCTTATTCGCCAGGCTTGGCTCTTAATGATCTTAGGCTGTTTCTAAGTATTAAATCCACTCTAACAGTTGAATTCTTGTCACCATTAAAGAATATTCAAGAGAATATACTCTAAGCTCTAAAGGCAATTTCAAAAGATGAGTTTCAAAGATACTGAACAAATTTAAGCAATAGCTGTAACAGTGGAATAATATTTTGTCCCAAGGTGAGGAAGGTGAAGGAAGACAACATTTAGATTCTTGGATTCATGGTTCTGGCTTGTTGGTTACAAAATTCATTTCATCTCTTATGTACAGAAGTTTTCTCTACTTTATACATCACATTGCAAGTCATAGTAAATGTTCACTTAGTGAGATTATTTCATAGTCACACCCCCTTAAATACTGAATTCTGTCTACTTTATAAATTACTTTTCAGTCATAATAAATATTTACTTCATTAGATTACATGGAAGTCTAGCTCCTTGTACTGAAATCAGCTTTCCATAGTAGCATGTCATCATATGAAAATAACTGGGTTTTGATACCAGTTTACTTACTTCATCTAGATTCCGAAAACGTTCTCTCATTGGAGTTTCTAATTCTTGTTGTATTTGGGTTCTTAACAATTCCAATTTTTGAGGCGTCAATACCTATTATATGGAAAAAGCCCTAAATAGTAAGTCAGGAAAACTGAAATTAAGTTCTTACCAAATTTAAAATTCATCAACTCATGGATCAAAAGACAGATGCATCATTAAGAAATCACTGGGTCCAGGACCCACTTTTCAAATATGTAAAGTAGGAGTAACCCCATTTTACATAAAACATGTTGGACTGCATCTACAAATGTTGTTATCGTATTGCTAATTTTACTCTAATCACAGCATCGATAGTGAGGAAATTTGACAATATGGTACATTAAGCACTCTAATTTCATATTCAGAACTGACAAAAATTCAACGGACATGGCTTAATAACATTCAGTTGCTGATGTTCAACTAGTTACTGAGAACAACATGAAAAAACCTGGCAATTAAGGCTATCATGGTGAACAGGGAAATTGATATTTCATTATTTTCTGATGAAAATTCAGTTATAACCATGCAACTTAGCCTACTGGATAAAACTAGTAACTTCAACTGAACTACAAAAGCTGATTTTTTTTTAACTGATTGGAGAAAAATCCCACCCTTCTCAATACCACTACTGAGATACCTATAAAAGAGAATGACATAATTTATTCATTCACAAATGCATTTTAAGTACTTCAATACTTAACTAGGTACTAGTCTTTTGTCCCATTTTATTCTGCTATTCCTGACCTGCTTATCATCATCCATGGAAAAAGTACTGGCCTTAAGAATCAGAGGGCCTATCAGCACAGAATTATTCTAGATACCAAGAGTATAGGACAAGGGTAGGTGTTGGCTACAAGACAATTCCATCCTCCAAGAGGATTATGGTCTAGTTGAAAATCTAAGCAAAGTACACAAATGACTCTGAAAAGTGGTAGTGTAAAGAGCACGGGATTTGGAATCAAGAAGACCAGAATTCAAATCAAGTCTCTGCTATTTGTGTGAACTTGAGGAAATCACTTCATCTCTATGGACCTCGGTTTCTTGTCTGTAAAATAGGGAGCTGGATTGAAAGGCGTCTAAATTCTCTTGCAGCTCTAAACTCTATCACCCTACAAAAAGCATTAGAAGAGAAATACTAACCAGAAATTGCACAAATGGACATTAGGGGCCAAATGGAAGGTAACACAAAGTTTTGAATGCTGTTGTCATCCTGAGACTGAGTTCAGAAAACAGAACAGGTTTAAGGAGAAAAGATAATAAGCTTAGTTACAGACTAACTTTGAAGTGACAGTGAGACATTCACAGCAACACTTCTTTGTGGCAGTGGAAGAAGCAAGTCTGGAGTGCTTAGGTGGAGGTTTGTAAATCACCTGCATTAATGTGGTAGTTAAAATCATGAGAGTGAAAAAGTACAGAGAATGAAGAGGGCCAACAACAAAATTTTTGGTAGCAACTACCTTAAGAGGTTAAAATGATGGTGTGAAATTAGCACAGGAGATGAAGTAAGAAGAATGAGATAGGTAGAACGAGAGCCAGAAAAATATAGTATCTCTAACAAAAGGAAATAAAAAATATCCAGTATAAATGATGGGGAATCAATAGTGTAAAATCTCAAAAATAAATCAGTAAGTATGTGATTTGGAAAAAAAGGTTCTCTGGATTTGGTAATCATGGAGTTAAATGCGACAGGAGGGAAAGGATAGGGAGAAGCAAAACTGATGAGGGTACAGGCTCTGGGAACCCCCTTGAACCTGGAATACAGTCTCTGGGAGCCCCCTTGAACTGTCCTTGAATCTTCCAACTAGATCTAGCCTTTCCCTAAGGCCATAGCCCTTGCATTATCATTGGGCCCAAATCTCTACCTAGCCTCACCCTTTATTGTTCTGCTACTTCCCACCCTTGATACTATCAGTATCCATGCCTTCAGTTACTTCCAACCCTTAATTCCATTCTCTTGGTCTGTACAGTCTTCCCTAGGGATTATCACAGGGTTCTTCCTCAGGACTTTGGCCCTGCCTAGGAAGTCCAATGATCCCCAAAGTCGCGTGTTCTCACAACTTGGGGGAGTCCAGTGATCCCCAAAACCACATTTCTCACACCAGGGTCCTCTCCTCCTCCCCCTTAATACTGTTTCACTTGTGATCTCATTAGCTCCCATGGCTTCAATGATCATCTTTATGCTATCATAGAGATATGTCAAACCCACTTATCCAGCCCTTCCAGTCTCTCACCTCTAAATCCCTATTGGACATACTGGATTTTGTGTCCTGTAGATATTGTAAATTCAACATGCCTAAAACTAAACTAATGCTATTTCCCCCAAAAAAACTTTCTCATTTTGAACTTCCCTATTACTGTCAAGGCTCTACAATCCTCAGTCATCTAGGCTCACAACCAAAGTGTTCTCCTCACCCTCTCAACCCCACTGTTCTCAAATTCTGTCCATTTTACCTGTGTGACATCTCTCATACAAGCCCCCTTCTCACTTACAACACTTCCATCACCCTGGCCTAGGTCCTCTTAATCTAACACCTGAACTATGTATTATTATAACAGCTTTCTGGTTGCGTTTCCCCCCACTCCAATCTATCCTCCACTCAGCTGTCAAATTGATCTTCCTAAAATATAAGTCTGACCACTGTATTCACTAAACTCCAGTGGCTCACTATCCCCTCCAGGATCAAACAGAAAATCTTTTGTTTGGTATTCAAAGCCCTTCATAACCTGCTCCCTCCCAACCCTTCCAATCTTCTTACACTGTACCTCCCCCAACCTGACCCACCCCCACCAGTTCCCCATGTACTTTGCAATCCAGTGACAGTGGCCTTCTGGATGTGCTTCATCTCTTGACTCCAGGGAGTTTCACTTCCTGTCCCCCATACCTGGAATTCTCTCCCTCATTTGATGATGGGCCATCCATGGCTTCTTTCAGGTCTTGCTTAAAAGCTCACCTTCTACAAAAAGACTAAATGCCAGTGCCTTCTCTCTGGTATTTATTTCTAATTTATCCTGGATATATCTTGTTTGTACATAGCTGTTTCAATGTTGACCTTGAGCTTCTTAAGAGCAAGAATAATTTTTTGCCTTTATTTGAATCCCCACATTTTTACACACAGTAAACATTTAATAAATGCATGCTGACTGACAAACGACAGCTCAGGTTTGTCATTCATTTTCCTGATACACTAAGCTGCTAACACCCCCACCCCAATCACTTTGTATTAAGTAAGTATACATTTTGCATAGGGCCTAGGACAATTCCCATATTTTTATATATTTCCATGTGCCCATGTTGTCTCTAAAATAGAACAGAAGCTCCTTCAGGACAAGGGCTTTTTAATTTATGTGTCTGAATCTTCCCAGAGTCTGGCACATAATACATGTTTATAAAATATTTTATTCATAGTCATATTTTAAAGTTGAGTAAACTGAGCGCCACCCCCCCCCCCCCACAAAAAAAAAAAGGTTAGGTGACTTGCCAAGAGTCAGTCACATACCTCGTAAGAAATTATGCCTGGCTTTTGGCCCAGGTTTTCCTAATTCCATGTATAGGATGATTATGGGAGATAGGGTGAAGGGAAAGGCTGTAGTTCAGGTGCTAGAACATCACAGAGAGAGATGAGGACAGGTCAGCGAGGAGGACATGAAGGCAGCATGAACAGACAGGTACTTCAAAACAGAAAGTTTCTAAGGAGAATAGAAGTTATAGAGGAATAGTCGGGAATTGTCAAGACGTATAACAAGGAATATGCCGACTCCTCCTTCTGTTTCTTCTTGGTCCAGGGAAGTGATCTCCAGGGCAAGGTTGTAATGGATGTGGTATCCTCAAGAGAGCCAAGTTTCTATTAAAGGGAGGACTGACTTAGAAAGAATGTTGAATATCAGCGATATAAAGGAAATTTGTTGAGGATTGAATTTAATAAATTCAATTCAATACACACAAACTGTTGAACTGAACTACAAAGAGTTGAGGTTTCAACTATATAGTTACAGTCCAACTAAAACTGTATAATAAAATACACTTACTAATTTAGATAAGATCTAGCTATATAGTTTACCCCTTTACATTACGATAAAGATTTTCTAGACAAATAATATAAACAAGTTATAAAAAGGAATAGTATAGAAGAGAAAGAATGATTGTCTCTAAAATTTTTTGAACAGTAATTAGTATATCATCCGTATGTAAATTACAAATTATTCTTATATATTCATTAAAGGAGTTCCCAAAAGGACAAGTACTTGCCAATCTTTTTCAGTCTGGTTCCCCTTAATCTACAAGTAGAAAATGATAAAACTTCCTTTATTTTATAACATTTATACTTCCGAATTTTCACTAATTCATACCAGCCATTCTCTGCATTTGGGAGGATTTTGCTTGTTTTAGCAAAAACCTGTAATTTCACAAATGCAGAGAAGCCCTGGTGAAGCTCCTTTCTTCTACAAATGCACCTGAACATGAGAGATGCCAGAGGTACTGGGATGGCCGCAGTCACAAAGTTAGTAAATATAAATAACAAGACTTTACACTAAAGACAACCCACTGGCCACATAGCAGCTCCTGAGAAGTTTCAGCAAATCAGAAATAAGTTACATGAGAGCAACGCATGAAATGTGTTAGTTCAATGACCATTCCCAAATTATAACTATGATTTTGGAGAAGTTTTTTTTTTTTTAAAGTCTCAATTATACTGCCTAAAGAAGTATAGAATCAAGACCCATTATACCATGAAAAAAAAATTTTAAACAGATTATTACATTTGCAAAGCTACCATATACCTACCATAGGCTACTTTTATATACCATTTTGCTTTTTAGGAAAAAAATTAACTATTTACTGTAGCAGATATCTCAAATGTGCTTTCTCACCTGTAATTTCAATTCCTCTAAATCTTTAGTCTTCTCTACTAATTCCCCTCTTAGTTCAGCAAGAAGCAGCTGAAATTTTTCCTGAAGAGTTAGTTTTTCATTTGAGAGTCGCTTAAGTTCATTTTGTGACTTTATGTACTCATCCTGTAACCTGATTTTGAAAAAAAGAAGAAAAGACTTGGAAATTAATGTTAAGTAAATCCCTAGCTTTCTAATGGCACTGTTTTATTTTAAGCCAAACCAACATTACAGACAAAAATGATAAGAAGTCGATTAAACTGGTAAATATTTTTTCTTTATTGTGTTTCACTTAATTTTTTTTCTAAAATTTTAAAAATTTATTTATTTTTCATTTTCACCATTCACTTTTAATAAGATTTTGAGTTCTAAATTACCCCCTCTCCCCTCCTCCTTCCCCCTTCCCCAAGACAGTGTGCAATCTGCCATAGCCTATACACATATGATCATATTGAACATATTTACACATTGGTCATATTGTGAAAGAAGAATCAAAACAAAAGAGAAAAACCAGAGAAAAATCTCTGGATGTGTATAGCATTTTCCATCACGAGTCTTTTGGAATTGTAGATCATTACATTGCTCAGAAGAGCTACATCTAACAAAGTTGGCCATCAAACAATATTGCTGTTACTGTGTACAATGTTCTGCTCGCTTCACTCAGCATCAGTTCATGTAAATCTTTCCCAGTTTTTCTGAAATCCCCCTGCTCACCATTTCTTATGGAACAATAGTATACTATTGCATTCATATACCACAACATGCTCAGCCATTCCCCAGTTGACAGGCATCCCCTCAACTTCCAATTCTTGGCCACCACCAAAAAAGCTGCTATAAATATTTTTGTACATGTGGGTCCTTTTCTCATTTCTATGATCTCTTTGGGATACAGACCTACAAGTGGTATTGCTGGGTCAAAGGGTATGCACGATTTTATAGCCCTTTGGGCACAGTTCCAAATTGCTCTCCAGAATGGTTGGATCAGTTCACAACTCCTCCAACAATGCACTAGTGTTCCAATTTTCCCACATCTTCTCCAACATTTATTATTTTCCTGTTTTGTCATGTTAGCTAATCTGATAGGTACGATGTGGTACCTCAGAGTTATTTTGATGTGCATTTCTCTAATCAATAGTGCCTTAGAGCATTTTTTCATATGCCCATAGATAGCTTTGATTTCTTCATCTGAAAACTCCCTGTTCATATTTTGACCATTTATCAGTTGGGGAATGACTTGTATTCTTATAGATTTTACTCTGTTCTCTATATATTTTAGAAATGAGGCCTTTATCAGAGACATTGGCTACCAAAATTGCTTCCCAGCTTTCTGTTTCCCTTTTAATCTTGGTTGCATTGGCTTTGTTTGTGCAAACTTTTTAATTTAATGTAATAAAATTATCCATTTTGCATTTTGTAATGTTCTCTATCTTTTGTTCAGTCAAAAATTCTTCCCTTCTCCATATATCTGACAGATAAACTCTTCCTTGCTCTCCTAATTTGCTTATAGTTCCACCTTTTATGTCTAAATTGTGTACCCATTTTCACCTTATCTTGGTACATGGTGTAAGATGTTGGTCTATGCCTAGTTTCTGCCATACAGTTTTCCAGTTTTCCCAGCAGTTTTTGTCAAATAGTGAATTCGGTTTATTAAACAGTAGATTACTACAGTCACTGACTATTGTGTCACTGACTACTATGTCTTGTGTGCCTAACCTAATCCACTGATCCAGTTTCACTTAACTACCCAATAGTTATTTCTAAAGCAATTTCACTTCAGGAAAGTAATTATAATTACCTGTATTGAAACAGATTTTTTTTTAAGCTTTTTTCAAGAAGAGGTGATGGAAAAAAAAAGATAATACACATCTTGAACGCAAACATTATCTTGCACAAGACATAGTTAAGGGCCAATATTTTAACAAAACCAAAACAACTTTTCAAAAACCTTAACCTAAGAATAAGGAGGAAAATACTTAACTAAGGAAAAAGTTTTGGCACCAAGTATCTCTGGGATCTGATATTCAAGATATATAGTGTATTAACACAAATATGTAAAGCCAAGAGCCATTCCCCAATGGATAAGTGGTCAAAATCTGAAAGCTCATGGTTTTCAAAAGAACTGCAAATGTTTAATGATCATGCATAAGACTGCACCAAATCACTTACTATTTAGAAAAATGCAAATCAAAACAGATCTAAAGTTTTACTGCCCACCTAGCAAACTGGCAAAGCAAGCAAAGAAAACACTAAGTGTTAGAAGTGCTATGGAAAGACAGGGACACTACTACACATCTGCTGGAGCTACAAACTGGTCTAATCAGCCTAGAAAACAATTTGGATTTATGCTAAGAGAATGACTAAAATGCCCATACCATCTTTTTAAAAACTGAGATAACAGTCCCATAGACACTAAAATATTAATTACAGCTCCTTTTGTAGAAGCAAAGAAATGGAAACAAAGTAGATGGCTATCAATTGGGGAATGGCCAAACTATGGTACATAAAGGTAATGGAATATTACCACGCCATAAGAAACCATGAATGTGAAGAATTCAGAAAAACCTAGGAAGACATCTAGAAATGGAAGCAGACTGAAGTGAGTACAGCCAGGAAGACATGTACTATCACAATGTAAATAGAAAGAATAAAAACAACTAAATGCTACAGAATTATAATGACCAAGCTTGGCTCAAAAGAGCTGAAAAAATGAAGCTCCCCTTCAACTGAGGTGGGTGACTAAGGGTGTGGAATAGTGTATATTTTTATATAAAGTGACAGATAGAATCAAAGTGTAATACTGGAAAAATCAGTTACTGTTAGGACTCCCTGAGAAACCCCCTAGCTATTGACAAGCACCCCCAGAAAGAAAGGACTCAGATCTCTTAGGCATTTAGCAGATATCCCTGGGGCACTGTGACTCCTCCAAGGAATGTCAATAGATAGGACCATCCCACTGAAGGATAACCTGGCAGACCCCTTCGGTCTAGTAGATATCCCTGGGGCTCCATGACTCCACCAAGGAATGTCAATAAGATTATCCCACTTAACAATAACCTGTCAGAATCTTTCAAGACCTTTGTTCCTGTTCCCCCCACCCTGTGACCTGGCCTGTAGGTTCCAGGAGATAATTAACCTCTGTACACCCATGTGTCCTATAAAAGCCACACCTTCACCCCAACACAGGGACATTAATTTGGGTAGCAAGACCCCAATGGTTGCCGGCTAATAAATTCTCCATTTAAAACTTATACTCTGTGGCGTGTCTCACTCGCTTCTGGTACAACAAAAGTGTGGTCAGTTCTGCTTAACTGCTTTTCTTTTTTTTTTTTTCAAATCTTTGTTACAAGGCTTGGCCTGATGAGACAAATGGGGATGGGCGGTGGGGGGTGTTTTGGGGAGGTGTGCTTGGAAATGAATGTTTCATAAAGACAAAGGATAGTAATAAAAATAAAATAAACTTAAATATCTTATTCTGGAAAATAAGAGAATTTTACTATTAGTTCCAAAACAAACATTTATCTTCAACAAAATAATGTGAACGTCCAGCAAATACTTTTAATATTTAGATTAAAGAAAAAAAATTGAAAGTAATTTACCTTGTGTGTTCAGCTTTCAAAGTTTGATAATTCGTTTTGTGATATTCACATCGTAATCTTTCATCAAGCAACATTTTCTGGAACTCTGATTGTGAACTCGTCAGCCCACCATCTCCACCAGGAGGAAAAATGTTGGCAAAAGCATCCATCTTGGTTAGTGAGCTGGCGACCATGTACAAACAAAATTTGGCTCAGCCTACCACTTTCAGTATTCTTTCCAGAAATATTTCCCACCACTTTCTCTCTCTGACAGAATCCCAGGTGGCTAAATGATACCTGCACAGACAAATATACTTAATTAGTGTTCAGTTCCTTCAAAGCTTCCTCCTTATTACACAATTTACTTTACCACTCTTTCTTCTACATAATTATCCTCCATCTCTTCTTTCTTATCATTTAGATAATTAAAATAAACTATTAACTTCTCTATTCTAAAGAAAGCATGTCCAAGATTTGGAGGAAGATGAGGTGATAAACAAACATATATCTCTTTCTTATAATAGAAAAAAAATTTAAGACTACCAAGTATAAAAAGGGCGACTTCTCACAAAGGAGGAATTTCTGGGCACATAATAGAGGGAATCCTATTTCTCTTCTTTTTTTTGGGGGGGGGGGGTGTATTTTTTATTTCTTATATGTAGTCAATGTTTTAAGATTTAAGGCAGTATATTTATGATTTTCAAAAATAAAAGATCACTTTCCCTTTTAAAAACAAAGGTTACAGTAAACTGAAAAGGTGAAAATAACTTTCAGCAAATTCATGTGTAATTTAAAAAATTTTAGTTTAAATAGCACCACTTATAAACAGAGATGAAAAGCTTATTTTTATCCAAACATGCTAATACTCCCTGAATTTAAATATTAACTTCTCAGTACCTCAGAATATCTTTCAAAATAAGGGTTTTTGTAATAATTTCCCCTTTTCATATATAACATTGCAAAATTTGCATTCATATCACAAAAACAAGTACCAGCAAACTAAAAATCATTTGAAATGCATCTGAAAACCATTTAGGTCCCCTGGGATTATATTAATTTTTTGCAAGAATAGACAAATAATTTGCATTTAACATGTTAAATAATTTAAAATTTAGATTATTTTACTCATTATGATTGTCAATTTTTCATTAATACAACCCAGCATTGGACATTAATTCGACACTTCAGAAATCATTTCAGTTGACAAATCAGGAACAAGAGTGAAGTCCTATTTTGCCAAGAGACCATGATAGATTTTGGGTGTGGTCAAATCACCGGAACTACAAGGAGTTGTGAGAAGCCCTAATAACACCCTTCACTTCACCAGAAAGTAGAATGTATAACATGCATCTGAAGAGATTTAACTACAGGGGAATTCTGCATTCTTCACAGGAAAAGAGAGCTCCACTTGGTCCAGAGACCACCAAGACACTACCTAGATAAAAAGTTACCTTAACTGCCACCAAGATACGCTCAGGAATTCCCAGAAGCATCTCATCAATAGTTTAGACCATTTCCCCCTTATCATTTCTACACCCACTCAAAAGTACAGCATTTCATATTATACAATCTGGTTCCCACTTGTCTTCATGGGACTCCCCTAAGTTGCATAATGACTTGAAACAACACTAGCTATGACCTCTTGTTCTAAACTCCTATTTCAGTAGATATAGACTGAGAAAAAAAATACTTAAAAAAAAAACAACACCCTAAAGTCTTGAGTCACAAATTTTAGTAATAAGAAATTTATATAATTAAGATTTAACTCTAAGGTATTTAAGAAAGATACTGAAAATAAAAATGGAAAATGGACAACAGAAATTACATTGTTATCAACTATACTAATTTCATCTAGTAGTTAAACCAATGTACTTTCACCACTATAACAAGGAGACCAAGAGAGTCCAGAAAACAGCTTAATCAGCAAATATTTAACTGATTTGTCAAATAGGGAAAGGAAAGCCCCAAAGGCATCACTGGATCAGAAAGGAAATGAAGGAAAACTTAGGAAGAAGGATGACAGACAATTCTTAGTATCATCTGATAAAGAAAGAAGTGGTGGCCCGGGAAGGGCAAGGGGTGGACATTGCGGCCAAAGAACCCCACAATAAACCAGATACCACTCCGGCGGCCGAGGTCCCAGGGCAGGAGACAAAGACTGAAGAAGAAACGAGAGGGACTTGAACATGCCGTGTCTCTCTTCTTACAGCTTGCACGGGAAGGAGAGTTGAGTGCACCTGTTCCCACCACCAGCAACACCCTACAGGATACCCCCTCTGCTCCTCCTTGCGCTTCTGGGGCTCCTCCCCATAGCGGGAACAAACGGAAACGAAGAAGGAGGAGGCCAAAAACGATGGGCTTTCATACGCCACCCCCATGGCTGCATGTGTTGCCCTGGAGGGATCACTTCCTGGCTCCGGTGCTAGGGGGCACCACGTCTGGTATGCTCGACACTTCCACTGGACTCCTTCCACCAGCAAAGTAAACAACACGCTCCAATACAATCACCAGTCTTGTTAACAGACTTCCTTGGTCCCTACAAAAATCCATTAACTGTTCCTGGAATGGCACCGCTTTCACCTGCCGCTGCTCCATGAACAATACTGAACGGTATCCTTCTATGGCTCAAGGACTTTATGTGCTTAATTGGGGATGGGACACTCGATATTTCCACACGTGGACTTGGGTCCTCCAAGGGGACCAGGACAATAGTAAGTGGACTGCCCACTACCGGTCTCGTCCACTGTGTGAATATCATGAGCCCAACACCACAACCTGGCATAACTACTCTTACTTTCTCTCATTTGTGAACTGCCACACGTGGGAATGCATGACAACCCAAGTGACCCACAATACCACCTTAAACCTTACCTCTTGCCACAACACCACTAGTATTCCTAGGGATAGACATATCAAAGGATTCCCTGCACCTTACTACATCACCAACTCTGGGGTCCCCGTTAAGGGGCTAACACAGATTCTCTTAGCTACAGGAGGAGTGACAGTTCAGGGCGTGCCTTACCTCACGCCTGGAATGGGTAACCGCACAAACATTACCCTGCTTGCCCGAGTATATTTAGGTGGTAATTGTGCCTTCGTGTGGGATGATAACAACACATCACAGATGACCCCACTTTCCAATACCTCCGGTGTCTACAATCTTACCTGTACCAACTGCCGCATAACAGAATGCATGGGGCCTAAGATGGGTAAAGGGCGAGTGTTCATTGTCACCTGCCCTCAGTGGGCCCTCACTGTGGTAACATCTAAGGGTTGGTATCCTACTCCTGCCGAGCATGCACTCAGCAACACCGCAAAGAAAATGCACTCGCTGACCAGAGAAAAGAGATGTGTCTCCTGCGTGATGGTGGGCATATCCCTTCTTGTGTCCCTCCTTCTTTCACCTGCTTCCCTTGTCCTGTTTGCATCCAACACCCAGAATCAGGTTGTCCAAGCTCACACTCTCCATGACCTTATGCATAATATCTCCTTAGGTCTTGAGAAACAAGCCCATATAGATAAAGCCTTTTACCAGACCATCAACAACCTTAGAAAAGCGGTCAGGGAAATAGGAGATGAGCTGGAGCTGGTGGAACTTAACCAACAGTTGAAGTGTGATTACCGCTACCCCTCATATTGTTTCACTCCCAAAACGTACAATGCTACAGAATGGGCCTGGGTTAAAATCAAAAACCAGTTGACTGGGCTCTGGCGTACCAATGTGTCCTTGGACATTGACGACCTCTATATGCTTGCCACTTCCATACGTGAGGCTAGTCAACAGGACCTGTCCCCCAATAAATTTTCCAAAGATTTCCTTAATCTCTTCCGGCATCCCTGGTCTCCTTGGGGATGGCTGGAGCATACATTGATTGGTGCTGCCTTAGGCATTGGTTGCATATGCCTTCTTTTAGTTCTGTTACCTTGCCTTCTGCGTCAGCTCCTGAGGGCAATCGCAGTCTTCCTTTACAGCTCTAAAGCATGATATCTGGAGACTTCGCTGTGGGCACTTGCCTCTAAAGGGAGATGTCGAGTTGCAAAACAAAAAGGTGGAATTGTAAGGGGTTGGTGCCGACCCCAGGGCTGTTGGGACCACTAGCACTGGGCCTGTCTCCTGGGTAAACCAGACAGGCTTAGTAGGAGTGGAACAACATGGCACCTGGAGGAAGGGCCTCCACCCTTGGGAAGCCCCTATAGTCTTCCTACACATGCAGGCAGAGCCTGTCCACGAGGGAAACACGAGCCTGGTACGAGAAACTCAGTTGGCCATTACCTAATGCTTCTAAACTATGACCTAATGCAGGGCCTTGTTACTTTACCGGGACATCCTGCCTCATGTCTCACGTAGCCCATGTAGCTCTGATACGGAGGTTCTGACTATCTTGCAACATTCCTGATTATTCCCATGCCCATGCAGATAGCCTAAACTGAAACATTTCTGCTCCTTCCCATGCCATCATCCCCATAACCATTGGCCCCCTGCTTATGATCATGCATTGCCAACCCTATAAGAAGGGATGATTTCCCCCAATAAATCGGAGTTGCTTCCACCTTGACTCCCACCTCATTCATCATGTACCGAGACAGGTCCTTGACAGTCAAGGACCTTCAGAGGAGACCGTAACAATCAAGAACCAAGACATTGACTGCATCCTGTTAGAGATCTAGAATTACTCACAACAGTTGGCCTGCCCATCCACACAGGAAAGCCTAAACGGATAAAGAATGTCTGTATTTACCACATTTACCCATGTTTTGTCCATATTTACCCATATCTCATCATGCATCTGAATAAACAGCTTAGAGAGTTTGTCCAACAGTGTGCATACCTGGGACAGGCTCTACAGATGCACAACGACCTAAGCCCAGAGTTAGCAAGAGTAAGGAATGACAAGTGGATCTCCAGAGTGCTCCACTGGGCCCACAAAATGTCAGAGAAAGTGAGGAAGACTGCCAGCAAGTTGGGTAGACTCCATCTAGCAAACTTTTGGGAGGATGTGTCAAAGAGTCAACATGATGGGCAGGCACAGAGGCCTTGCAATCTGCCTCACTCTTGAAGGAAGCTCCCTAATCAGTAAGATCACAGGTCTATTTGGTATTTAGGGTATACAAACCACATGATACATATTTATCTCATTTTGGATAGGTTTTTTGGGGGGTGGGTACAAGAGGTAGAAGGACAATAGGATCCAGACCTATGATTTCATGAAAATTCCTTGAGAATTCCTATGGTGAAAACTCCCTATCACAATGCAGATTAGTCTTAAGGGAGTTAGAGCATCTAAGTTAGGTGCCAGGGTGACAAGAGTTGGAGGCAGGAACCGAAGCCAGAATCTTTCTAACTCCACAGCTGGTCCTCTATCATGACGCACTACCTTTGCCTCTCAGCACAAGTAGTAGCATCCCCAAATCACAGAAACAGAAGCTCAGAGAGGAGAACAGACTTTTCCAAAGTCTCCTGGGTCATAAGTAATAGAAGAGTCCTTATTTACAAGGGAAGAAATTACATTAAAAACACTTAAAATCAGTTTCTTTATAAAACTTAAAGTTATATAAATGTAGATTATTATTTTATACTCTATAGGTAAAATTGTTTTTCAAAAAATAAAAATGGCAAAAAGAACCCTTTACTGTGAAAAATTAAAGAGAAAGATCTTAAAAATTGGAGATGTTCAATTAAAATTTCATTAGTCTTTCTTTAATCCATTAAACATTTTTCCAGACACCAATCTCCCTTAGTAACAGATTTATCCTAAGCCATCTTTTTGTTTCCTGAGAGTATCTTTAGCCTATACAATCCAACAATGAGATTCTTCCACCCTGTCTGAAATACGTATGTTCTGAAAAATGAGCTCAATATCAGTATGTTATAAGAGAAGGCTCTTAAACTAAATTGGACTTACTTTAGTTTCCTGTAAAACTGCATTTTAATGGAGTCCTTTAAGGCCACTTCCTACTTGCTCTCATGTTAAACTTCTATCAGGATCTAACCTTTTCAAATGTACCTTTTGAGCACCTGGCATTATCAATATTGTCTTTTCTACTGCATACATTTATCACCCAATTACTGAGATAAATCATAAAACCTGCCTGTAATTTTAATTTTGCTCTTGGGTCCAAAGTAATTTTTAAGAGACGCAAATCTCTAAAATGAAGCTGCTTCATTATTTTTAAACAAATGCCAAGAGAAAACATCATAGACTTTATTCATTTTAGTAAGTTAAAAGCCTAACTTAGATGAACAAAATCTATGCTTTATGACCATTAAACCCCAGAGATTTATATAAATCTCATCACTAAAACGTGATAGTTAAAATGAATGGGGTATCTTTTCCCACAAAATAGACATTCTAGCAAAGATAAATTAATCTTTGAGCAGTTTCCCCACTGATTACAACTACAAAACAGAAGTTGTTCTGTACGCCAACTCAACAGACTTAATTAAATTGAGGGTGGGGTCGGGTAAGGAGAGAGTTACATGCTATCTTTATCTTTCCCCACCTAGTCTGGATTTATTAAACAGTGTCTTTGTGGCTGTATCCTTTGTCTACTACAACTGCTTTACCAACTTCAGAATGTCTTTCTCCTCCATCGACAATACATACCACACCACACCATCACAATCGACACCCACATCCACATTTTTCCCCATATCACAGCCAATTTCTCCTGTATCTAAGGAAAGACCTTAGGACTTTACTTTCCTTCCTCTGACTAGGCCACACAGAGTATATGTAATGGCACCAAAAGGTGCCATTATCACCCAAGACAAAATGTGCTTACTCCATCACAAAAATATCAAGTTTTAGACTTCGCGTTGTATAAACTAAATGAATGTTCTGCATTTTCAAATCTAAAAGCCTAAAATTTTTTAAAATGTGTTTATCCTGCAGAAGAATAGCAAAGTATGAGAAACCATATTAAAGAATGCTTCCCATCACAAAGAGAAGAAATGCACAACAAAACACATCTGAGATTTCACCTCAGACCCAGTAAACTGGCAAAGACAAAAAATGGGATGGGCAATGGGCAATGTTGGAGGAGTTGTAGAAAAACAGGCATATCCATATACAGATGGTAGAGCTTTCAAGTGGTCCAACCACTCTGGAAAGCAATCTGGAATCTACAAACAAAGTAACTAAAATGTCCATACTCTCTGACCCAGAGATCCCATTATTAGGAATATACCCACAAGAAGGGAAAAAATGGGGGATGGGGGAGAAGAAGTCCAATGTATATCAAAAATATTTAGAGCAGCATTTTTGGGTAGTAGCAAAAAACTAGAAACAAAAATAAATGGCCACTGATTTGGGGATGGGCTAAAAAAGATGTGGTACATGGATATAATGGATAGTTATTTGTACCATAGGAAATTATGAATATGAAGAGTTCAGAGAACAACATGAAGACTTATATGAACTGATGAAAAATGAAGTAATCAGAAGCAGGAAAACAAAACACAATGACTACAACATAAATGGGGAGGGTGGGGGACAAATTGGAACATTATAATTATAATGACCAAGGTTGGTCCCAAAGAAAGGTTCAGGACCAATAAGACCACAGAACATTGCTTGTACTGTCAGTTTCAGCTGATGTACTGGCTAGCTTTCTCTAGTCTTTTTTTCTTTCACCTTGTTCACTGGGGGGAACTGGGGCCAGGTCCACTGGGCAGGAGGAGAAGGAATGTATTTGGAAATGATGGTGATTAACAATAAAATATATTAATTAAATTTCAATAAGAGAAGAAAATTAGCTCAGCCATATCTTTTACCATTCTCCAATCTAGAATTTCAAACTGCTTGCTGGACATTTCCACTTGTACAACCTTCCATTATCCAAAACTCAATGTGTCTAAAAATATTTCTCTTCTTCCGCCCCAAATCAGTTCCTCTTTCTTATGTTTTTATTCCTGCTAATTGTTCCCATATTTGCCTAATCACTCAAGCTCACCACCTTCTGACTTCACCTCCCCCACCCAATGGAACTTTCCTTTCCATTCCCATTGCCACCACCCTAAGTTAGGCCCTTATCACTTCAAGTCTCTTCAAAAACTACAAACTCCAGAAGAGTTTGTACAGACCCTAGAGGTAAGAGGGAGTCACTGGAGTTTGTTGAGCAGGGCAGTGACATACTAAAACCTGTGCTTTAAGAATATCACATATATGAGGTGAGCAGAGCCAGGAGAACATCATACATAGTTACAGCCACACTATGCGATGATTAACTTTGATAGCCTTGGCTCTTCTCAACAACGCAAGGTTCTAAGACAACTCTAAAAGGCTCATGATGGAAAATCTTGTCCACATCCAGAGAAAGAACTATGGAGTCTGAATGCAGATCAAAGCATACTATTTGCACACGCTCTCTCTCTCTCTCTCGTTTTGTTTTGTTTCTTCTTTCTCATGGTTCATCCCATTAGTTCTAATTCTTCTTTACAACATGACTAATGTGAAAATATGTTTAATATGAATGTATATATAGAACCTATTTCAGACTACATGCCGTCTTGGGGGGGAGGGGAAGGAGTGAAGAAAATTTAAAAATAAAAAGCTTTGTGGAACTGAATGTTGAAAACCAAAAATAAATTAATTAATTTTTAAAAAAAGAATATCACATATATAAATACTAGGTAACTGGGGGAGAAGTGTGGGAAGCACTAGCACCTGGGGGGATTAGCAAAAGCTTGCTACAGGTGCCAGCAGCACTTGAGTTAAATTTTGAAGGAAAAAAGTGATTCTAAGAGATGGTAATGGGGGAGTACATTCCAAGCATGGGAGATAGCCAGGTGAGAAGCATGGAGATGGAAGATAGTGTCAGGTATGAGGAACAGCAAGAAGGCCAGTTTGGCTGAACAGAAGACTTCAGGAAGGAACTTAAGGTATGACAAGACTGGAAAGGTAGGTTGGGGCCCGCTGTGAAGTGTTCTAGGTGTCAAAGGAGGAATATTTGATCCTGGAGGCCATATATAGGGTCATTGGAGTACATTGAGTAGGGAATGGCATGGTCAGATCTGTGTTTTTAGGAGTATCACTCTGGCAGTTGTGTGGAAGTTAGACTGGAAAGACAAAATCAATTAGGATGCTATAGCAATAGTCCAGACCAGAGGTGCTAGGGGCATGCACTTGGGAGTGAGAGAAAGAAGGGGAATGTTGGGAGAGAGACTGTCAAGGATGAATGAGTGAGTGAATCAAGCATTTATTAAGGGTTTGCTACGTACAAAACACCTTGCTAAACTCTGAGGATACAAATAAGGAAGAGAGGATCTGTTCTCTAAGAGCTACTCACGTCTAAGGGGAACACAACACTTGTAAAAGTTTTCACCTACGAGTCAGATAGAAATCCCTCTTTTTTAATGTCCTTTCCACTGATAAAATCCTATCACTGTAGTAGCAGTGGTTGTAGTACCCACAAGAGCAGTCACCAGGATGCATCTCCACAGGACTTGCTTCCCAGAATGATGGCCAAGGGCACCAGCTGGAAGCACTGCCATTCCCAAGGCTCTTGCACTGTCTCCATCAAGGTCCAAGGAAAGATGTGGGTCAAGGTGGTGGTGGTAATTTTAGTTTGACTTGCTTGGCATTGGCACATGCTGCCTCCTATATCCCCTTCAGGGTGCTCTGCTACTTCAGCTAGATGGCTTGTTTGTTCTTGCTGGAGATAGCTGGCCCCTTCTCCACAGGAGCTGCTTTCCCCAGTGACGGTTGTAGGAGATGGCCAAACGCAGGACTAGTGGTGTATGGGGGATGGAGAAGGGAGAGAAGATGCTAACACTCCCAGGGCTCCTGTGTCTACTCGGTTCCTTTAATTCCTCAGCAAAGGGAGATAAAATAGCAACGCCAGCTTCCTGCCAGCCCAGGCTTCTGTCTCTTGGTCCAGGAAGATGAGGATAAAGATTGAGAAAAGGCCATCAAAATTGGCATTTAAAAGCTGATTGGCAACTTGGATTTTCAGTTGAGTGAAGAGGGTTAAGAAAGGAAAGGATGTGGAGGTAGAAAATGTAATCAGTTATTCTAGGAGTTTGACAGTAAAAGGGAAGAGAGAACGGGGTGGTCAAGAGTATTTTTTTAAGTACAGGGACGATCTGGGCATGTTTGTAAACTGGGCACACTGTAGATGAAGTGGCTGGGGTTGGAGATTAGAGAGAGGGTATGGCTATGGGGTAGTCAACCAAGGGAAATGGGTTCAAGGGTACATGTAGAGGGGTTGGCTGTGCTGGGGTCTCTATCAGAGACTGGCATACAAGAGGATAGAATAAGGCATGATGTCCAGGGGTTTTGAGATGTAGAGAAGCAAGGAGTGGGAATTCACAGCAAATCATCTCTACTTACCCAGTAAGAGTATCAGATGAGATCCTTAGCTGAGAGGGTAGGGAGAAAGCTTGGTGTTGGAGACCTAAGAAAAGAAGCTTTGGAATAACCACTCTGGGAAGTTCTATTGAGAACGAATCAGGGAGGAGAGTAAAGGGACTGACTTGCTGCAGTGAGGCACTGCTGGGACTAGATATAAATTTGTAGTGGACCCAATCAACACAGTTTTGTAACTCCCTCCAGCTTGAGGTTTAAAAGCCTTCCTAACCTGGCTCCGGCCTATCTTTCCAAACTTCTTATACAGCACCCTCTTTTAAAGTCTTTAGTTCAGCCAAACCAGTCTTCTTGCTGTCTCTCACACAAAACACCCCATTTCCATCCACAAAATTGTTCCTTTTCCTGGAATGCATTCTCTCCCAAATCTCTGCCTCTTAGGAAAGTCTAGTTTTCTTCAAAATTCACCTCCAGTGTCTTTTGTAAGTTACTTACCTCCTAATCCCCACAGCTGCCAGGCGCCCCGCCCCTGATGCTACCCAATCACCCTGTCTTAATTTTGTATATGTATGTTTTGTATATGTATATGTATGTTTCTGTATATGTATGTTTTCTCACTCAACAGACTACAAGCTTCTTGTCTTTGTATACCAAGTAAATCTAGGTCCTTAATAAATTCTTTGATTGTTTCCTTAAATACTATTTTGATTCTGTCACTCCAGTTCAAAAACATTCAATGACTATATAACATTAACATCAAAACACCTCGAACTGGCTTTCAAAACCCTCCACTATCTTACCTTTCCAGCCTCATTTCCTACCATTCTTCTGTATCTTCTAGTCTTGTCAAACTAGCTACTCACTGTTCTCTAATTATACTTCACTTTCTTGCTTCCATGTTTTAACTCACAGTTGTCTGGAGGTTTTTTTTAAGGGAAAACGGGCTAAGAATCATAAGACGATAACAAAAGAATCTAATATCAATAGCCAGATAATCAGAAACTGTTCTCTATTTCCGTGAACAAAGAATATGAATAGGGATTTGAATTACAGCTGGAGAATTTTAGATTAGACATTTGAAAGAACTTCCTGACTCAAAGTAAAAGTTATGAGTTGCATTACCAAGAAAGGTTACAGAACCTTTTCCTCTAGGGATACTTAAGAACAGAAAACCATTTGCCTGAAATGACTTACAGGATTGGTTCAAGTCCTGCCTGGAAGCACAGGAATTTAATTAAATGTCTTCCCAAGGTCAAAGTCAACTTCATGGCTGGTTTTTCAAAAAAGACCTTTAAGAAAAGTGATTCTAGAACTCCCCACAGAAATTTTTATTCACACACACACACACACACACACACACACACCACATGCATTACAAAGAGGGTCATTCTCCAGTTTCAGATATATAATTTGATTGAATGCTATTCTAAGATGACTTTAGAAAGCATCATTAAGTTTCTGTTGTGGCTTAGTCATTTCAGTCATGTCCAACTATCCATGGGGGTTTTCTTGGCAAAGATACAGACCTGGTTTGCCATTTCCTTCCCCAGCTCATTTTACAGATGAGGAATGGAGGCAAACTGGGTTAAATGACTTGCCCAGGGTCACACAGCTAGTAAGTATATGAAGCTAGATTTGAACTCAAGGAGATGAGTCTCCCTGATTCCAAGCCCAGAGCTCTATCAACTGCACCACCTAGCTTCCCATCATCAAATTAGCTTAACAAAAAGCTACCAAAGTCTTATAAGTACAATTAACTGAGCCTTCAGAAACATCTTACATTGAGTAAGTAAATAATTTAATATGAGCTAATTTTAAGGAAAAAGACAAACTGAAGTCTTTAGTTATAAACTGATTTAATATCTAAGTCCTTCATCTGTTCTTCAAGGCCTGCTACACTCTCCCTGATGCAGCTTTCCTGTCCAATCGCCTTATAATACTGTATTTGCTTTTTGCCCTAAATCACTGCCTGTATTGTGCCCTGTTTTCTCAAGATCCACCATTTCAATACTTACCCCATCCAGCTCTTGAGGTCTTAATTCTTCTAATACCACTCTATTTTTGACCAACCTCATCTTGGATAATCAGAAGCTTTAGATTTCCTTTCTCTTTACTGCTTAAATTTTCTCTACAACCTCTTTACAATGATTTACCAAGGGTTACACAGCTACTAAGTGTCTGAGGCTGGATTTGAACTCAACCACAGGAATCTCTTAATATTCAAGTCTCAGGCCCTTTCAATCAATCCAGCACACTATTCAGATTAATATTCCTAAAATATAGCTCTAATTATATTATTCCCTCTACCCAAAAAAACTTTAATTTTGTACTATCTACAGGATTAAAGCACAAACTCCTAAGGCTCACATTCAAAACTCTGCAGCATATACCTCGGTCTTGCCTCCAACTAGTCCTCTACACATACTATCAATTGAAAAGTATTCAAATGCCTATTTTGTGCCAGGAACTGTGATAGACCCTGGGGATCCAAGCAAAAAGAATAAAAATAATTCTTACATTCTAAAGAGAGAAATATGTACATATAAAATATATGTGCAGCATAGATATGAAATTAATAAACACAAATCTATTTAAAGTAGATAAATACAAGGAAGTTTAAGAGAGTGGTTACTGGCAGTTGGAGGTATCATATGTAAATATAGATACTATACAGTCTCGCCAAACTGGGCCATTCAATTTCTTGAACATGCCTTGTTTTCCTTCCTCCACTTGTCTGTTAATGCTATCCCTTCCACCTTCCTTCACTTCCTTACCCATCTATCCGTCAAAGCCAACATAAATGCCATGTCCTTTGTGAAGTCCTTTTTGATCTTCCAAACTTGGTAGGACCTCTCCTCTGAACTCCTGAAGTACCCTCATATCACATCCTACTTTACACTACAGTTATTTGTGTACTTATCTACTCTCACAGGAATGGAATGCAAGATCCTTTAAGGCAGGATCTGTATTTTTCTAATGTGGGTATCCACATTATAACCAGCATAATGCTGTGCACAATATAAACACTCAATAAATATTTGTTCAATTTAATGGCATTGCCACTGATACCCGACTTTAGACTAAAGCAAGGGTAAGGCTCTCTGAAATTAACCATTCGGTAAGCATATATCAATCACTCCTGGAATATATATCATTTTCTTAGATACTTGAAATACTTAAAGGAGGTTATGACTGAACAAAGGATTAAAAATAGAATAATAATAAAAATGCACATAATTTATAGTACAACAGCATAATTGAAAAGGAAGGGCTGGTTCCTTCTAGCTCCATAACTAATATTCCATGATTGTGCTGATGTTTTAAGGAATCAATGTTGTTAATCACAATGAACTTAATGCAGGCTAGAAGTCCTTGAGATAGTTTAAAGAAAGCCTTAGCACACTGATGTCCTCTTAATCCTTCTTAATCTACTTCTCTTCCCAAGCAATATCTTCTCAGAAAAGATCCACACAGGAAGAGATGCAGCTCTTTCCCTGGTCCCAGTACTTTTCTATACCAGTTCTGTCTCTACAGGGACCCATACATGGCATTTTCTTTTTCATAGGAGCCTGTATCTCTGAAGCAATGATACAATGTCTGCCCAAAAGTATGGTAATTCAAAATATTCTAAGAGCACAGCTGCTGATGCTCATGGAAAGCATCCAAAACACATTCCATTAAAAAACACATGCTATGCCTTTGCACATTTCAAAACACTGCTTTAAATACTATGTGACAGAAAAGTGAGTACTTCTTATCTAAAGACATATTAATACTCCAGTTATAATCTGCACTGGGCATTACTTTACTTGTAAACAGAAAGCCAGAAGAAAAAAACTGATAATTTGGGGGCTGGGGGAGGACAGAGATCATCTTAGACTAGTCCTTAACTAGTCCCCCACAAATGGCCTTGGCATCCCATCAATCAGTGCACAGAAAAATGACAAAACTTGACAACCTGCCACAATCCTAGAAATGCCCTGGAAGCATGTACTTCACTGGCCTGGTAAAAGGCCAGGTACCCACAACTGTGATGCTGGAGAAGAATGGGGAAGACAAGAAAGAGAAAGGTGGAAAAAATGCACATTCAAATGGTTAGCAATCAACCAACTGATAATCATCCATTAAATGTTATTCCATTCCTATAATTGAACTTGTCTTGTTTCAGTACATTTTTATTTTTATGAAAGAATTCTGGAAGTAAAGATGTAGCTACAATTCATCTTAAAGTATGTGAAATAAACTATGAAAGTCTGGGAACAGTTGTCATCTGACTGCCCAAGATGAAGACAGCCCAAGCTGTCCCACACACCATTCTATATGTCTTAGTCAGGCCTGTACCAGCAGGAGGAATTTTCCCCAAAGTTCATGAAAACTGAGGATATACAGAAGACTTCTCTGACTGCAATGTTCTCCCTTCTATAGTGGAAGTGGCTCCAAAGCTGTTTCTTAGCAGGAAAGAACAGTAAAACCTTGATTACTGAGAATCCTTGAAAAATCAGCTGTTTTGTTTAATTAAATTTTATGGTAAATTCAGGGTTAGTCAGAAAGCCTTTTTTGTCTTAACTCTTATGGCTAAAAACCTAAAATGTTCACTTCTTTGCCTTATTGAGTAACAGATAACAGACTGCACAAAGCCTTTCCTGCTAATTCAAGATTCTGGGATGTTGCCAGATGATTGACCACTCTCAACACCAGTCCTCCAGTTAGTAATGAGACACAGAAAGTGTTTGGGTTGAATTCATTAATTCAACAAATACTGAACATTTAAACACCAATCTCTGCAGCACACTATACAAGAAACTGTGAAGGAAACAAAGAATAAAAACAGACATGGTCCTGCCTTCAGGGAGCTTACAGTCCAATAACAGTATGGAACATAATCAAAGAGTATTAACCATTTTGTGTCATAGACCCAACACCTTCAAAGGGGGAGTGACAAAGGTGGTATATGACACTAGTTGCCAACAACTCATGAAAGCATTTTTGGTAGTAATAAATAACTGAAACAAAGAGGATACACATCAAAAGGGTAATGACTAAACAAACTGTGGTATATGGATGAAACTGAACATTACTATGTCACAAAAAACCAACAGATAAAATGAATAGAGACATGGATTTTACATGAACTGATGCAGAATTAAGTAAGCTGAGACAAGAAAATAATATATACGATTACAACAATGTAAATCAAGAAACCACCACAGAACAAACAAAAATGAATTTGTAAAACCTACAAATAACAAGCATGTCTCCAAAGGAGAAATTGAGAAGATCCCGCTCTTTTGAAGAGGTAGGACATCCCAGGGAGTGATACGCTGCACATATTTTCAGACTTTTCAAATGTACTAATGATTTTGCTGACTTATTCCCTCTTCTTTTTCATTAAAAAAAAAAAATTCTTTGCTATATGGGATGGCTCTCTGCGAAGTGGAAGGGATACTGATATTGTTTAAAAGAAAAAGAAATAAAAATGTTTTTTAAAAGAAGAAACTAAAGAGCAGTTTCAATATATGCACTAGGATAATTCAGAGAAACACAAGAATACATGAAGTAATGCAAAAATGAAGAAAAAGAACCAGAACAACAACGTACATGCTAACAACAGCAATTTAAATAATGTCAGCTTTTGAGAAGCAACAGAACACTGGTTGAATACAATAATCAATGTTAAGATCATGCAATCAAAGTTAAAGCATATATCTTGTCTTTTATTTAACCACAAGGGGATGCATTTAATGGGAGTGGGATGAGGAGCTGCTTGGGTGTTTGTATAGAAATGAAGATTTTGGGGTCCAAATAAAATGTACTGATGAATTTTTTTAAGGCATCATAGAAAAAGTTTTCAGAATTAGAGATGGGTCAGTAGCAAATAATTATGAACTCCAACATGTGTCTATGCTTGTATGTGGCTGACCCGGATTTGCAAAAACAGGGTAACACCTGCACTGCCTCCTTTGCAGGGTCACAGTGAGGAAAGCCATAAGAACTATATAAATGTCAGCTATTTTTGTTGGAAGTCATGAATGCTAAAGTCAAGAAAGATGTCATGAAAGAAAAGAAACAGAAGAACTGTGAGCAAGGTACTGCTGAATGTGTCCTGTCACTAGGCTGTAATTTGTAGGTTTTTTAACAGATAGAAATTTATTTTGTTGTGATTTGCTTCTTCTCCCACTAAAAGTGGAATACAAAGGGGAAAATCCAATTAATCAAGGGTTCAGTAAGTCTTACTATAACTGCCAAAAAAATGTTCTTCCTTTCTTCCTTAAAATTTGCCAAGGGGAAAAAAACTACAAAAGTTTCATAATCCAGACAAAGAGAATATAAATAAAAGCCTATTTCAAGTAATAAATTTAAAAGTCTACGTGATCAATCAAGTATTCACCAAGCACCTGTTACATGTAAGGCACTGTGAAAAACACAAAATATCTATTAAAACCACTAAAGCCTTTCCCCCAGAGCAACAAAGAGTCCCTTGTGGCAGCATGCACTGCAGTAGGAAGGGAATTCTTGAATGTCTTCTTAATGTGCCCACCAAGATCTTATGAGACACACTTAAGTGAAATGAACCTGCCAAAATGCAACAACTGGACTTCGTCATCTTCAAGACTTCAGAGCCATGCCCATAGAATGGACAACAGCTAAACAAATTGGGCTACAAGAATGTAACGGAATGTTATGGTGCTCTTAGAAATGAAGTCTGTGACGAATATAGAGAAGCCTGGGAAGATCTACAGGAATTGATTCGGTGGAGTCAGTAGAATCAAAAAAATAACATGGAGGGGGGAGGGCGGAGCCAAGATGGCAGCTGGTAAGGAGGGGACTAGCGTGAGCTCCCTACCGACTCCCTCCAAAAACCTATAAAAAATGGCTCTGAACCAATTCTAGAACTCCAGAACTCACAAAACAGCAGAGGGAAGCAGGGCTCCAACCCAGGACAGCCTGGATGGTCTCTGGGTGAGGTCTATCCCACACGGAGCTGGGAGCTGGGAACAGGAGTGGAGCAGAGCCCAGCCTGAGCAGCGTGGACCAACCAGACCAGGAGCCAGGCAGAGGGGGCCCTAACGCCCTGAATCAGTGAGCTGCGGCAGTTACCAGACTTCTCAACCCACAAACACCAAAGACAAGCAGAGAAGGTTAGTGGGAAAAGCTGCGAGAGTGGAAGGAGTTCTCGGTTCGGCTTCCAGCCCTGGGGGCAGCGGAGGTGGGGCAGCTACAGCTGTTGTTACTTCTGGCCCCAGGCCCACCTGGTGGGAGGAATTAAGTGGTGGATCAGAGCAGGAATGCACAGCCTGCTGAAGATCTAAGCCCAGTCCGGGTTAGGGGTTCTTGGGGAAGGAGTAGTGCTGGTGTGACAGAGCTGGCACCTCCCCCCCAAACATGGAACATAGAACTCGTTAGTCTAGAAGCAGTCATACCCCACTGAAAAACTCAAGGGTCAAGTTAGTTGGTTGGGAAATTGGCCAGGCAGCGAAAACACACCCAGATTCACTCTCAGACTTTGGATTCTTTCTTTGGTGACAAAGAAGACCAAAACATACAGCCCAAAGAAGTCAACAAAGTCAAAGAGCCTACACCAAAAGCCTCCAAGAAAAACATGAACTGGTCCCAGGCCATGGAAGAGCTCAAAAAGGATTTGGAAAAGCAAGTTAGAGAAGTAGAGGAAAAATTGGGAAGAGAAATGAGAAGGATGCGAGAAAACCATGAAAAACAAGTCAATGACTTGCTAAAGGAGAACCAAAAAAATACTGAAAAATACACTGAAGAAAACAACGCCATAAAAAATAGATTAACTCAAATGGCAAAAGAGCTCCAAAAAGCCAATGAGGAGAAGAATGCCTTGAACGGCAGAATTAGCCAAATGGAAAAGGAGGTCCAAAAGACCACTGAAGAAAATACTACTTTAAAAATTAGATTGGAGCAAGTGGAAGCTAGTGACTTGATGAGAAATCAAGATATTATAAAACAGAACCAAGGAATGAAAAAATGGAAGACAATGTGAAATATCTCCTTGGAAAAACCACTGACCTGGAAAATGGATCCAGGAGAAGGAATTTAAAAATTATTGGACTACCTGAAAGCCATGATCAAAAAAAGAGCCTAGATATCATCTTTCAAGAAATTATCAAGGAGAACTGCCCTGATATTCTAGAACCACAGGGCAAAATAGAAATTGAAAGAATCCATCGATCACCTCCTCAAATAGATCCCAAAAAGAAATCTCCTAGGAATATTGTCGCCAAATTCCAGAGCTCCCAGATCAAGAAGAAAATACTGCAAGCAGCCAGAAAGAAATAATTTGAGTATTGTGGAAACACAATCAGAATAACCAAAATCTGGCAGCTTCTACATTAAGAGCATCGAAGGGCTTGGAATACGATATTCCGGAGGTCAATGGAGCTAGGATTAAAACCTAGAATCACCTACCCAGCAAAACTGAGTATCATGCTCCAAGGCAAAATATGGACTTTCAATAAAATAGAAGACTTTCAAGCTTTCTCAGTGAAAAGACCAGAACCGAATAGAAAATTTGACTTTCAAACACAAGAATCAAGAGAAGCATGAAAAGGTAATCAAGAAGCAGAAATTGCAAGGGACTTACTAAAGCTGAACTGTTTTGTTTACATTCCTACATGGAAAGATGACATGTATGATTCATGAGACCTCAGTATTAGGGTAGCTGAAGGGAATATGCATATACATACATATATATATATATATATGTTTATGTATATATATAAGTGTGTATGTATGTATATATCTATGTGTGTGTGTGTGTGTGTGTGTGTGTGTGTGTATATATATATAAGAGAGAGAGCAGACACAGGGTGAGTTGAAGATGAAGGGAAGATATCTAAAAGAAATAAATCAAATTAAGGGATGAGAGAGCAACACAATGAGAGAGGGAAATAGGGAGAGATAGAATGGGGTGGATTATCTCACATAAAGGTGGCAAGAGGAAGCACTTCTGTGGGAGGAGGGGAGAAGGCAGGCGAGGGGGGAATGAGTGAACCTTGCTCTCATTAGATTTGGCCCGAGGAGGGAATACTATACATACTCAATTGGGTATCTTACCCCACAGGAAAGAAGAGGGAGGAAGATAAAAAAAATAAAGGGGGGGGGATGATAGAAGGGAGGGCAGATGGGGGTGGAGGTAATCAAAAACAAACACTTTGGAAAGGGGAGAGGGTCAAGGGAAAAAATTCAATAAAGCGGGATGGGTTGGGAAGGAGCAAAATATAGTTAGTCTTTCACAACATGAGTATTGTGGAAGGGTTATACATAATGATACACATATGGTCTATGTTGAATTGCTTGACTTCTTAGGGAGGGTGGGTGAGAAAGGAAGAGGGGAGAGAATTTGGAACTCAAAGTTTTAAAAACAGATGTTCAAAAACAAAAAAAAAAAGTTTTTGCATGCAACTAGAAAATAAGATACACAGGCAATGGGGCAAAGGAAAGGGAAAGGGGATGAGAGGGGAGTGGGGTGATAGAGGGGAGGGCTGACTGGGGAACAGGGCAACCAGAATATATGCCATCTTGGAGTGGGGGGGAGGGTAGAAATGGGGAGAAAATTTGTAATTCAAACTATTGTGAAAATCAATGCTGAAAACTAAATATGTTAAATAAATAAATTTAAATTTAAAAAAAAACATACACAATGTCCACAGCAATGTAAAAAGAAAGAACCACACATACACCATCAAAAGTGAATCCAAGGGGATAGAGCCAAGATGGCAAAATAAAGGCAGGGACTCACCTCAGCTCTCCCAAACTGCATCTAAACAACTTTAAAATAATGCCTCAAAAAGAATTCTGGAGCAGTAGAACCAACAAAATGACAGGATGAAACAATTTTCCAGCCCAAGACAACTTAGAAGATCAGCAGGAAAGATCTGTCTCACCGGAGTAAGAGCAGAGCACAGTCCAGCACAGGCCCCACCCTGGCAAGCCAGCAGTAGGCCTTGGAAGGAGGCAACTGAATCCATGGTGTCAGCTTTGGCTTCTGTAGCTCTTGGTCCACAGACAGTAAAGGGTTTGGGCAACTGCTCAGAAAGAGATTTTAAGCAACCTTTTGATGGCAATGAGAGCAGGGAGACTATTGTACTGCCCATATATGGAACTATGTTGCAGTCCTGGGCCAAAGTCCCAGGCGGAAAAGGAGCACTAGCACACTAGGGCATGTGGTCACAGGGGAGCAGAGACCCTGATCACAGTTCCAGGGTGGAAAAGAGTGCTTATCGTCATTCATAGACTGAAGGTACAGGCTGAGAGAGCAGTGATCACACCTCTTCTTGGATCACACTATCTTGGAAGAACTGAAAACTTACCAATCTTCCAAACTAGCTCTGAAAACAGCAGAAAGAAAAACCTGAAGATTGGAATAGTGCTTACTCCACCATGGAGTAGAGCCCAACTTTAAGATAAAGTTAAAAGTCAAGAAACAGGCAGAAAAAATGAGAAAACACCAACAAAAAGAACCTGAACATAGAAAGTTACTATGGTGAAAGGGAAGATCAAAACACACAGAAGAAGACAATGAAATCTAAACTGCTATATCTGAAGCCTCAAAGAAAAATGTGAATTGGTCTCAGGCCCATAAAGAATTCCTCAGGCCATAAAGAGCTCAAAAAGGACTTTAAAATTAAATAAGAAAGATAGAGGGAAACTGGGAAAAGAAATGAGAGTGACACAAGAAAATTATGAAGAAAGAGTCAACACCTTGGTAAAGGAGGCACCAAAAAATAAGAAAATAACACATTAAGAACAGAATAGGCCAAATGGCAAAAGAGGCACAAAAATTCACTGAAGAATTTAAAAAGTAGAATTAGCCAAATGGAAAAGGAAATACAAAACCTCACTAACGAAAATAATTCCTTAAAAATTAGATTTGGGCAAATGAAAGCTAATGGTTCCATGAGACATCAAGAAAAAATAAAACAAAATCAAAAGAATGAAAAAACAGAAGAAAATGTGAAATATCTCATTGGAAAAAACAACTGATCTAGAAAACAGATCCAGGAGAGATGTTAAGAATTACTGGACTACCTGAAAGCCCTGATCAAAAAAAGAGTCTAGACATTATCTTTCAAGAAACTATCAAGGTAAACTGCCCTAATATCCTAGAACCAGAGAGTAAAACAGACACTGAAAGAATCCATCAATCATCTCTTGAACAAGATCCCAAAATGAAAACTCCCAGGAATATTATAGCCAAATTCCAGAGTTCCCAGGTCAAGGAGAAAATATTACAAGCAGCCAGAAATAAACAATTCAAATATCATGGAGTCACAGTCAGAATAACACAAGACCTAGCAGCTTCTATATAAAGGATCAGAGGGCTTGGAATATGATATTCCAGAGGGCAAAGGAGCTATGACTAGAATCAAGAATCACCTACCCAGCAAAACTGAGTATTCGGGGGGGAGGGGAATGGACCAGAACTGAACAGAATATTTGATTTTCAAACAAAAGACTCAATAGAAGCATAAAAAGGTAAACAAGAAAAAGAACTCATAAGGGAATAAATAAGGTTAAACTATTTACATTCTTATATGGGAAGATGACATTTGTAACTCCCAAGAACTTTCTCACTATTAGAGTAGTTAGGGGTATACAAAGAAGGCACAGGTGTGAGTTGGCTATAATGGGATGATATCCAAAACAAACAAACAAAAAAAACCCCAGAAATAAAATGAAAGGTGAGAAAAAAAAGAAGGTACTAGAAGGAGAAAGGGAGAGGCAGAATGACAAATTATCTGACATAAAAGAGGCATGAAAACTTTTACAGTGGAAGGAAAGATGGTGGGGGTAGGGAGCAACACTTGAATCTTACTCTCATCAGAATTGGCTAAAAGAGAGAATAATGTGCACACTCAGTTGGGTACAGAAATCTATCTTACCCTACAAGGAAGTAGGAAGGAAGAGGATAATGTGGGGTGGGTAATAGAAAGGGTGAATTGGGGTAGGCAGTGGTCAGAAGCAAAACAATTTTGAGGAGTGAAAGGGTAAAGGGGAGAGAGAGAACAGGATAAATAGGGGAAAAAAGTAGGATGGAAGGAAATACACAGTAATCATAATTGTGAATGCAAATGGGATGAATTCACCCACAAAATGGAAGAAAACAGCAGAATGGATCACATGATTTGGACACAAAGGGTGATACCATGAGTATAATTACGGTAACATGGAACAGTTTACCTATTTGATCTATGGATAAGGGAAAAATCTGTGACTAAACAAACAAGAGATAGAACATTATGGGATGCAAACTAAGATTTTGATTACATTAAATACAAAAGGGTTTGCGCAAACAAAACCAAAGGAAGCCAAGATTAGAAGGAAAGTAGAAAACTGGGAAAAAAAATTTTATGGAAGGTTTCTCTGATAAAGGCCTCATTTCTCAACTAGATAGAGAACTGAGTCAAATCTATAAGAATACAAGTCATTCCCCAATTGATAAATGGTCAATGGATATAAACAGGCAGTTTTTAGATGAAGAAATCAAAGCTACCTCTAATGATATGAAAAAATGCTCTAAATCACTATTGATTAGAGAAATGCAAATTAAAACAACTCTGAGGTACCACCTCACACCTAACAGAATGGCTAATATGACAGAGAAGGAAAATGAGAAATGTTGAGGGGATATGGGAAAATTGGGACACTAATACACTCTGGGTGGAACTGTAAAGTGATCCAACCATTCTGGAGAGCAATTTGAAACTATGCCCAAAGGGTTACAAAATTTTGCGTACCAGGGCAGCTAGGTGGTGTAGTGAGTAAAGTACTGGCCCTGGAGTCAGGAGGACCTGTTTTAACAATCCAGCTAGCAGCTCCTGTGGAGGCATAAGATCCCCCCACAGCCAGCACCCATGAGGCTGCCGGGAAAGCACAGGTTCTTTTTATCTGCTTAAACAAGGAAAGCGGGTGAAGGGGTTGACCAGCTTACTTTAATCCAACATTCAGTTAGCATACAGACAACATTCATTTAGTTCAGGGGAAAATGCCAGCATTTGGTTAGCATTCAATTAGTTCAGGGGAGCAAAGAGACAAGCACCGACAGGCCAAATACAGATTACAGTCAGCTAATTAAGGGGAACAAACAGCCAGCACCCTGGAGTTCAGAACATTCATTTAGTTCGAGGGAAAACAAAACCACCACCCCAAACTTCAGAACTAAATACAAACAAATTACAAATATCAACAGACAGACCTAATACAATTCATAGTTACCAACATCTGGGCTCAGCCCGAGAGCAAGGGCTGGCCCAGAGTCACGCTCCCACGCCAACCAGAAAAGGAAAAAGAGCTCTTCGAGCTGTCCTCTCCCCTCTTATAGTTTTTGACATCATCAAGCGCCGCCTGAATGACCAGAGCCAATTGGTTCTTGAGTTGGCCCCTCCCCCTAGCGTAGACTAGGTTAACACCCAATAGGGCATGGCTCTGGAGTTAACACCTCCCCTCAGCCAGCCCCATGATTCATCACACAGGAAGTTCTCTTCTTCCTGGCATGGTTTCTGGGCTTCCTGCCCCAGAGGAGAAGCCCCCAGCTCCCAGCTAGGCTCAATGAGGTAAGCTGAGTCACTCAAAGAAAACAAAGGCCGTTCTGGCCACAGAACCTGAGTTCAAATCCAGTCTCAGACACTTGACGCACTCATCAGCTGTGTGACCTTGGGCAAGTTGCTTAACCCCAATTGCCCTGCCATTCCCCCCTCCAAAAAAAAAATTTTTTTTTGCATACCCTTTGACCCAGCAATACCACTTCTAGGGTTGTATCCCAAAGAAATCACACAAGCGGGAAAAGGACCCATATGTACAAAAATATTTATAGCAGCTCTTTTTGTGGTAGCCAAGAATTGGAAATCAAAGGGATGCCCATCAATTGGGGAATGGCTGAACAAGCTGTGGTATATGAAAGTGATGGAATACTATTGTGCCATAAGAAATGGGGATGATGCAGACTTCATAACAACCTGGAAAAACCTACACGACATAATGCTGAGTGAGCGGAGCAGAGCCAGGAGAACGTTGTGCACAGCCACAGATATATGGATTCCATGAGGACCAACCCTGACATACTGCGCTCTTCTCAGCAACCTAAGGGGCAAGGACAACTCCAGGGGACTCACGATGGAGAAAGCTATCTTCATCCAGAGAAAGAACTGTGAAGTTTGAATACAGATCGAGGCGCACTACATGATCGCCTTTTTTTTTTTGCTTCTCTTTTGTTTTTTTGGGTTGTTTTGGTTTTTTTTTGGTTCTGTTTCTTCTTTCTCATGATTCATTCCATTGGTCAAAATTCTTCTCCACGACTTGACTAGTGCATACATTAATTCAATGCGAAGTTATACATGACAGTTATATGAGATTCCATGTCGTCTTGGGGAGGGAGGGGGGAGGGAGGGGAGAAAATCTGGAACTCAAAACTATGTAGAACCGTGTGTGGTAAACTAAAAATAAATAAAGAAATTAAAAAAAAAAAAGGAAAAGGAAAAGGACCTATACATACAAAAATATTTACAACAGGTCTTTTTGTGCTGACAAAGAATTGGAAATTGAGGGAAAGATCACCAATTGAGGAATGGCTGAACAAGCTGTGGTATATGATTGTGATGGAATACTACTATACCATAAGAAATCAATGAGCAGGACGATTTCTGAAAAACTTGGAAAGACTTACAGTAACTGATGCAAAGTGAAGTCAACAGAACCAGGAGAACATTGCACACAGTAACAGCAATACTGTACAATGATGAACTGTGAATGACTTAGCTATTCTTAGAAATACAATTTTCTAGGAAAATTCCAAAGGACTAAAGATGAAAAATGCTATCCACCTCCAGAGAAAGAACTGATGGAATCTGGATGTAAATAAAAGCACACTTTTTTAAAATTTTGTTTTTCTTAGTTTTTTTTCCACCTTGTGTTTTCTTTCACATGACTAATATAGAAATGTATTTTACATGATTGTACATGTATAACCTATATCAAATTGCTCACCTTCTCAGTTAGGGGAAAAGGGAGGGAGTTGTAGAGAGAATCAAGAACTAAAAATTTTTTTAAAAGAATGCAAAGAATTGTTTTTAAACATAATTAGATGCTCTTCTCAGCATACAAGGTGCAAAGACAACTGCAAAGGATGCATGACGGAGAGAGCTATCTACATCCAGAGAAAGAACTATGGATTCTGAATGCAGATTGAGGCACACTTTACGGCTCGCCTTTTTTTTTCTCTTTTGTTTTTATTTTTTTCTTGTTTTGTTTCTTCTTTCTCATGATTCATTGCATTGGTCATAAATCTTCTTTACAACTTGACTACTGTGTAAATAAGTTCAATGCAAAATTATATGTAGAGATATACCGGATTCCATGCCATCTTGGGAGGAGGGGGGAAGAAAATCTAGAATTCAAAATTATGTGGAACTGAGTGTTGTAAACTAAAAATAAAAAAATCTCAAAAAAAAACCATAATTAGAAAAAAAATTTCTAAAAATGTCTGCTCAAAAAAAGCTGAATGCAGTAAAAGTAAAATCTAGTATGGTTCAAAAAAAAAGATATAAGAAGACACTCCCACCTCAAGTGTTATAAACTACACATTTTCAGACTTTTTTGATGTATTAATTAGTTATATGATGATTTTTCCTTCTTTTTCTTTGAAAATAAAAAGCTATTTCTTATATGGGACGGCTCTCTGGAACAATGACAGGGAGGGATACTGAAAGAAACTATGGTGATGTAAAAACATAATACATCAACAAAAAGTTTTTTGGAAGATTCCATGGCCAAAACTGTAAGGCCAAGTAAATCCTGGACCCTGATGTTTGCTCTGCTATTCCTTCCACACACACCTTGCTCATTTCTCAAATCTGTGCATCAGTTTTTGCTATTTCTGCCAAAAGGATTCTCCTTCCTCTTGCTAATAAACCTACTCTTCAAAAGCCTCTCATAAATGGCTTCAAATAATTTTGTTCACTCCCCTAAGTCGCACCCCATCTGCTTTTTTTAATTCCTCTACTCTGGCTCTAATTTTCTTTTTCTTTTTTGGAGGGGGGAAGGAAATTGGGTTTAAGTGACTTGCCCAAGGTCACACAGCTAGTAAGTGTCAATTGTCTGAGGCCGAATTTGAGCTCAGGTCTTCCTGACTCCAGGGCTGGCACTCTATTCACTGCACCACCTAGCTGCCCCTATTCCTCTACTCTGTACCTCATTAGCACAAACATACTGATTTTGTGGCATGATGAAGAAATGTCCCAATTTCTAAAAGCCATCATAGCTTTTACTAAGTCTTAACTTGTTTTACTTTTTACATTTTTAGTCAACTCCCTATAACCTCATTCACAGAAAATAACAATGGGAAAGATATTCCAAAGAAGAAAGGTGCTTTTAAAAAATTCTCTTTGGGGGTCTATAAAAATGTGCATACCCTTTGACCCAGCAATACCACTTCTAGGGCTGCACCCCAAAGAGATCACACAAGTGGGAAAGGGACCCATATGTATAAAAATATTTATAGCTGCTCTTTTTGTGGTAGCAAAGAATTGGAAATCAAGGGGATGCCCATCAACTGGGGAATGGTTAAACAAGTTGTGGTATATGAATGTAATGGAATACTGTTGTGCTATAAGAAATAAGGAGCAGATAGACTTCATAATAACCTGGAAAAGCCTACACGATATAATGCTAAGTGAGCGGAGCAGAATCAGGAGAACACTATACACAACCACAGATATATTGACTCTGTAATGACTAACCTTGATAGACTTGGCTCTTCTCAGCCATACAAGGTTCAAAGGACTCAAGATGGAGAGAGCTATCTACATGCAGAGAAAGAACTATGGAGTCTAAATGCAGATTGAGGCAAACTCTTTGTTCTTTTTTTTCCCCCCTTTTTTTCCCCTTTTTAAGTTTAGTTTTGTTTCTTCTTTCTCATGATTCATTCCATTGGTCATAATTCTTCTTTACAACTTAACTATTGTGTAAATAAGTTTAACGCGAACTTTATGTAGAAGATATATAGGATTCCATGCCGTCTTGGGGAGGAGGGGGGAAGGAGAGGGAAGAAAATCCGGAACTCAAAAGCATGTGGAACTGAGTGTTGTAAACTAAAAATAAAAAAAACCTTAATTTAAAATTTAAAAAAATTCTCTTTGGCTTTGGAAACCATGACATGAATTTTCATCAATGGGAATTTTCTGCCTTCCTAATTTTTTTGTTTTGTTTTATATGTTTTCAGTCCCTGAAATACAAGTATTATATATCTTGAAACTATACTAAAAGTCAAAATAGAATTCAAAAAAGTAGATAATCCATAAAAAAATAAGTTGATAGTACAAGATATATAAGGAACTAACAAATATTCAGAACCAAGAGGCATTCCCAAATGAATGGGGTCAAAGAAATACCCAAATAGAAATATTACACTAAATCACCAATAATAAGAGAAATGCAAGTCAAAACAACCTCAAAGTTTCACTTTACACCCAGTTAAGTGGCCAACACAGTCAATGCTGGAGAGGTTTTGTAAAAACAGGCACCTTATTACACTGCTGGTGGACCTGGGAATTGGTCTAATCATTGCCAAAAGCAATTTGGAATTATGCTAAGAAAAGTGGCTAAAAAATTAAAACAACTCTCATATACCACTCCACACCTATCAGACTAACTAGTATGAAAGAAGAGAAAAATGAGAAATGTTGGAGATGTGGAAAAACTGGGACACTAATACACTGTTGGTATGTTGTGTTGTGAACTGATTCAACTATTCTGGAGAGCAATTTGCCCACGGGCATAAGTGCATATGTACTGGCAAGCACCCTAGCATGCCCAGGATGGCTGACCAGCACAAGTTCTTTGATCTGCTTTTCTAAAGGAAAGGCAACTCAAAAAGGATTAACAATCTTATTTTAATTAAACAATGTCATTGACTAGTTCAGGGGAAAGGTCAACACCCTGAAGGTGGAGAAAATACAAGCAGAGAAATTAGCACAAAGATCCAACAGGCAGAGCTCCAACTGTCCAGTAATCTTGGTACACACTTTAACATCTATATACATCACTGGATGGGAAGAACACCGACATCTAAGTAGTCTGGCACTCCTTAACAAATGGCTACCCAGAGTCCTGGCCAGGAAATCAAAAGGTCCTTCTCATGAGCAAGCCCCTCACCTCAGAATACATACATACATACATACACACTCACACACACTCTTTCAGCTAATAGGCTCAGAGCCAGAAGGCATCATAACCCTCTGGACTCAGTAACTAATTAGCTTAGTAGGTGTGAAAGCCTTCCTGCAAGAAAGCTTCCCCTTAGGCAAGTTCCTTTCCCAAGGGGCAGGATATATCACAGCTGTGAGCTGGGCCAGAGCTCAAAGGAGCAAGACATCCCTGGTTGAAATACCTGTGTGCCTTTAGACCTGGGAACACAGACCCTGTCCCAAGAAAAAAAAAAAGGAACACATGGTCACATAAGCTTGTTAATGGACAGGGAAGGTCTTATATTCCATTAACCCTATAGCATACCCTTTGACCTAGCAATACCACCAAGTCTGTATCCCAAAGAGATTTTTTAAAAAAGGATAAAAGACCTATATATACAAAAATATTTAGAGCAGATCTTTTTGTGGTGGCAAAAAATTAAAAATTGAGGAAAAGTCCATCAACTGAGGAATGGCTGAACAAGTTGTAGTATACTATTGTGCTATAAGAAATGCCAAGCAGGATACTCTCAGAAAAACCTAGAAAGGTTTATATGAAGTGACGCAAAATCAAGTAAGCAGAACCAGGAGAGCATTACGCACAGTAACAGGAATATTGTGCAGTGATGAACTGTGAATGACTTAGTTATTCTCAGCTATACAATGATCTAAGATAATTCCAAAGGACTTAAGATAAAAAATGCTATTCACTTCCAGAGCAAGAACTAAGTCTGACTACAGAGCGAAGCATACTTTTTCTTTTTACTTTTTAAATTTTAAATTTTTATGGGTTTTTTTTTGGTTTGTGTTTTCTTTCACAACATGGCTAATATGGAAATATGTTTTGCATGATTATACATTTATAATCTATATAAAATCGCTTGCCTTCTCAATGAGGGGGGAGGAGGAGAGAATTTGGGACTCAAAATTAAAAAAAAAAAGAATGTTAAAAATTGTTTTTACATGTAATTATATATGTATTATGTATATGTTAAAAAAAATTTTAAGTGGCTAAAATGTCCATAGTCTTTGACCCAGAGATTTCAGTGTTAGGCCTATATCCCAAAGAGGTCAAAGATACAAAGGTTCCATATACACGAAAATATTTATAGCAACATTTTTTTTGGTACTAGCACAGAACTAGAAACCAAGTAGATGCCCCTTGATTGGGGAATGGCTAAAGTTGTGGAACATGAATGTAACAGCATATTATTGTGCCTTAAGAATGACTATGAAAAATTCAAAAACACATGGTAAGATAGGAACTGACACAAAGTGAAGAAAGCAGAACCAGAAAAACGCACATGATGACAAGGTACAAAGAAAGAACGATAAAAACAGAAACAATGTTGTATAATTATAAGTACCAAGCACGGCCCCAAAGAAGAAATGAGAGAAGGCATCTCCCTGTTTTCTTTGTAGAAGTAGGAGTGTGGGTGTGGTGTACTGCATCTAACTTTCACCACAGTTACTCCCTCCATGCTATTCCTCACACATGACATGCCATCTCTCTTCTGTCTCTGCTTCCCTTGGCGGGCCCCCATGGCTGGAAGGCACTCCCTCCTCCCTCAGCCTCTCAGCATCTCTTGGTTTCCTCTAGGACTCAGCTCACTTGCTACCTTGTGCATGATGCCTTTCCTGGTTCCTGCCTAATTCAGCCACCAGTGCTTTTCCCACCAATGTAACTGTATCAGTTTTGTATATACCTACTGTGTGCCTGTTGTCTCCCCACTAAAACATAAGCTACCTGGGAGCAGTGAGTATTGCAATTCTGTTTGTATCCCCAGTACTTAGTCTAGTGCCTGGCACATAGGAGGGCTCCATAAATACCCCTTCTCTTCTCCTTCCATACTACTGCACTTGGTGAACCCATGAGGAACCATGGATTCAATTATCTCTATGTTGATGATGCTCACTTTGGGGGGAGGGGAGGCGGTTTCAACCCTGGCCTCCCTTCTGATCTTCAGTCTCTCATTTCCAACTGACTTTCTGAGATTTCAAACTGGGTGTCCAGTGGACATCTGAAACCCTAATTGTATATAACTGAACTCATTATCTCTGCCCCCCCACAAATCCCCCACATTCCAAATTTCCCTATTACTGCTGAAGTCAACACCATTCTCTGAGTTACTCAGGCTCACAACCTAGACTTCGCACTCTCTCTCATCCTTAAAATCGATCTGTTGCCAGAAAGTCCTATCAACTTTACCTTTGTAAAATCTCTCATCAGAGGCCCCTTCTCTCCTCTGACACAGTCACTACCCTAGTAAAATCCCTCCTCACCACATAGCAGGACTACTGCAATAGCCTTTTGGTTGAGCTGGCTGCCTTATCTCTCTCTGTTCTAGACCATCCTCTCCTCAGCTGTCAAATTAATCTTCCTGAAACTCCAAGTGACCATGTCACCCCTAACTCTAAATCAATAAACTCCAGTGGCACCCAATCACCTCAAGGATAAAACAAAACAACCTCCTCTCTGGCATTCAAAACCTGCCCCTCCTCAACTTCTCCAATCTTCTTACACCTTATATCTAAGAACTGTGATCCATAGACAATCATCTCCTTGCTGTTCCTTGAACTGGACACTTTAACTCCCACCTTCAGGCATTTGCACTTCCTATCCATACCTAGAATGGTCTCCCTCCTCATCTATGCTTCCTGGCTTCCTTCAAGTTGCAGTTAAAATATCACCTCCTACAAGAAGCCTTTTCTGATCCCCCTTAACACTGCTGATGATCTCCAATTTATCCTGTAGATTTCTGGTTGTTTAAATGCTGTCTTCCCCATTTAAAACATGGACTCTTCAATTGCAAGGCCTTTTTGGCTTTCTTTGTATTACCATCACATAGCAGAATGCCTGGCACATAGTAGGTGCTCAATAAAAGTTTATATGACTAATAAAAAATAGATACAAAATATATTAAGAATACATATACACTCTTTTTTTTAAATTAGGAAAGAGAGAGTACTAGCACTTGGAGTAGTAAAAAAAATGGCACTTAGAGTTTTGGAGTAAACAAAGAATGCTAAGAGGCAGAGGTGGAATTCTATGGTTTGCCCATGGCCACGTAGTTACAAAACCCTGGGTTCAATTCCCACCTCTGTTATGCTGGTTCTGCGACCCCATTCGATTCACTTAACCTTTGAGTGCCTCAGACAACTCTTAAGATTCTATGTTCAGAGTTAATACTCTCTGCCAGTTGTGGATCTGCTTGGTAGAGGGAGTTTCCTTTCCAGTTTTGTATACCAATGAAGTCATTGGCAGAGTCCAAAAAACCCTTATTCTAACAAACTGTAAATGCCATCACGGCAAACCAGCAGCAGCAAAGAAGCTAGGTAGATATTTCACAGAAGGATCTTGGAAATGGAATGGTGATCTCTAAAATTCCCTCTGTCAAGGATTAAGATGTAAAAATAAGGATTTTGTTTCTTAACTGTCCACCTGCTGCTACTCCTCCTCATTCTTTCGTTCAAACAATCATCTCTATAGCAACTAACTGTTAAGAAATTTTTGGGTGGGAAGCATATGGTTTTTACAAAATATGGGAAGCCAAGGATATGAGCTACTTCATTTTTTAGTCTATTACAAGCAATCATTGTTCAATCTACTAAATAAATGAGACAAGTGGAAATAACTTAAAGGAGAGATGGCATGAAAATGAGGGAAAATAGTATAAATTAAAAGATAAAATGTGATATTTGTATAGCAAATGTATATATTAACACTAACTTTTTTAGGTTACAATGACATCTGGTGGTAAGATTTTTAAATCTATACTAAAATATCTGGAAACCATTTTATTGTTTTTCATGAAATCAAATATAGAAGTTTTGAAAATATGAAAGACCAGAACCACACAATGTGACACAGAAGGTTTTGCAATATTCAACTGAGATTGTCAGCAATTTAGAAAATTTGGGCAAAAGAGTCAGACTTAAAAAGAAAGCTTTCACTGGTGACATGGCAACCACATTTTATCTGGTAAGCTTTCTTCTTTGAAATTCCTTCAATTCAACTGAAGCTTTCATTCAAGCCACTTTATATAAATGTCTTAAGTATGTGAAAGCCTGTTGTAAATCATAAAGTGCTATATACAAAGAAGGTAGTAATATCACCAATTATGTTTTTTTTAAATTTCCTTAAAAATTCCAGGCAACTTTGTTTCCTCCTTCTAAATGATTCAAAAAAAATGTTCTTATGACTATATATATCCTAAGGTGAAATGGTAGTGCTAACAATATAAAGTGATTATAATTTTATGCTACTATTACTTCCTTAGGTAATTAAAAATAGTGCTTTCGAAATTTCAAACCTAAAAAATTCAATTAAAAGGATTCATAATTATCTTTTCACTCATTCAACAAGTACTTAATAACTTTCATATTCATAGCACTGTATGAAAGACTGTAGGGCATAAAAAGATGGTGTCTGTCCTTTACCTATATTGAACATTAATGAGCAATCACACTACAGAAAACTCACCACTTCCATAGCTTCCACTAACACATCTTCCTCCTATCTCAATGATTGCTCTTTCACTGGCTCTTTGTCCTACCCTCCAAAGCTGGGAAATTCCTGGTCTTTAGCTCCTCTACCTCAACACACCAACCTCAAAGAACTCATACACTCTCACTTCAACAAGTACTTCCATTCAAATGACTCTATTTCCATTTAGCCCTCATACCTCTAGCAGCCTAGGAGACCAACCTTAGATTAGATGTCCTTACATGGTAAAAAACTGGACCACCAGCTGTGTGACCTTGGGCAAGTCACTTAACCCCAGTTGCCCTGCCTTCCTCCCTCCAAAAAAAAAAAAACTGGACCAGTTTAATTTCATACCCCATACCATGTCTTACTAACCTTCCCCTTGAGGGTATGATTATTCCTCCCAGTTCATAAACCTGCAGGTTTGCAGTTCACTTTGACTCCCTCCCTCATACTAAGAGGTTATTAATTCTGCAAATTATCTCCCTCATGTTTCTTGGATATAACCAACCCTCTCCATGTCTGCAAACAGCGTCCACATTTTAGGCCTTCACACTTGGATCATTTTAATATCTACTCTTCTCATTAATGAGAATGCCATATCCCACTATTTTTCACTGTTTTCAACATATCAATATTCCCCTGATCCATAGGGGGAAAGGGAAGCAAATGAGCATTAAGCCCTTATATGTGCAAAGCACTTTATAAATATCATCCTATTTGATCCTCACAATGACCCTGGGAATTAAGTACTATTATTCTTCCCATTTTACAACTGAGAAAACTGAGGCAGACAGAAGTTAAGTGACTTGCCCAGGGTCACACAGCTAAGAACCATCTAGGCTGCGTATGAACTCAGTTCTTCCTGACTCCAAGCCCAGGGCTCTCTCCACTGGACCACCCAGCTGCCAAAAACTTATAGTACTTCCCTCTTGCAACTACCTCAAATCTGAAGTCCTCAGTCAAGCATGCAAGGCCCTGTAGTAACGTGATCACCTCCTCAGCCAAGCATCTCCTTACACCACAACGCAGGCTGTCTCCGTAGGCAGTCTTGCTCGCTCCTACATCTGTTCATAATGTTCTGTCCATCCGGGATACTCTCTTACCTCTTTTCCATTCCCTGGGGCCAGGATCAAAACTCACCTTCTCTAAGAAAGCTTTTCCAAATAATCCTATCGATTATTCAATCAATCAACAAGCATGTTTTAAGCACCTACTATGTGCATAACACTATACTAAAACACTACACCAAAGACAAAACAGATATGTTCTCTAGGGGAGACAACATAAATAGATGTAAAACAGAGAGTAAATATAAGGGGAGAGGAGGGATACAACTAATAGTTGGAGCATTGGAAGACTTCACATAGAAGCTAGACTGAAAGAGGCTGAGAATTCTGAAAGGCAGAGGTGAGAAGGGAGTTACTCACAAAGAGGGAGACAGACTAGGCAAAAGCAGAGAGGGGAGATGGAGCAGACTGCATAGCAGTCCAGGACAGCCGGTGGCTAACCCCACGAGGGAACACAGGTTTCACAGGCTGAATGTTACTTCAAGTTCCATCTCAGAAGGCTTCAAGACTCATTTTTTGGTATGAAGTCACATGGGACTTTCAATAAATGCCTGATTGATGTCTCTCCCAAACTAACATATTAATACAAAAATAAGGATTTTAAATGCTAAACAGAAGCCCAAGGAGGTTCATGAACAAGGAGGGGAGTGACATGGTCAGGCCTGTGCCAAAAGAATTCACTTTCGCAACTGCATATAGACAATGGACCAAAGAGAAGGGAAACTGGAGGCAGGGACAATCACTGGGAGATGACTGAATGACAATCATTCATTCACCCTGAGTAAGACAACAGTGTGGTACAGAGTGGGCACACTGGTGCACACTGTTAATCCCGGCTCCCAGAGAAGGGGAGGCTGGAAGATCTCTCAAGCCTGAGAGCTCTAAGCTAAAGGCTAATGGGAGCCTGTGTGAAATCCTGCATCCCCACAGTGAGCCCCTGGGAGAGGGGGCTCCCAGACAGCCTAAGGAAAATCAGCCCTGGTTGGAAATAGAGCAGGTTAAAGGTGCTAGCTGGATAATTAGTAGAAGCAGGCCTATGAGTAACCCTTGCACTTCCAGACTGGGTGAGATGGAGAGACCAAAGAAGGAAGGAAATTAAAAAGAAATGGTATAGGATAGAGCCAGAAATGCAGCTGGAATCCAAGGATAGCAGTTACTAGTCTGGGTGAGTTTCATAAGGTTATTTCCCTTTACCGAAACTTAGTTTTCTCCTCTACAAAACACTTAATACTACTATCTACCTCATGGAATCACTAAGGGAAGAGTACGCTGTAAACCTTAAAGTTCTATAGAAATGTGAACCATAATTGTGTTCCCTAATACATGCCGGCTATGACATTTTTCCTTATCTTTCCATTCTTCGATGGCACAGAAATCTCTCCTATCCGTCCATCCATCTCCATCATATATACAGTTGCCAAAGTGACACTCCTAAAGCGCAAGTCTGGCCATGTCACTCCTCTACTCAATGAACTCCAGTAGTTCCCTATTACTTTTGGGGTCAAATGTAAATACAGCTGTTTGGCACTTGAAGGCTTTCAAAACATGATGCCAATCTATTTTTTTTTTTAGTTTTAAAAACATTACACACCTCCATGCACTCAGTGGCCTTGCTGCTCTTCACATACAGCCCCCCACCTCTTTCCTTTGCATTGCCTATGAGGTCCTCTTCACCTTCACATCTTAGAATCCTCATTTCCTTCGAAGACCACCTCCAGCGCCACCTTCTATTGGAGGCATTTCTTAATGTATTCCCACCCCCTGCCCCCCATATACTTATATGTATATACAGGTATACATGCTGTCTCCCCTGACAGAATCTAAGTTCTCTGAGGGCAAGTTCTATTTCATTTTTTTGATATCCCTAGGGCCTAGTACATAGTAGGCAATCAATAAATGCTTGTGACTGATTCTATTTCTCTGGTCTCTTTGTAATTAATTCACTTAAAAATTATTTCACTTAATAAAAGAGAATTCATTTAATAGTAAAGTAATTTACTTCATAAAAGATGTGTTCCTAAGGACTAGTTGGTAAAACAAATTTCTGTGGTAGAAATGAATACTACTTTATCAATGATTTAAAATTTCAGATACCTAGAGGAAAACTTTTGACCCAAATTAAATGTACTACTTACTGCCCTCAAAAGCAACACTCTTGTGATAGGCAAAAATTAGTTTCCAGCTCACAGAGGTCAGCAAAAGAGTGAGCCCAAAAAGAGGACGGGCTTCCACACACGCCATCTCCCTTCTGGTTCCACTTTCATACCCTTGTATATGATACCATGTGCACTTAGAGGGAGTTCAAAGCTAACACAGTGATCCAAATACAGGCCACACTATTTCCCCAGTTCTGATGTGCATAAAACCTGAGTGCAGCCTAAATCACACTCTTAAACCCACATACAAAGCTTAAGTCTCACCTCTCTGGGAGCAGAAGCACTAACAAAAGCTTTCCCACCATCCCACTCACACTCTGGAAGATCTTCCTCCACATACTGCTGTTGCTGCTGCTGCATGGGAAGGGAGATGGGTCCCTTCAGCTTGCATCCCCCAAACAACAGCCTGCATTTAGTTTCTTACTGCAAAGACCATCAACTCTTTCCCCCCACAAATATTTTAAATGTCCCTTCGATTTGATTGATGTTCCTCCCAAACTAACATGTTAATACAAATAATAAGGATTTTAAATGATAAACAGAAGCCCAAGGAGATTCCTGAGCAAGGAGGGGAGTGACATGGTCAGGCCTGTGGCGTAAGAATTCACTTTGGCAACTGCATATGGACAATGGACCAGAGAGAGAGGAAACCTCTCTCACAATCCTTTCGCTTTTTCCTAATTGATTCCATCACGTTTCCCACAGAAGCTATTCCAAACCTCTTCTCTCAAGTCTACACCCTTCCTCCCTCTCTCAGCACAAGACCTCACTGCCCACTTTACTGAGAAAAAGAAAGTCTACCCGTTAAGCGTGTGTTCACTCCTAAAAACCCTTCTATGCTGTCCTTGATTCAATCTTCCTTTGCTACAATTAACCAGCTCAGCCCCTTATCATATGGATGGGTTTTGGAAAATCCTACCTCTCTGGACCTCAGTTTTCTCATCAGTAAAATGAGGTGGCTGGATCAGATGGCCTCCGAGGTCCCTGCCTGCTCTAAATCTATGGGTCTATGATCCTTCCTAAAGTCAATCCTTCAACTTGTGCATCTGATCCCACCCCTATCTACCCCCTCCAGTTTTCCCCTTCCATTATTCCCTCTTCCTTTCATCTCCAATCTCCCCTTGCCTATCTGTTCCCTCCCTGAAGTCTAACAGGGTCTCCCAAAACCTTAAAAGCTTTCACTTGACTCTGCCACACCCTCAAACCACTGTCCTCTCTACACTCTTATCTTCATCTGGCTTCACTCATTTCCCAACACCTTATAATCTACCTTCAGGCTCAGTGACCCATTAAAATGAAACTACTCATTCCGAGATAGTTACCAGTCTAACTGCTGGATCTATGCCAGTCATCTATGATGACCTATTCTCAGTTAAGTCCTTAACCTCTTGGATTTAATAATGTAGGTCTTACAACCTAGTAGGAGACAGCCCCTGCTGGAGAGTCTCATCCCTTGGCTCTGCTACTTCTCCAAAGCCTCCTAGTTTTCCTTTGTTCGACCATCCTCCACCCGCTGCCCATTTAAAATAGGGAGAACAGAGCTCATCTTGGGCCCTCTTCTCTATCAATTTTCTCACTGGGTAACCTCAGTTCTCAAGGGTTCATCCCTATTCAGATTAACTCCCAGTTCTATATACCCAGGCCTGGTCTTCCAGACTCTGGGCACCAATTTCCTGTTAGATAACTCATCTTGAATGTCTCTTAAGCATCTTACTCTCCACGTCTTTCCCCCAACCCCAATTTAGTCCTTCTCTACCTTCCCTAGGTCTACTGAAGACATCAGCCTTCCAGGGGCTCAGGTGCATAAACCCAGAGTCATCCTGTGCTCCTCACTCTCACACAGCCCACTCCACAATCTTCACCTTTTTATCTCCACAACATGGATCAAAGCCACCCACAGAACCCCCACCCTAGCTGAGGCCTCACTTCTCACCATCCCAAGCCACCCTCCACAAAACCACTCAACTCATGTTCCTAAAGCAAATGACTCCTTTACTCTAAATGCAGCGTCTCCCCATTACTCTCTAGGATCAAATAGAAATTCTTCTGATGCTTTTAGAGCTCTTCATAGCCTGCCACCATTCTACTTCAGCCTCCTGTCTGCACTGGGTGGTCCAGCTAAGCCAGCCTTCTTAGGGCTCACATCTAGCACATCACCTCTCCAGCTCTGCAATGGCCAACTCCACGACTGGAATGCATTCCTCCCTCTTGGCCTCTTCTTGGACTCACTGGTCTCCTTCAAAACTCAATTCAATTACTGCCTTCTACACGAAACCTTTCCTAATTTCTTCCCTGTCCTCCCAGGGGCCAAGTGTTTTTCCCACCAAGGTAAACTTGAACATCCTTATACGTTTTGTCTATATGGCCAGGTCTGTTATAACACTTGTTTTGAAAATGTGAATTTGTTCCAACATGATTGATATATTAGAGAACAATTTGAGCATAATGAGAATTTCTGCAAATTTCATATTTGCTTATGCAGGATTTCAAGAACACAGAAAGCGGCACCGCTACACAATAACTCACAAGCTGCAACTCTTCCGATTTTTTCAAAGTAAAGTATCACATTTCTCATATATCTCCTGGAGCAGTAGAAGCTGTGCCAAGGGTTGGTCTTTGCCCATTCAGTCCACTCCCTAGCCCACCTCCAGGCATGGCTGGGGGGTGGCCAGTGGGAACCTGATAGAATTCCAACCCTTTGAAGCTGCCAGCCCATCCTCTTGTTCATAGCTGTCAACAGCTGCCAGCTCTCCTTGAGGGAGGAATGGGAACCCAACCCAGGCACTGCCCAAGGTCTCACATACAGACACTATTGATTGTAGTATTTATGTGTTTCTTAACCATTTAACATATAAAACTGTGCAAACCTTTTTTAGGTTTCTATGGGTTTTTTTTAAATGTGTCACTGATGAAATTTTGAGGGCTATGCCCCTAAGTCCCATTTGGCCCATAAGGCTCGTGGTTTTTATTGCATGGTTTTTCATAACTCAGTGACTTTAGGAACACGTGTCAAGTTATAACAGAACTGACCGTACTTAGGCACATACTTGTTGTCCCCCACTAGAATATAAGCAACCTGAGAGAAAAGACCATTTGGTCTAGCATTGTGCCTAGAACGCAGGGGCTTAAAATACGCTTGCCGACTGAATCTATACATCCAGTCCACACTGCCAGCTGCCTCCTAGGCCATTCCACTAGGACGTCCCTCAGATATTTCAAACTTCACATTTCCATCTTTTCCTCCTAACTCTGCTATTCTGTTGAGGGTACCACCATTCTTCCAGGTGGCACCATTCTTGACTCCTTCTCCCCTCACCACCAACATTCACTCAGCAGCCAAGTCCTGGGGAGTCTGATTGCTGTAATTCTCATGTATGGCCCTTCGCTGTTCCACTTACACAGACATTGCCCAGAACCCATCTCCTCACTTCTGCCCTGTCGTAGCCCCCTAAGTTAGCCTTCCTGCCTCCAGTTTCCTAGCTGCGCCAAACTGATTTGGCACTTTGAGCATGTCCCTGCTCCAGACTCCCCTGCAGTGGTTCCCTCCTCCTTGCCTCTAGGATAAACTACAAAGGCCTCTCTTTGGCACTTAAAGTCCCTCACAATTTACCTGCCTTTCACATTAACTTCCAGTCAACAGGCATTTATTAAGTACCTACCATGTGCCAGGCACTATGCTAAGTGATAGGAATGCAAAGAAAGACAGAATAGTCCTCGCTTTTAAGGAGTTCACATTCTACTGGAAGGGACAGCATGTACAACACTGCATATGCAAGATATGTACTATAAATGGAAGGTACAAGTGGAGGGAGATTAAGGGCAGCCTCCAGTCCCATTAGCAGCCACAGAGCAAGGGAACAGATTCATTTTATATGTCATCAGTGTCATTCCAGAGCATTTAAAGTTGGACACAGTCTAACCTCCTCATTTTGCCAATAAGGAAACTGAGGCCCAGAGAAGCAGCGTGACAAGAGATGGCATCTGATCCCCAGTCTTCTCACTCCATATGCCGTGTACTCCATCGTAACACCTCAACAGCATCTGCCTCTGACAGGAATTGAAACTGTCAAAGATTATTCATTGTTGTTCGAGCCCTGTGCCTTTTGTAAATGGAAGCACCACACTGTTCCAAGTATGGAATCAGGTGGCACAGGAATTCTCTCTCACAAGCCATGCCTGCTCTGTTCCAGGAAGACTGGCACAACCTAGGTTTCTGTCCCCACGCTGACACTTACTATCAACATCTGGTATTGTTTTGTCATTGGAAAAAGGGGATGGAGAAGAGTAATTCTTTAACTACACTCACTTAACTTACAGCAAGGTTGTTAGAAGGAAGGAATGCAAACATTTGTTAACTACTATGTGTGAAGTATTAGGAAACTAAAGACAAACACCAAAGTTCCTGCTCTCGCCGAGCCTCCACTGCATCAGAAATGCCATCTCTACAATGGACCTATGAGCTCTTAGCCCTGCTCTCTCCCCGACTCCCCTTTCGCAGGTAGAGGATCATCAACATTAGCTTATTACAGGGTGGGGGAAAGAGGGCAAGGAAAAGGGAAGGCGTCAGAAAAGTTATGATGTGGGACCCAACTCTGGGTGCTACACACTTTGCCAAGGTCTCAATTTCTCCAACATAAAAATGAAACAGTTACCTAACTCACCTAAATAAGATCATTGTCAACATACAAAAATGTCTGTTGGCACCAATACTAGCAGGGTTCCATATAGAAAGATAGCCAGAGACAAACTGGGGGCTGAATAAAAGAAAGAAATGACAAACGTTCATAAAATCCTAAAGAAAAAGCATTTATGGAGCCTACTTGGGCAAAAGCCCAGGTAGAAGCTTCTGGGAAGCTGAAGCTTAAAGGGTCCCAAAGATCCCAAGTCAAGGTCCCTGTTACTCTGCAGTGCCTACATTCCAGGCAAACTAGACGCTCCTGGAGGCAGGGCTGCTCCTTGTCCTTCTCTGAATCCCCATCACTCAGCACACAAAGCACATATTAAGCGATTCACAACTGTCTGTCACTCCACTCCCTGCATCCTCCTAGAGAAGCTGGAGTCCCGGTGCCTGACTCAGCTGTTTTCTGCACTGGCTGTCCTCCAGGTGTGTGAGGCACTGACTCCTCACCTTCCATCTTAGAATCACCAGCTACATTCCAAACTCAGATCAGGGCCAGCTCTGACAGAGCCCTGCATGACCCTCTTGGTTGTTAGTGCTCTTCCCCCTCCTCAAATTACTTTTCTAAGTAACTTACCTTTCTAACACATATCACCATAGAATGGAACGGCCTACAGGGCAGGCACTGGTTTTTATTTTTGTCCCAATATATCCAGGCAGAACAATATCCTGCACCTAATAAGCACTTAATATGTTTAACTCAAAGACATTTCATTTTAGAGGTGCAGCCCACATTCAAACTGATATCACCTGTGCGAAGGAAAATATACTAGACTGGAGGGAAAGAATCATGATTCAGATCACAACTATGCCTCTTGCTACCTGTGTGACCTTGGACACGTCACTTCTCCATTCTGTAAAATGAAGAGTTGGATCAGATGATCTCCAATGTCTTTCATTCAGTGATTCTACAACAACAGCATTTTGTTTTCCACTCAGTAATTCTGTGAGGCAGGTACTCTTAAGTAATATTATCCTCATTTTCCAAATGAGGAAACTGAATCTGAGAGAAGCTAAGTGACCTACCCAATGTCACAACCTGAAATGCGAAGCCACGATTTGGGCCCAGACCTTCTGACTCAAGTCTCTGTGCCTTGCACAGACTAAATGTTTAGTAAATGGAGTAAATGGCTGTTACACTTAATCTTCTCCCTACACTACAGTATTTCTCTCTCTCTTGAATCAAGGACTGCATTTCCAAGTGCCAACAACAAATACTCATCTAGATGTACCGCCAGCACTTCAAAAACCAAACTCCCACAAAACCGGCTCTTCCTGCTAATGCACCCATTTCTCAGCTTTTCTGTCACCCTCCAGGTCCCAGTCATGCAGACTTGAGGGCTCAAAATACATTCTGGCCCCAATGTAGCTGCCAGTCTTACCACTCCAAGGCCTTTACTTCTGGAGCTCTCACATTTGCTCTCTCCCTTCCATTCTGCTTGTAACTATTCAAGTTCAGCCGCTGCCTCAAGCCTTTGAGCTAACGTTCACATCGGTTTTTACTCTTCAATCCTAAATGCTCTTGCCAGAATAACAATTCTGATCATGTTCTTGCTTTTTGTGAATTGGAGAGGTAAATTATTCTTTTTTTTCCCTGAGTGATAGGAAAAAACAACAAAAAGCCTGTTTGATATGAATTATCTTTCCTTTCTCCTCTTTGGAAAGTTAGAAAGGAGGCATCTAATTAGATTAGCCAGTGATTAACTAGGACTGAGTTGGACACCAAAAGCCTACCACGAATTATGGAGATTACTAACTGGTCTGGAGTATAAGACTGCAAAAGCCCTGCAAATTAAATCCAAACACCTAGGTGGATGAATCCCAATTCGTGTCCTACCGCAGAATATGCTGTCCTTATGGTAGGCCAGAAAAGTGGCAGCATCCTTCGCTGTAGACTTCCTGGGGACAAGTTAGGCCGAGTGTTTAGAGTCTAACTTAGCAAGGTCAGATACCAAACAGTCTATACTGGGTAGCCTTCTTTTACACACATTTTCAATAACTATACTCCTTGATATTTCTGATTATCATTCTTTTTCCTCTACATAAACCCCAGAAAATGCCTTCTTGTGGTCTAGAGTTGTGGCAGCAGAGGGAACAAGGAGAAAAGGAAGTGAGCATTAGAAATGGACACCAAGAGAAGTCTCATATGAATTGATACAAAGTGAAGTGAGCAGAACCAGGAAAACACTGTACAAAGTAACAGCAATACTGTAAGGTTGGCCAACTGTGGGAGCCTCAGATACTCTGATCAATATGATGACCTGAATCCTAAAAGATACATGATAAAAAAATGCTATCTCCAGAGAAAAAACTGCTGGACTCTGAGTGCAGACTGAAGAATACTTTTTTCAATTTCTTTTTCTTGTGTTTCTGTGTATTTTCTTTTGCAACATGGCTAAGATGGAAATGTTTGGCATTTCACACGTATAACTGATATCATACAGTTTGCCTTCTGAAGAGATGGGACAGGGGTGGACAGGAGAGAATTTGAAACTCAAAATTTTAAAAAAATGAGAGTTAAAAAAATTAAACATAATTGGGAAATATTTAATGAAATAAATGTGTGTGTGTGTGTGTGTGTGTGTGTATTTTTTTTAATGGACACCAATGATAGCAGAAGCAGAAAAAGTAGTGAGCAACTGGATATGGCAACTCTCTGAACTGGGGAAATCAAGCTGGCTCCCAAAGACCAAGTAGACCCATGGGGCTCAATGGTCTTTAGGTTAGAATAGAGTATGAAAGCAGAAAGCTTCTTGGATCAAATCTGAGAAAACTCAAGTTCCCCTAAAAATATCGTGTTAGTAGGGCGTTATCACCCAGTCAGCTTTTTATTCAAAAGTTAAAAACTTTCCAAAATTAATTCCTCATTGTCTACCAAATGAAATACGACTTCACTCTGGCATTCAATGTTCCCAAACTAATGTCCCACTAGTCTTCCTCACACACTCTACCTTCCTGATAAACTATCCTTGCCATTTCCTAAGCCAGTGCAAACTCTCCTGACTTCCTGCCACTGCTTACACTTTTCCATCTGTCTCTCTCAACCAGGTGAAAACTGCACTGATTCCCTAAGACTCAGTTCAAATGCCACTGGAGGCTTTTGCCTGGTTGTGCGAAAGGACCCAGAAGCTGGAGGCTCTGCTCTTGCCTTGTTCCTCCTGCCTATGGGCTTCTCAGGGAGAAGTAGGACAGCTGGGGCCTTTCTTGAGAAATACAAAGCTTTCCTTCTGTCCCCAGCTAGAAGTAATTTATCCTTCCTCTATAGTCCCATAGCATTTTGTTTGTACCTCTCTTAGGGTACTTATCACCTTTTTATCTTTGAATTATAGCAATTTGTACATATCTCATCTCTCCTAAAATGTCAATGCCCAGTTCATTGTCCTGTACTTATAAGTTCACATCTATATAGTACTCTGAGGTTTGCAAAGCACATTATGTCCTATCATTCGATTTTCACTACCACTCTGTAAGGAATGTACTCCTTTGATTCCCCTTTTACCAATGAGAAAATGGAGGCAGAAAAAAATTAAGTGATCTGTCCAGACATATGGATTCAAGTCAGAAACTGAACCAGGGTCTTCATAACAAAGACTAGCATTCTATTCCTTAGATCGCCCTACTTCTGTATGAGAAACACTATTGAATAAATGAATGTTATATCACCTAGTTCTGTTATTTTTCATAACAGGAGGGAATTTATTCTGGCAGTTTATATTACACAAAGTGAACCAAGATTTGTAATATTCAACCCCTAAGTTGGTTCATGAATAAATGTAGGGTTTTTCTGATCCTTAATCTCTTCTAGAATGCCACAGGGTTTTAAATCAGGAAGATCAATTAAATTTAACAAGTACAGAGATTACTATGTATGTGTACCATGGAGGATATAAAAGTATTACAACAAAATCTTCAAAGAACATTCGCAAGAAAATAATTGCTCATGAAGCAATCTGAAAAATACCAAAGAAACTATATGCCAAAATGAGTATAACAGACCCTGTATAACAGTAGTACGAAAGGTCAGAAGGGGAGAGATCCACGGAAGCTCAAGTTATTAAGAAAGCTTTCATTAAACAGATAAAATCTGAAGAACAATAGGATTTCGACAGGGAAGATAATGCTATGCATATTAGACTTAACCTATACTGTTTGTAAGTGCAGATTTCTGTAGAGATTTGTATAGCAAAGCTTTCTTTACCTTTACAATACTGTGTATTAAATACTGGCCATTTGGAGAGGGGCACTTTTTTTAGGTAATCTAATTTTAAGTACTTGATGAATAAACTTTGTGTTTTAACAAAAAAGTATGTAATTTTAAATTTAGTTTAATGTTTTTAGTTTAAGTTTTAGTTTAATGTTTAGTTTTAATTTACTTTAATTTTATAGTCAGTTTATAACTTTTATAGTTCTATGACATTTGGCCAAAATCGAGGACATACTGACAAAGCAACACAGCTCAATCCAAAAAGTTCCTATCATACAAGAACAATTCTGTTGAAAGACTGAGGCTTTTCCTTGATGTGGGGCATAATCTCAATGAGTCCAGTGTTTTATCTATTGGGTCCCTCCCTATGCTGCCTCTGGATAAAAGCAATTTCTTACTCTTAGGATCATATATGCATACATACATATAACATTTATGTGTATATATGTACATGTGTAATGAGTACGTATGTATGTGCAAACTAGCTCTCAGCTTCATGAAAATCTGGGGTTTCATCATGCCATATACAAGTCTAGGCTTGTGATGAGAACTCCTGGCACCATCACCATTCTGTTGTACTTATACCTTGAAACCACCAGTTTGCTTCTTCCTACCTGTAGCTGACATCACACCCAGCTTCCTGTCCCAAAGGCTGATGACATCTATCAGAGGCTTCTGGTTGTACTATTCTTCTAGGCTAGAACAGGATAAAGAATTGAATGAAATAAATTCTGCTCACTGATCTAACCCCTCAGAACTGAAATGCAACACCCTATATGCATTTATAAAAGAGAGACCATTTAGGTTCCAAACCCTAGTTCTGGTCAAGTATCAAAAGTATCTGATTCCTAAAATTTACTTATCAATTTCTGCTCAAATTTTCTACATCCAGGTTAGATGAGTAATCTTTATTTGAACTCTTCCCTTAATGAGTTCTTTGCATACACTGTAATTAATAAAATTACCCAAATACTATTACTTGTGCCTTGTATTTAGTAATTTTGCCAACCGTTGTCAAATTATGTTCCAATCATATCCTAGGCCTCTCTTTTAGTTAAAAGGTTTAAAAAGATTCATTTTCTACAAAACAACTTTTGGCAATGGTTATTAAAATCGTCCTTGTTAAAAAGAGAGAGCAAAAGAGGAGAAAGGAAGACTCCTGAGACAAATCCCTAAAGTGTTAAATGGTTGCTATGTAATACTGTAGTTTTGTTACTGGGCAATAACTAGGAAGGTGGAGTAACAAAGGCTAAGAGACGGACATAAAGCTCTAAAGATTGAGGTGATCATATAAGAGTTTCAAAAATATTGTCAAATTGTTATTTTGTATTTATAAAAAAAAACACATTACCTAATACATCTTTTTTTTTATTAGCATTAGCTGCAGAACTGTGTTCCTGAGTAAAATTTCAGAATTTGCTTCTCTGAAGATTTTTAAGAAAAAGCTCTTGAAGGAGTGGGGGGGAGGGGGTTGGGGAGAGATGTACCATTTCTTGGAAAAGAAATGGGGTACAAGATCCATTAGGTTCCTCAACACTGTGATTTACACTTATTCATAATTCATGAGTCATACAGTAATTGAGAGTTTACTGTTTTTCCCATCCTTTAAGCTTGCTTTTCCTGCCCCAGGCTAAACAAAAACATTACTAAATTTGATAAGTAATAATTTCCTCCATGACACCAGTAGACTAGTTGAAAGAAATGTGGGCAATCTGAGCAGACTCCAAACTTAAGGGAGCCAGATAACAATATGAACACTAATAGACATGAAATAAATTCCTAATTAACCTTATGATACAATCTACAGGTAAACATAATCTGATATTTAATATTACTATAGTTAAAATTGTGATCACAGAAAAAAATAAGATTCTAGGTTCATTTTTTTAAAAAACATATTGATTTTGCATTTTTTGATGTTACAAAACAGTAACTAATGAAGAGGTGAGAGAATGACCAAATTCCCAACCCTAATCTACCTGGAGCAGCAACCCTGAGGGAATCTTCATTGGGGTTATTACCATGGGAAAGAAGAGTCTCACATTTTTCTATACTTTCTAGGAACAAGAACTTTTCCTCCCAGTTCTAACAAATTCCCTTCCTTTACACTCTTTTTTCCCCTCACTGCTGACTCTTCTTCATTTACCTTTTCCACTCTCAACTTTCTCTAATACCACTAAACAGAGAGGCAAGGAAAGGAGGGATGGTAGGTAAAGAAGAGAAAAAAATTATGTGGACATTCACATTTATCATCATCCAACATTTATTTAGCTGCATAAGGCATTGAAGATACAAAAAGGTTTAATACATGTTCACTGTCCTCAAGGACTGCACAATCTAGTTAGGGAAACAGAACATAGACATAAAAAAATTAGTAACAATACAAAGTAACTTAGGCCAAGTGCCAAACAAATGTTAGGACTAGGGAAGCTCCTGAATGGTGCAACAGAGAGATACTTCAGCTAGGCAGGAAAGAGGGAGAAAGCATTCCAAGCTTGAGGAAGAGTCTGAATCAGCAAAAGCAAGAAGGTAAAAGGCGCAGGCAGTGTACACAGAGTACACCACTCATGGTGGTGGAAGCACAGTGTCCATGTTAGAATAGTATGACTGCAGACCTAGGTCAGAGACTGAGTTGGGCTTGGTATGTGAAACTAAGGATTTTGAACTTTATTCAGTAGTAACCATTTAATGTATGTGTATGAGTGTGCGCATACACCCATATAGACATATGTACATGTAAATATACATATTTGTTTCTGTGTGTGTTTATACATCTTCAATGCATAATAAATTTGAGATTAGTAACCACGGCATCTAACCCATTCTGGACAATTTACAAAGCATAATTATGGTGAAATTAAAATGCTTTTTAAAATGCCAGGCAGCATGTAGGACAGAGGTTCTTAACCACTTTTTTATGTCTCTGACCCCTCTGGGAGTCTGGTGATGCTCTGGATCCCTTTTCAAAATAAAGTTTTTAATTGTATAAAATATAATCCACAGAATTACAAAGGAAACCAATTATAAAAATGTAGTTATCCAGGTATTTTATAAACAAGAACATCACGAAGTAATCAGTGACTTAAGGCTTCATCTCATGAGCCACAGGATTACAGGATATCAGACTTTTAAGGATCATTAGCAATCAAATGGTCTCACTTGGTCACTCCTCCCTCCACTCTTATACACACATTTTACAGATGAGAGAATGGATGCCTAGGGAAGTGAAATGACCTGACAAGGATCATAAGGTAGTGACAGTAAAAATCTGGACACAAGTTTCCTCACTCAAAAATCCAGTTGTTCTTTCCACATTCCCCCAAATTACTCTGCAGGTGTTCTTGGAAACACTGCAGGTGTTAAGCAGTTCAGAATTCCTTCAGCCCTAAAGGAACACTGCAAAGATTTAAGTAAGGATGTCCCTTAGAGAATACTCCCAAACTTCCTATCCATCATGGAAAATTAGGTCAAACAGAAAGTAACAAGAAAACTTGAAGTAAGTCCGACAAATAATTCCTGTAGTTATTTTTAAATTTTCTGTTCTGCTCCAAGTTGTTTTACATTTCTTGTGCCTTGAATACTCCCAAAAGATGAGTCCTGATTCCCTAAAGGCTGCTTATCCATTGTAGGTCTTTTAGACCTCTTCTTTTCCTCCCATCCCTCCTTTCCTTCCCTCTTTTTGCAATACCTGATTGTTTCACCAACATAGGGTGTCTCTTGTCCAAGGCAGAGAGAGCCCTGAACAAGCTGTCAGAAAACTTGAATTCTAGTTCTGTCACTTACTAATCATGTGACCCTGGTCCTATCAATGCCCCTTCTGGATCTGTTCCTTTATTTGAAAAATGGGGATATCTACCCTGCTTACTGCATAAGATCATGGTGAGTATCAAATTAAGATCATTTACATGACAGGCTTCAAAAAAAAAAACACCAGGTGCTATATGAATGCAAAGTGTTGCTAAGATTTTCAGGTAATTAAGAAAGAAGCTAAAAGGATTATCTACACTGAATTCATTATCAGGGTTAACCCAGTCTCCCAATACAGTGCATAATAAACAGTGTATTCAACAAGTATTTATCAAATAAGGCACTGGGGACGGACATGAAATTGAAATAAAACAGCACTACTCACAGATCTTTATATCTCCTCAATTTAGCCACACTTTGATTCTGTCTATTCCTCTGTGTAGACCAGCTCTTTATTTGGGAGAAGCTCCTAAAGATCAGCATCATCCTTCACATGACTAGAGAGGGAAAACCCACTATAATGTCAATAATATAGTCTCTATGCCTTATCCTGTTTCTTAAAATCAAATAGCAAGTCAATATCTAAGTATGCCTCCTTAGAACAATTTGGTGCCATCCTTTAAAAATTAGAATAGTGTAAAACTATCCAAAAACTGTGCTTGGATCAAGTCCAGAGAAATGTAGGAATCAATTTAATCACCTAAAAATAAATCAATATACTCACAGAACTGAACACTGTGGTAGCTAGGTTCCTTTGAATCCAAAAATAAACGGCAGGTAAAACATTTCATTTTAAAAATTAAATTGCAGAGCAAATGCTCACTGCATGTTAGACTTGTTTACAGATAAGTTCTGTTGCCAAGCAACATTGCCTAAACAATCTGAAAACCTAGTTGCTAAGTTTTAGACCTATTCAAGTAATTTGTATGCACAAAAGCCAACATATGTATGAATATCATATAAAAATGAATGTCATTAAAAACACTAAAAACATATTTTGCACTCTCCCAACACTAATCATCATCTCTACCTGAAAATCTGAGACTTAGTTAAATTTCTTTAAACAAGGTTTCATCCAAATCAAAGTTTCTTGGCAGCTGACACTTTAAAAAGAGCAGTTGTTTGGTCTAGAAGGTGAGAAGTTGGAAGTTTAGCAAAATAACATACAATTACAGCAGGGGAATTAACTTCAAGATTTTAACATGTCCCTCAATGGGGTTACAACATGAAAGGCAATATAACCTTCATAAATGACCTTAAGGAAAAGTGCTATGTATCTATCATAGACCAAAAAAAGTGGCCGCGATGCTTTGATCAAGTCCGCTACATGATCAAGAGTTATTTCTTTTTGACATTAAGCCTATGTCCATAATGGGACCTAATTCAATTTAACCAGCATTTAGTAAGAACCTACTATGTGCTTAGCACAGTGATGGGCAATGGGGATATAAAGGCAAAAAATATAACACTCTTGATTCTCTAGGAGAATAAATTCTACTGTATCATAGTCTCATAGATTTAGAACAAAAAAGTTTTTAAAGACAATCTAGTCTAGTCCAATTCTCTCAATTTACAGATGAGGAAACTAACCCAAGAGGAGGTGAAGTGAATTTTCTGAGGTCTGACAGTTAATTATATTCAGTATTTACTGAGGACCTCCACTTTCTAGGTATTGTGTTAGGCTGGGGATTTTAAAAAAAAAGTTTCCTGCCTTCAATCCTAGTACTACAAATTCCACTAGATTTAGTTAAGACAGCAGAACCATGACCAGAACCAGAATCTTGAATACAAATTAGGTATTCTTTCCACTACACCACACTTCAGAAAGATCCAAAGATTTGAAGTCAGGCGCTACTGATTTTAATCCACTTATTTCTGTCTGGCTTTGGTGACCTGATGGAGAAAGTGCTGGGCTTGTGAGTCAGTAAGAGCCAAGATGAAATTCTGTGTCTCAGAAACTTACAAGCTGTGATCCTGGGCAAGGGACTCAGCCTTTGTTAAAAAAAAAAAATTATCTCTAAGGTTGGTTCCTCTAAGCTCTAAGTCTGGGATCTTATGATCCAAATCGCTTAACCTCTTTGGGTCCTAATCTCGCAAAATTGAAGAGGTCTGGCTACATGACTTCTAAGGTCCCTTCTAGTTTGCGATTTAGGATAATTAAGTTTCTTAACTTCTCAGCCTCAGTTTCCCTTCTAGTTCTGGATTTAAGTTAAGTTTCTTTACCTATCTCGACCTGTTTCTGCAACTTTACATTAAGGAGATCAGTCTACACGACCTATAAGGTCCCTTCTAGTTCTAGATTTAAGATGCTCAGTTTCTTAACCTCTATCAGCCTCAGTTTCTCCCTCTGTAATAAAAGGGGTCGGGCTACGCTGCCTGCAAGCTCCCTCCTGGCTCTGCACCTATGATATGGGTGAATGAAGGCGGGTCTCCTTTCCCCCATCCCTCCACCTCTTGCACGTCCTTCATCCCTGCCGCCCCCGGGAAGGGGTTCTGTCCAAGGATGGGAGCAAGACCACTCGCGGGGTGGGGCGCACGAGCCCGCTGACGGACTGGCCTTGGGCCCACGCGGGGCCACGACCCCTTCCCCCAGGAGAGGTTACCTACCACGGCTCCTCCACGGTCCTTTCAGAGTGTGCGCACACACCTGACAGGGGAGGAAGGTGTGCGGGCTCCGGACATCGCCGCCGCCGGCCAACATGCCCGCAGCTCCAACCCGCCGCCTCAGTGGGGCTTACTACTCGGACGCATGGAGGCTAAGCTAACGTCCCACACGGGACATTCGAGGACGCGCGGGCTCCGCGGGGCGGGCACCACGGACTGACGAACCAAGCGAGTGGAACACACTGCGCAAGCGCCGCCGCACGCGCAGAAGGCCTCGCGGGACATCGCCCCGCCCCCACCCCACCTCCACCCCACCCCCCCGACTCCCGGTCCCAGGGAGCTCCCTGGGGACCTCCAGGCTGAGAAACCGAAGCCGCCCCGACAGCACGCGGCGTCCTTCGTCTCAGGAGGGCCCAGCTGCTTCTTTAGGCCGGCTAGCCTTCCGGGCTGGGCCGGGACAGCCCCAGCGCTCACCTAACCGGCTGGGACTGCCCTGCGACTCCCCCGGCCAAGCCCGACTCGGGTCTTTTCTGAGCCCTTCGCGATCTGATTCGGGGAAAGAGAGGAAGTCCCGCCTCTTGAGGTGACGTCAGGGGGAGGGGTTAGGCAAGGCGCGCTTTCAAACCCTAAGCCGCGGGAACAGCCCCCAGCGGTTGGAGCTGAGCGAGGAGGCGTCTGGGAGGCGGGAAGTAGTGCCCTGGAAAGAAAGGAGGTAGCCTTAAAGGTAGTAGGCCCGAGGACGAGGTGAACTTAGAGACCAGTTAGGGAGCTGGCCCTCTCGTCTGCTCTCCTCCAGCCCTCCTCTAAATGACACTTTTTGTCTGCACTCTTAAAAGTTGCTGCAGCAAAGGGGAATAAGGGAACAAGCATTTATTAGGCACCTGCTGTGGGCCAGGCCCAGTGGCTAAGTGCTTTACAATTACTACCACATTTGGTCCTCAAAACAACCATGTTCCAGGAGGTTGGTGCTATTATTATAAGCATTTTAATAATCATAATAAAAATAATAACTAAGATTTATTTAGCACCTAATATGTGCCAGGCACTGTGCTAAGTGCTTTAAATTATTATCACATTTGGTCCTCACAGTAATCCTGGGAGGAGGGGTGTTATTCTTAATGACATTTTAATAGCATTGATCCGGCATCTAACATGTGGTAGGCACTGGGGATACCTAGAAAGGTTAAAAACAGTGAGCTTGCTTTGTAGTGACGTCATAAGGAGAAACATCATTGGTGGGGGATGCTGCTGGGATCTGGACCGCAGAGCATGTGGGCCGTAGCATCCCCGTGGAACGAGTCCGTGGTACTCCAGAACTGAGACCTTTGTTTCGGCTGCTCTCCCGAGTGCCTCGACAGACTGGGCGGGAGAGAGAGAGTTAGGGTTGGGGAGCAGGCCTCTCAGAGGCCAGTGACGGTTCACAGTAAACCTCAAACACTAGGGCCATGATTGTGTTTGTGACTGTGTCCTCCAGCGGTGCTAAGAAACTGTATCAATGGAAATTAGACTTAACACCCAAAGTGGAGGTGCAAGAGATTGCACCCCTTTGCTAAGAATGGTCCTCTTCTTGATACCCTTCCCTATAATTTATATTGCTTAGTATCTTAATTAGATACCTTTACTGTTTTGTTTGTGCATCTCATGAGTTCTGCATGAGACAAAAGTTAGGGCCATGAGGTTGAACACTGAATGTAGGAGTAGAAAAAAGTGTGAAAGAAGATAAACTTAGTCAAAAGACCGGGGTTGGAATCGTTGAATTTAGAGCAGGAAGGGAGGTCATCTACTCTTAACAATATTCTCATTTTACAGCTGAAGAAACTAAGGTACACGGTGGTTAAATGACTAACCCCAAGTCATATATGTACTAAATAGCTGAATTAGAATTGGAATCTAATAATGATAATAAGAGCTGACTTTAAGATTTACAAAGGGCATCTGGGTGGCTCATTGGATAGAAAGTTGGGCCTGTAGTCAGGAAAATTCATCTTCTTGCATTCAAATCCAGCCTCAGACACTTACTAGCTGTGTGACCCTAGGCAAGTCACCTAACCCTGTTTGCCTCAATGAGCTGGAGAAGGAAATGGCAAAGTATCTTTACCAAGAAAATCCCAAATGGGGTCACAAAGAGTCAAATACAAGTGAAAAAACGACTGAATGAATAAGATTTACAAAGCACTTTTCATGTATTATCTCATTTGGTCTACACAATAACCTTGGGAAGTAGGTGCTTTTATTTAGAGGGGAGGGGTCACCTAACTAGCAAATTTCTGAAGTAGGATTTGAACTCAGGTTCTCGACTCCACGTCCCGCACTCTCTCCACTGCACCACTCAGCACCCTCGCCAGTTCTTCTGAATCCGACTCTAATATTAGTTTTGTTTGTGGGATTGATACACCCCTTACCTCATAGAGTGGTAATGGAGGAAGTACCATCCTAGGTTTGAAGCTGGAAGGGACTACAGAGGATTCTGAGTGTAACCCTCTCATTTTACAGATGAGAAACCTAAGCCTCAAAGACTTGCCCAAGGTCAGACAGCTAATAAGTGTCTGAGGAGGGATTCAAGTCTGGGAGTCCCCATGCTGCCGGGCTGCGCAAATATGAGCTCTAGTATTTTCACGTTCTATCCCCTAAAGATTAAATGAGATGTTTGTAAATCACTTTGTGACTTTCATTTATATAAATTTAATATGTAAATTTATTCACATTGTATACATCATGCAGGTGCTCAATAGATATTAGCTAAAGGAGTCAATAACCTAAAAGGCTTCATAATTCCAGGGGCATTTCCTTTTTTAGTGTCAGGAATGGTGGAAGAGTGATCATCCGGGAGGGTGGTACTGATTGAAGGGAACACTACTAAGGATAAATAGACTCCTTAAGGGCAAAGACTATGGTCATCCACCTTTCTAATGCATCAATGCCTTGCTCATAGTAGGAATTCTAATTTGTTCAATTGAATTGACAGCCTCTTCCAAAAGCCCCCTAGGGCACACCACGCCTGTCACCTCACATCAAGTCACCACTACCTCCAGCACTATTATGGGAGATTAAAAATGGCCATCCAATCAGCGCATTCTATCGGGGTCTTTGTGTGCTCTGATTTATCTCCAGTACATCCTACTTGTATCTTATTTGTCTGCGTGTTGTCTCCCCTGCCTCCCTCCCCAGCCTCAGCCTTTGAGCTCCTTGAGAGCAGGAACTGTCTTCTGCCCTTCCTCCTATGGCCAGCACTTAGCACGGCGCTTAATAAATGCTTGTTGACTGACCACTCCAACCCCAACAGCCCACCCCTTAACCGAGACTTGGCCTCGGTTTATCTTAGCTTACTTTTCTACAATCTTCTCACACACAGTTTTGGCTCTCCATACCTGTCTGGGGACCTCATGAGGATAATCCAGGAGGAGATAAATGAGCAAGATACCTTGAGAAGCAAGGAACAAATGAATAAAAGAACGAGTGGATTCATTCACCACTTGTACTATGTACAAAACCTGTGCTAAGCCCTGGATGTTCATATAGAAAAGCTACAGCCCTTGCTGTCCAGAAGCTCACATTTCAATAGGGTGATACCACATAGAAAAGGTTTCAACTGTAAGTCAGATGGAAAGGTCCAGAGACCCTTAGGACAGTGCCTCTTCTTTCATGTCATTTCTGTTGATAAGTCATCAGATTATGATATTGGACCGTTTGACAGTGCCAAGGATTTTGGTGACAAGAGCTTTCTCTTCTTGGTCTTCAGTAGCTGTGCCAGGTGGTATCTCCATGGGGCTGCTTCCTTGGATGATGGCTGCAGAGCATTGGCTGGAGGCAGGCCCACTGGTCTGGGCCTCTCCCTCAGGGTACCTTACTGCTTCAGATGGGCCAGTGTGTCGCCCACAATTGAGAAGACAGGAAATCCCAGGGTACCGCCATCTTGAAATAACAGGGCCTCACCCTCCATACTAGAAGACAGATTAGAGGGTACAGTCCTATTGAGTCTTCCTAAAGCTTCTTAAATCTATATTCAGTGCCACCATCTTAGTCTAGGGCCTCATTTCCTCACCTCTGGATGACTGCACCAGCCTAACTAGTGTCCTTACTTGCAGTTCCTACCCCACTTGCATCTGTTGTTCCTGTGAAAGCCAACAATCTTCCTAAAACATTACTTTCATCTTTTTACCTGCCCAGAAGCCAAAAGTCTCAAGTATTTGCCTTTGCATTCAATGCCTTACCCAACTTGGTCCCAAATTCCCTTTCCAAGCTTATGACCCATCATCTACAGCAGGGGTTTTTAACCTTTTTTTGTGGTGGACCCCTTTGGCAGGCTAGTGAAGCCTATGCACCGTTTCTCAAAATTATGTTTGTAAATGGATCAAATAAAATATCTATGTATTACAAAGGAAACCAATTTTATTGAAACGGTTATCTATCCATATATGTATTTGTGTGTATGTGTATATATCTATATGTGTGTATATATATATATATATATATCTACCTTATTTATCTATTCTTTCTATCTGTCTATCACTGAGTTCAGAGACCCCAAGTTAATAATCCCTGTTCTACACAAATCCTCTAATATAATATAATACATGGGTCTAATGATTATCTTCTAAATCACCATTCTTATTTGTACCTTTGAGCTGTGGCCCCCAGGGACTTTTCCCTCGTTGTTGCCTTGTGGATAGAGCCCTATATGTGGTCAGGAAGACCAAGTTTCAAACTGATTGTATAACCCTAGATGAGGTGTCGGGAACCTGTAACCTTGAGGCTACATGTGGCCTTCTACGTCTCTCAGTGCAGCCTCTTGACTGAATCCAGATTTTGTTCTATAGAATTTGGATTCAGTCAAAAGGCCACACTTACTGATCTAGAAGGCCACACATAGCCTCAGGTCTGCAAGTTCTCCATCCCTTAATCTCTCTGAGCTTCTGTTGCCTTATGTATAAAATGTTAATGAGAATCATAGTACAGTACCTACTTGTGCATATCCCATGAGATGAACATGCTTTGCAAAGCTGGAAAGCACCGTATAAATGTGCACTATTGTTACCACCTAGCCACATGCACCTTGCACAACTCTCACGTCCCAGCTTCTCTGCCAAGCTGTTCCCTTCCAGCTTACAATGACAGTTTCCTTCTCTGAATTTATACCATCTGCACTATTCATTTGCATTTACATATGCACTACCTTATAACATTGCATCTATTTTTTGTCTTGCCTGTTAGTTAACTTCTCAAGCATGTAGTCTTTACCAGATTGCAGTTGCTTGAGGTTACTGCAGTACGCGTCTCTGCTTCCTACACAATTGTCTAGTAGAATTCTATACACATGACGACGTTGGGATATAGAGCAGGAAAGGGTCTGAGGGGTCACCCAGCCCAAATGATTCCTTCTGCAGGTGAGAAAATGCAGCCTTAGAGAGGTGAAGGTCATATAGGCGGCAAGTAGCTAGGATTCAGATCAAATTCTGGATGATGCCCTTTCCCCCCATTCCCATTCACCCAGGACTACCAGGCTAACACTGTTTAGCCTCCTACTTTTTCTTTTTAACATTGTTCTCTTCTCCTGGTGGCCACACTCGCTGTTCCACAGCCCTCAGCCATGACTGAAAAACAAAATACCCCCTCCAGGTGTAATTTTGTGGGACAGGAGGGATGGAGACATGGCAGAGTTAAGGTTTGTGAGGGAGAAGGATGAGAATAAAAAGGTAAAGGTGCTCTAGGGAAGGATGAGAAAGTGGATCAAGTCAGGCTGTGATTGTCAGTTTCTTCATTTATAAAAATAAGGGGTTAGATTGGATTATCCCTAATAGGCATTTAGGTGGCATGGTGCATAGAGTGCCAGGCTTTGAGTCAGACAGACCTGGGTTTAAATCCAGTCTCGGACACTTTCTAACTGAAATCTCAGGCAAATCACCTAACCTCTGTGTTCCTCAGTTTCCTCATCTGTAAAACAGGTAATAATAGCACCTCCTTTTCGGGGATTATACAAGTACTTAGCACAATGTCTGGTGCAGAGTAGACACTGATCTCAGTACTATTATCTCAGGGCTCTAAAATCTCATCCTCTTAACATCCCTCCCAATTATCACCACTGAATTTTGCCCATATAATAAAAAAAAAAACCCTTTAAGAAGAACCAACATACACACTGACCAAGTCTAATAGTATAGACAATAATCCAAATCCATCGTCACTCACCACCCATGGAAAGAGGACTGGCTCTGGAGACAGTAGACCTGGGTTCAAATCCCACCTCCAACGATTACTACTTGTGTGAAATAAGGCCCTTCACTTAACCTACCAGTACCTCAGTTTCCTCACCTGTACAATGGATGACCTCAAAGGTCCTTTCCAACTTTAGGTCTTTATTGTCAGCAATGAAGAGGATTTATCAATCGACATATATTAAGCATCTCCAATGTGCCATGCTAGGCACTATATATAATATGTACATATACATACATACACACTTACACACACACACACACGCACACACACACACACACGTAAGCTTGAAAATATATACCACACAACTATCCCTATTTTCAAGCTTACATTCTAATGGGGGAGACAAGTATACTTAAAAATATATACAACACAAATGTAAAGTAGTAGCTTAATAAAAGAGGGCCTTTGTGAGACAGCTCACTAGCACCAGGAAAGGCCTGATTCAAAGATGGGACTTGAGAAGTCATCTATGAGACAGAGGTAAGAAGAAGGGAGAGCCTTCCAGGCATGGGGGATTGCTGGTGTCAGGGAGTTGAGAGATGGAGTGTGTTGTGGGCAGAACAGAGACAAGGCCGGTTTGGCTGGAGGGGAAGTAATAAACACTGAGGCTAGAAAAGAGGGATTGGAGTCAGGCTGGGTGGGGCTCTAAGAGATAAACAGAAGAGTTTATAAAGTCTAGAGAGCCATACGTGTAGATCTGCTCTTAAGAAAAATTATTTTGTTAGTGTGTAGATTAAACCAAAGTGGGAGAAGATGAGGCTGGGAGAAAAATTTAGGGAGCTGTTGTGATAGTCTAGGTGAGAGGTATCTATCTGTGTGAATGGAGAGAAGGGGTCTAATTGAGGAACGCTGCTATAATAGTAATAACAAGGTATATATAACAAGTAATAATAAGGTTTGTCAAGTGACGTTGGGTAAGGAAGAGTAAGGAGTTGAGAATGTTATATATGGGGGTGTGGGTGCGAAGGGAGTGAGAAAGAGGTTTATGTGTGTCTAACTCCTGCCCAAGCTGTGGGGCACTCTTCCTGAGAGACAGCCCTGTGACCCTACACACTAAGGGGGTGTGATTTGTGAGTAAGAGACTGGCTTCAGCTTATTGGACCCACTTTGAGCAGTGATCTTGAGAGAGGTAGATCAAGAGAGAGAGGAGGTGCAGCTTGGTCAGAAGCAGGGGTCCATATATCAATCAATCAATCAACATTTATTAACTGCCTGTGTACCAGCTACTGTGCTAAGTACTAGGGATACAAAAAAAAAGACAAAAGACAGTCCCTGCCCTCAAGGAGTTTAAGGTCATATTCTATTTGATATTATGATAACATATTGCCTTTCCTCAAAATTTACCCCATGGCCAGCGCCTTATTCTTAATTACAATAATAATTGTACATATTATTCTCAAGGTTTTTCAAATAAGTCTTCTCATCTTCCTTTAATTTCTCAAAGCAGTAATTTCTTTTTTTTTTTGACCTAGTCACCTTCAAGATGCCTTTATTTCAATGGCAAAAAAGTATAATTTATTACAATAGAAAGTTCAACATGTCCTAACATTAAGTATATGCACATATCACAAATCTCAGGAATTTTAACAGCAAAATTTTAAGTTTAAATAATCCTCATCAGATCCCACAAGATAAAGTTTAAATTTGATTCTTAGTGCAAAAAAAATCTAAGGCTTTAAACAAAAGACATTCTAAGACATGCCCCTGTAATACAAGATCTCAGAATGGCCGGTCCTTGCTTGCCATGTAGAATTTCCAGTGTTGGTCCATTATATGGCATGAAAGAAGTTCTTCGTTGCTGATCAATAATATTTCATTTAGCTAAAGATAATGTGTGAGGTTTTGTACTGAATCACTGCAAGATCCTGTTTGAAACGTTGACAAAATATTACTAAGGACTATGGTATTCTTTTTTTTTCGTGTTTTATTATATTTTTATTTCTTTTGTTAAACATTTCTCAGTTTTGTTTCTTTTTTCCTTTTTTTATTTAATTTATTTAATATATTTAGTTTTCAGCATTGATTTTCACAAAAGTTTGAATTATGAATTTTCTCCCCATTTCTACCCTCCCACCCATTCCAAGATGGCATATATTCTGGTTGCCCTGTTCCCCAGTCAGCCCTCCCATCTGTCACCCTATTCCCCTCGCATCCCCATTTCCCTTCTTCTCTTGTAGGGCAAGATAAATTTCTACACCCCATTGCCTGTGTATCTTATTTCGTAGTTGCATGCAAAAACTTTTTTTGTTGTTGTTTTTGAACGTCTGTTTTAAAAACTTTGAGTTCCAAATTTTCTCCCCTCTTCCCTCCCAGCCCACTCTCCCTAAGAAGGCAAGCAATTCAACATAGGCCACATGCATATCATTATGTAAAACCCTTCCACAATACTCCTGTTGTGAAAGATTAACTATGTTTTGCTCCTTCCTAACCTATCCCTCTTTATTGAATTTTCTCCCTTGACCCTGTCCCTTTTCAAAAGTGTTTGTTTTTGATTACCTTCTCCCCTGTCTGCCCTCCCTTCTATCATCCCCTGTTTTTTATCTTCTTCCTCCTTCCTTCCTGTGGGGTAAGATACCCACTTGAGTGTGTTTGGTATTCCCTCCTCAGGTCAAATCCACTGAGAGCAAGATTTACTCATTCCTCCTCACCCGCCCCCTCTTCCCTTCCTACAGAACCACTCTTTCTTGCCACTTTTACGCGAGATAATTTACCCCATTCTATCTCTCCCTTTCTCCCTCTCTCAATATATTCCTCTCTCATCCCTTAATTTGATTTTATTTTTTTAGATATTATCCCTTCATATTCAGCTCACCCTGCACCCTCTGTCTATATACACACACACACACACACACCCCTATATATATATACATACACCTATATATATATACACATACATAGACACATGTGGGTGTATATATATATATGTGTGTATATATATATATATATATGTGTGTGTGTATATATATATATACACACTACACATACATATATATATATATATATATATATATGCATATTCCTTTCAGCAACTGTGATAACTGAGGTCTCATGAATCATACACATTATCTTTCCATGTAGGAATGTAAACAAAACAGTTCAACTTTAGTAAGTCCCTTATGATTTCTTTCTTGTTTACCTTTTCATACTTCTCTTGATTCTTGTGTTTGAAAGTCAAATTTTCTATTCAGCTCTGGTCTTTTCACTGAGAAAGCTTGAAAGTCCTCTATTTTGTTGAAAATCCATATTTTGCCTTAGAGCATGATACTCAGTTTTGCTGGGTAGGTGATTCTTGGTTTTAATCCTAGCTCCATTGACCTCCGGAATATCGTATTCCAAGCCCTTCGATCCCTTAATGTGGAAGCTGCTAGATCCTGTGTTATCCTGATTGTTTTTCCACAATATTCAAATTGTTTCTTTCTGGCTGCTTGCAGTATTTTCTCCTTGACCTGGGACCTATGGAATTCGGCAACAATACTCCTAGGAGTTTTCTTTTGGGGATCTTTTTGAGGAGGCCATCTTGGATTCTTTCAATTTATATTTTACCCTCTGGCTCTAGAATATCAGGGCAGTTCTCCTTGATAATTTCTTGAAAGATGATATCTAGGCTCTTTTTTTGATGATGGCTTTCAGGTAGTCCAATAATTTTTAAATTCTCTCTCCTGGATCTATTTTCCAGGTCAGTGGTTTTTCCAATGAGATATTTCACATTATCTTCCACTCTTTCATTCCTTTGGTTCTGTTTTATAATGTCTTGATTTCTCATCAAGTCACTAGCTTCCACTTGCTCCAATCTAATTTTTAAGGTAGTATTTTCTTCAGTGGTCTTTTGGACCTCCTTTTCCATTTGGGTAATTCTTCCTTTCAAGGCATTCTTCTCCTCATTGGCTTTTTGGAGCTCTTTTGCCATTTGAATTAGTCTACTTTTTAAGGTGTTGTTTTCTTCAATATTTTTTTTCAGTATTTTTTGGGTCTCCTTTCGCAAGTTGTTGGCTTATTTTTCATTGTTTTCTTGAATCATTTTCATTTCTCTTCTCAATTTTTCCTCTACTTCTCTAACTTGCTTTTCCAAATCCTTTTGGAGCTCTTCCATGGCCTGAGACCAGTTCGTGTTTTTCTTGGAGGCTTTTAGTGTAGGCTCTTTGACTTTGTTGATTTCTTCTGGCTATATGTTTTGGTCTTCTTTGTCACCAAAGAAAGATTCCAAATTCTGAGACTGAATCTGAGTGCGTTTTCGCTGCCTGGCCATATTCCCAGCCAACTTACTTGACTCTTGAGTTTTTCGTTGGAGTGTGACTGCTTGCAGAGCAAAGAGTACTTTGTTCCAAGCTTGAGGGGATGCGCCGTTAATTTCAGAATTATTTCTATACAGCCAGCTCTGCCACACCAGCACTCCTCCTTCCCCAAGAACCGCCAACCCGGACCTCACGAAAATCTTAAGCAGGCTCTGCAGTCCTACTCTGATCTGCCACTTAATTCCTCCCACCAGGTGGACCTGGGGCCAGAAGCAACTGTAGTTCTAGTTCTGTAAACTGCACCACCCCTGCTGTCCCCTGGGCAGTTGCCGAACCTCGAACTCTTTTCACTCTGTCCCCTGCAGCTTTTCCCACTAACCTTCTCTGTTGTCTTTGGTGTTTGTGGGTTGAGAAGTCTGGTAACTGCCACAGGTCACTGATTCAGGGTGCTAGGGCCTATTCCGCCCGGCTCCTGGTCTGGTTGGTCCTGCCGCTGCCCACACTGAGCTCTACTCACCTCCGCTCCGTGTGCGATAGACCTCATCCAGTGACCATCCAGGCTGTCCTGGGCTAGATGCCTGCTTCCCTCCTCCATTTTGTGGGTTCTGCAGTTCTAGAATTTGTTCAGAGCCATTTTTTATAGGTTTTTGGAGGGACTTGGTGGGGAGCTCACGCAAGTCCCTGCTTTCCAGCTGCCATCTTGGCTCCACCCCCCCAAGCAGTAATTTCTTAACAGTACAATGATATTACATCATATTCATATTCCCTAATCTATGAATATCCAGTTTGTTTCCAGTTTCTTGCCTCTACAAAAGGTACTGTTATAAATGTTTTTGTATATGTTGGATCTTTTCCTCTATTTTTGACCTCCTGGGGCTTGTACATAGTAGCAACATTCCTGAGTCAAAAGGCATAAACAGATTATTTATTTTTTACAAAAATTATCCTTTTAGTTGAATTTTCCTTAATTTTTTTTTTATTCTGAACTTAATATCAACTAAAATGAACATTTCCATATACACAGGACAGAGAAGATTCTACACAAATATGTGAACCTCTAGGATATACAGCCTACTTTTCTTTTAAAATATATAATAAATTCAAGATGTAATTTGCAAAGTCGTTCTCCTTGGCAGTGATTCATTCTAGTCTTCCTTTTGTTTTCTTTTGTGCATTTCAAAAACATTTCAGTGACCCTTTTTGGACAACCCTATACTCGGTTCCTCTTTCCCCACTCACTCCCTCCTCCCCCCACCAAAAAAAGAAAGACAAACCTCTTTACAAATATGTATCTTTGAACAAAACAAATCTTCACTGTGGCTTTGTCTCAAAATGTTTGTCTTATTCTACAACGTGAGTCCATCACCATTCTGTCAGGAGGCGAAAAGCGTACTTCTTCACTGGTCTTTTAGAATCCTGATTACTCATCATATGAACAGTTTAATGACTTTTCTTGCAGAAAGCTAAGGATCGATTAATTTAAAAAATTAATAAATTGGACTAGATTAGTCATCTTCAAAATATGTGTATATATAGAGATAGATAGGTAGATAGATGTGTGTATGTATACATACATACATATACATATATATAAACAAGACTCCACATGTTTTGAGGGTCTTATGTATAGCAAAGGGCTGTCATTGTATAGCTTGATGGAGGCAGACTAGACATCTCCTGCCCCTTCTTCCCCACCTTTCTCCAAACTTTTATTCCTGCCAAGGGGAAAAGTAGGAAGTTGGGGTCAGAGACTACCATTTTGCTCCCCTACAAGAGAAGAGGTACCAAGCTAGAATTATATCTGCCTGCTCCCTTAAATATTGTTAGAGGATATAATTAGGTTCAAGATGACCTTTGACCTCTGTGTCATTATTAGAGGGAGGACCCCAAACTTTATATTCAAGCCTTGAAATTATTTTCTTTTTTGAAGTATCTGTATCATAATTTTAAGTGACAGAAGGGCCTAAGAAGCCCAAGAGACAGTTAGGCCCATAGAGGCCCAGGAAACAGGCCCTCATAGATTCTTTTTAAGATTCTCCCTTCAGCCTGTTGTTGGCAGTGTCTATATCAGATATAGGGTTTAGGTAAAAAAAAATATATAAATAGCAAGTGGTATGTAGCAACTGAAATTACCTGAAATTTCAGGTGAATTATGGGCTCTTAACATGATGTTCTTCTTATAGCTCTATTATTAATAAGATCAGAGCCACAAGGCTTGAGCTGCTTTTCACCACATGAGCTAGTTATTAGAAAAGCAAATTTAGAAAGTTGTACTAAATTATATTGAGTCTTATCATTGGCAGATTTTAGCAAAATTACTTAGGATTCTCTGCAAGTGACTTGGAACCAAAGAAGCAAATCTGTTTATGAGGAGCTCCCTTCAGAGCTTCCCTGAGAAGGAGACCTATTCCAGAATGTCTTAGAGATGGTTCCAAGGATCAGACAATTGCATGGGATATGTGGGATCCAAGATGAAATGTGCTCATCGAATGGACATTGGGAGTAGGTTACTAGGACACAAAGAAACTTAGTGCTAGTTAATATTGATGAGCATTATTGTATTATTCTGGCTCTTTGTTTCAAGGTGTTTATGTTTGCCAAGTTTTCTTGGTTCCCTTGGTGACCTATAAATCTCCCCTCTCAAATTAGTCCATGGTGAGTGCTCCAAGTAATTTGAATCACTTACTTGAAATTGAGACCTTGGCCCAGGTCACAAGTGAGTCCATCTTCTCCATCCAGATTGAGGTAGAATTTTTTAGATCCATGGACTCAGGGAGAAGCTTTATCCATCTTGTTGTTCATGAATTAACTGGTCAGGAGATATTGTGACAACCCTACCTAAGATCCAGCAAGTTACAGCAGAGACACAACTACCCACCCCAGGTAACCCGTAGTGGAACCCTTCTTCTTGGTTCACTTCGCTGCAGGGAAATGGTCTGTTAGCTACCCTTGACAAATGGGCTCTTAGTGCCCTCTGCTTTACAATCCTGTTTAGACTTTGTATTGGTTGCTGTGTTAAAGTCTGTTCCAAACTTGCACCAGAAAGGCTTGTGTTAGTGTACATTGCTGATAATGACTGTTAAAAAATCTTATAGAATGTTTACAAATACATGATCCATGGGAGACATGTCTCTCATTGATAAAAAGGAGAAATTGAGAAAATCAAAAGTGATTCTATTTTGTAATTGATTCTATTCTGTATCAGTGCCAGCATTTTGTATAGTCTTTTAATTAAGTTTGAAAGTTCATAGATTCAAAAGTTCAGTCTTCCTCTCTGAGTTAGGTTTAAAAGTTTAGTTTCCCTATGAATCATTTCAATTAAAAGAAACCCCTGCAAATCATTCTAATTAAAAGGAAAGAGGTTGTTACCTCTATATCACCAATTGTGCTTGTACAATTAGAGGAAAATTTGTTATCTATTCACCATGGGTTATTCTCGCAGGTGGACTAAATCAATTAGAATTTCCCAGCAAGATAGAAAGAAGAGTTTCTGATTTTGTAACCAGTGACATTGTTTTCCCGCATCTATGATGCTGCCTTCTAGTTTTTGGATGCTTCCCTTTTTGTCTATAAAAGTGTTCTGTCAGCCCGCGTTCAGGATTTTAGCCTGCTAAAGAAGCTGAGACTCTACTCTGTTTATTGGCAAATTCTCCCTTTGATAATAAATTGATCATGCTCAGAGCTTTGTGCCTCAGCTTGCTTTCATTTCAATGGCACTAGTGGGCTCTTTCATCTTCAGTTTCATCATTGATAACATGAAAATAATGATTGCACATACTTCACAGCGTCGCTTGAATGAAACAGGATACATATTTACTTTGTAAATAAATGATCAATAGTATTAATGGGGGAGATAACGTATAAATAACTATACATACAAGAGTAGTTGAAAAGTAACCTCAGGGGAATGGTGGTTTTGGGTTTTGGTTTTGGGAGGTTTTTTTGCTTTACATAGTATTTTATTTTTTCCCACAATTACATATCAAGAAATTTTTTTAACATTCATTTTTATGAAATTTTGAGTTCCAAATTTTTCTCCCTCCCCTCTTCTGAAAATGGCAGGCAGTTTGATATAGTTTATATATATGCTATCATGTAAAACATATTTCCATATTCATCTCAGTTGCGGAAGAAGAAACAGATCAAAAGGGAAAAAAGCACAAGAAAGAATAAAGTAAGTGAAGAACATATGCTTCTGTCTACACTCAGAGTCCATCGATTCTTTATCTGGTTATGGACGGCATTTTCCCTCATGAATCCTTTATACTTGTCTTGGATCATTGTATTGCTGAGAAAAACGAAGTCATTCATAGCTGATCTTCACACAAAGTTGCTGATACTATGTACAGTGTTTTCCTGGTTCTGCTCATTTTGCTTTGCATCAGTTTGTACAAGTCTCTCCAGGTTTTTCTGAAATCTGCCTGTTCATTATTTCTAATTGCACAATAGTATTCCATTATATTCATCTACCACAGCTTATTCAGCCATTCCCCAATTGATGGGTATCTCCTCAGTTTCCAATATTTTGCCACCATAAACAGGACAGCTATAAATATTTTTGCACATGTAGGTTCTTTTCCCTGTTTTATGATCTCTTTGGGATACAGACCTAGTAATGGTATTGCTGGATCAAAGGGTATGCACAGTTTGGTTGGCCTTTGGGCATAATTCCAAATTGCTCTCCGGAATAGTTGGATCAGTTCTCAACTCCACCAACAATACATTAGTGTCCCAATTTTCCCACATCCTCTCCAACATTTATCATTTTCCTTTTTTGTCAGCCAATCTGATTGGTGTGGGCTGGTATTTCAGAGTTGTTTTAATTTGCATTTCTCTAATCAAAAGTGATTTAGAGCACTTCTTCATATGCCTATAGGTATCTTTGATTGTTTCATCTGAAAACTGCTTGTTCATATCCTTTGACCATTTATCAATTGGGGAATGGCTTGTATTCTCATAAATTTGTTTCAGTTCTCTATATATTTGAGAAATGAGGCCTTTATCAGAGACACTTGCTGTAAAGATTGTTTCCCAGCTTTCTGCTTTCCCTCTAATCTTGGTTGCATTGGTTTTGTTTTTACAAAAACATTTCAATTTAATATGATCAAAATTATCTATTCTACATTTCATAATGTTCTCTACCTCTTGTTTGGTCATGAATTCTTCTCGTCCCCATAGATCTGGCAGATAGACTATTCCTGTTTATCTATACTACTAATGATACAGTTTTTAAGAGTTACAAGTATCATCTCATAAACAGTTTCAAGCTATTGAATCCCTTTTGTTTTCTTTTCTCTTTTTATCTGTTTATGCTTCTCTTGGGTCTTGATATTGGAGATCAGATTTTTGGGTTAGTTCCAGTCTTCTCCTTATGAAGGCTTGAAATCCTCCTATTTCTTCAAATGACCATTTTCCCCCTTGATCTGTTATGCTTAATTTGCCCGGTAAGTGACTCTTGGTTGTAGTCCTAGCTCCTTTGCCCTCTGGAATACCATGTTCTGTGATCTCTGATTCTTTAATGTTGCAGCTGCCAAATCCTGTGTGATCCTGATTGTGACTTCCTGATATTTGAATTGACCACTTGTAGTATTTTTTTTTTCCTTGACCTGATAGTTCTGAAATTTGGCTACAATGTTCCTTGGGGCTTTTATTTTGGGATGTCTTTCCTGAGATGATTAGTAGATTCTTTCAATGACTATTTTGCCCACTGGTTCTAGGACATCAGGGAAGTTTTCCTTGGTAATTTCTTGAAAGATGCTGTCCAGTGGGGCAGAGCCAAAATGGCAGCTGGAAAGCAGGGACTTGCATGAGCTCCCTGCCAGGTCCCTCCAAAAACCTATAAAAATGGCTCTGAACAAATTCTAAAAATGCAGAACCCACAAAATAGCAGAGGGAAGCAGGGATCCAGCCCAGGACAGCCTGGATGGTAACTGGATGAGGTCTATCGCACACGGAGCGGAGGGGAGTGGAGCCCAGCGCCGGCGGCATCAGGACCAACCAGACCAGGAGCCGGGTGGAACAAGCCCTAGCACCCTGAATCAGTGAGCTGTGGCAGTTACCAGACTTCTCAACCCACAAACACCAAAGATAACAGAGAAGGTTAGTGGGAAAAGCTGCAGGGGACAGAGTGAAAAGAGTTTGCAGTTCAGCCACCGCCCCGGGAGCAGCGGGGGGGGGGGGGGAGGGGGTGCAGCTACAGAACTAGAGCTGCAGTTGCTTCTGACCCCAGGCCCACCTGGTGGGAGGAATTAAGTGGCGGATCAGAGCAGGAGTGCAGAGCCTGCTTAAGATTTTCGTGAGGTCCGGGTTGGCGGTTCTTGGGGAAGGAGGAGTGCTGGTGTGGCAGAGCTGGCTGTATAGAAATAATTCTGAAATTAACGGCGCATCCCCTCAAACTTGGAACAAAGTACTCTTTACTCTACGAGCAGTCATACCCTGCTGAAAAACTCAAGAGTCAAGTAAGTTGGCTGGGAATATGGCCAGGCAGCGAAAACGCACTCAGATTCAGTCTCAGACTTTGGAATCTTTCTTTGGTGACAAAGAAGACCAAAACATACAGCCAGAAGAAGTCAACAAAGTCAAAGAGCCTACACTAAAAGCCTCCAAGAAAAACATGAACTGGTCTCAGGCCATGGAAGAGCTCAAAAAGGATTTAGAAAAGCAAGTTAGAGAAGCAGAGGAAAAATTGGGAAGAGAAATGAGAAGGATGCGAGAAAACCATGAAAAACAAGTCAATGACTTGCTAAAGGAGAACCAAAAAAATACTGAAAAAAATATTGAAGAAAACAACACCTCACAAAATAGACTAACTCAAATGGCAAAAGAGCTCCAAAAAGCCAATGAGGAGAAGAATGCCTTGAAAGGCAGAATTACCCAGATGGAAAAGGAGGTCCAAAAGACCACTAAAGAAAATACTACCTTAAAAATTAGATTGGAGCAAGTGGAAGCTAGTGACTTGAGGAGAAATCAAGATATTATAAAACAGAACCAAAGGAATGAAAGAGTGGAAGACAATGTGAAATATCTCATTGGAAAAACCACTGACCTGGAAAATAGATCCAGGAGAGAGAATTTAAAAATTATTGGACTACCTGAAAGCCATCATCAAAAAAGAGCCTAGATATCATCTTTCAAGAAATTATCAAGGAGAACTGCCCTGATATTCTAGAGCCAGAGGGTAAAATATAAATTGAAAGAATCCACAGATCGCCTCCTCAAAAAGATCCCCAAAAGAAAACTCCTAGGAGTATTGTTGCCGAATTCCATAGGTCCCAGGTCAAGGAGAAAATACTGCAAGCAGCCAGAAAGAAACAATTTGAGTATTGTGGAAAAACAATCAGGATAACACAGGATCTAGCAGCTTCCACATTAAGGGATCGAAGGGCTTGGAATACGATATTCCGGAGGTCAATGGAGCTAGGATTAAAACCAAGAATCGCCTACCCAGCAAAACTGAGTATCATGCTCTAAGGCAAAATATGGATTTTCAACAAAATAAAGGACTTTCAAGCTTTCTCAGTGAAAAGACCAGAGCTGAATAGAAAATTTGACTTTCAAACACAAGAATCAAGAGAAGCATGAAAAGGTAAACAAGAAAGAGAAATCATAAGGGACTTACTAAAGTTGAACTGTTTTGTTTACATTCCTATATGGGAAGATAATGTGTATAATTCATGAGACCTCAGTTATCACAGTTGCTGAAAGGAATATGCATGTATGTATATATGTGTGTATTTATATATGTACACATATGTGTGTGTCAATGTATGTATATATGTAGGTGTGTATGTGTATATATATATACATATGTGTATATATATATATACACACAGAGGGCACAGGGTGAGTTGAATATGAAGGGATGATATCCAAAAAAATAAAATCAAATTAAAGGAAAAGGGATAAGAGAGGAATATATTGAGAGAGGGAGAAAGGGAGAGATAGAATGGGATAAATTATCTCACATAAAAGTGGCAAGAAAAAGCAGTTCTGTAGGAAGGAAAGAGGGGGCAGGTAAGGGGGAATGAGTAAATCTTGTTCATCTGACCCCACAGGAAAGAAGGAGGAGGAAGATAAAAAAGGGGGGATGATAGAAGGGAAGGCAGATAGGGGGAGGAGGTAATCAAAAAGAAACACTTTTGAAAAGGGACAGGGTCAAGGGAGAAAATTCAATAAAGGGGGATAGGTTAGGAAGGAGCAAAATATAGTTAGTCTTTCACAACATGAATATTGTGGAAGGGTTATACATAATGATACACATGTGGCCTATGTTGAATTGCTTGCCTTCTTAGGGAGGGTGGGTGGGGAGGGAAGAGGGGAGAGAATTTGGAACTCAAAGTTTTAAAAACAGATGTTCAAAAACAAAAAAAAAGTTTTTGCATGCAACTAGGAAATAAGATACACAGGCAATGGGGCATAGAAATTTATCTTGCCCTACAAGAGAAGAAGGGAAAGGGGGATGGGAGGGGAAGTGGGGTGACAAAAGGGAAGGCTGACTGGGGAATGGGGCAACCAGAATATACACCATCTTGGAGTGGGCGGGAGGGTAGAAACAGGGAGAAAATTCGTAATTCAAACTTTTGTGAAAATCAATGCTGAAAATTAAATATATTAAATAAATTAAATTTAAAAAAAAGAAAGATGCTGTCTAGGTCCTCCTTTTGATTATGGCTTTCAGGTAGTCCAGTGTTTCTGACATTGTCTCTCCTGGATCTATTTTCGAGGTCAATTGTTTTTTCCCAGGAGGTATTTTACATTTTCTTCCATTTTTGTCATTTTTTGAATTTGTTTGATGTCGTGATGTCTCATAGAGTCATAGCTTCCACCTGCCCAAATCTAACTTTTAAAGTGTTGTTTTCCTCCATTAGCTTTTGTACTTTCTTTTCTATTTGGCCAATTCTACTTTTTAAGCAGTTTTCTAAGTTGTTGAGTCTTTTTTCATAATTCTCTTTCATCACTCTCTTTTCTTTTCCCAATTTTTCTTCAACCTCTCTTATATGATTTTTAAGCTCTTTTTTGAGCTTTTTCCATGAAATTCTTTCTGGACTTAATACCACTTTTCATTTTTCTTTAGGGTTTTTCCCATAGGTGTTTTGACATTGTCTTCTTCTGAGTTTGTGCCTTGGTCTTCCCTGTCATCATAATAACTTTCTATGGTCAGATTCTTTTTTTTGTTGTTTTTGCTCATGTTTTTTGCAGAGCCTTTTTTCTTTCTTTTAAATTTGATCTCTGCTCCCAAAGTGGAAGGGACTCTGTCTCAGGCTTCTTGTGCCAGTGGCTGCAGGCCCTGGCTATTTACCTGCTGCTGCACTAATGCTACCCTAAGAACCACAGGTCTGGTGCTGTATTGAGGGAGTGTGGTGGGGGCTGGCTGGCACTGCTGGAGGCTGTAGGGGTCTGGCAGCTTACCTCTTACTGAGCTGGGGTCCTAGTGCTGGTGTCTGGCCTGTGCTGAGGCCAGGTGGGTTTTTTTTGCATTTTCCCTGGGCTACACTGAAGCATATGGAGGTCTGGTCCCTGGAGGATGCCTATTTGCCCTGGGCTACACTGAAGCACATGGAGGTATGGCTGCAGGAAGATGCCCAACCTCCCTGGGCTGTGCTGAAGCATGTGGTGTTTCTCGAGCTGAAGTCTGCTAATTCCCCTGGCTATGTTAAGGCACATGGGGGAGGGGTTCCTAGTGTGGGGGTTTGTCTCCTCTACCACAGTAGGGCTCAGCATCTCCCACTGGTTTGCTGAAGAGGGGATTATTGCTGACTTGCTGGGATGCTTCCTATCCTGGAATGCACTCACCTTTTACCTGAGAAGACCTTTCTTGCTGATCCTTCAAGTCTCCCAGGCTGAAAGACCCCTCTACCCTGTCTTTCTGCTGGCTCTGCTGTTCCAGGATTTGTTCTGGGGGAATATTTTATGATTGTTTGGAAGTGAATACAGGAGAGGTACAGTGATTTACTGCTTACTCTGCCATCTTGGCTCCTGGAAGTCAGGGGATGGTGTTTTTGTCTTTCTTTTGTGTCCTTTGCACTTAGCAAAGAGCCTGGCACGTAGTAGGCACCTAATAAATGCTTGCTACATGACTGACACTCGGATAATTCTTATAACTTTTGTATCATAGGCACAATAAAGTTTTCAGAATAATCACTGACATACCCCTAGAATGGCATGAAAGAGATGACCTAATTTATGAGACCAACCAAACTTTCATTAAGGCTACTTCAGTAGTCCCTGAGTCTGTCATTCGACGAATGGATGACCACATGACATATAAACCAGATGAAGAAAGACTGGGACTTAGTTTCACCCAGAAATCTCCCTAAAGGCTCCACAAATATCAAAGTTCCTGGACAATTTCAGGAAAGCATTCAACAAATGCTCTTAGGATATCCATACCCATTAACAAGATGGAGGACCCAATGGCACAACAGGCCCATGCCTATATTCTGGATATTTGAGGTTGCCAGAAGTCTGATCTCCAGATATATGCCAGTTCAAAGGCAGAGAGATGGAGTGTGGTGTGTGCACAACATACAGAAGGCCAGTTCTGTGGATGCTCTACATATAGTACACAGTCAGCACGAACCCCCAGATACTTAAAAGTTCAAAGTGGCATTTCTTTCAACAACATCTCTGTAGCAAAGCCTCCTAGTGAAATATCGAAACTAGAAGAGCAAACTACGACTTCTTGTAAGGACTGCATGCATATTCATCCAAGAAAAAGTATCACCACTGTTCTGTAATTAGTGGGAAGAGCAAATAAGTAAGGGAACATAAGGAACATTGGGATCCAAAAGAAAGAAAACTCAATAAAATTTACTTTAAAAAAAAGCTGGAATTTATGCCAACTTTCTAGGGGATTATAGAAACAGAAGGATAAAAGTAGCAATACTGTTGTAATAATTCCAATGTCAAAATGGCAAATGAGTTAAGGATTTGCCCAGTCATGCATTAGTAATATTCTTTTATTGTTGCTTATCCCATAGTTCCAATCATACCTTTGCAAAAAGGACAAAATGATTACCATGCAAAGGTACTTGGGATCTGTAAGATCACTAGGGGAACTGAATGGCCTGATCTTTCCTTTTCTTCTCAGGAATAAAACATTCTGTTTTGGATAGTATGCTCTGTATCATTTCAGTGTGCTCATCACTGTCATAAAACGACTTGGCCCCTGTGGCAAAACTTTGCAAATGGCCACTTCCTTCTAGTCTCACCCTCTTCCCGCCCTCCCCTCAAAGTAAATCAGAGAATAGATGCTCTCATTTTCACTGCCAATTGTCATAGCAACACTTGATCAGCCCAACAGAAGGAACTATCCGTAAACTCTTCTTCCTGTTCCTGCTCACCATCTTGTTTTCACATTTCATACCCTGGCACAGAGAGGAAAAATAAGCCCCAAAGCACAAATTTCCCATGAAATGATATCTTGTAGGACATTCTACCAGGAAATATGGAAAGTCATCTTCATGGACCTTCCTACCCAATTCGAGCTATGTCATCTTACATTTTTATTTTCCCTGAACTGAAATACAAATACATATACACAAATATGTGCATGTAAGTGTGTATCTTATATATGTATGTGTTTCATATATATGTATGCATATATCTTATATATTTACTATGTTATATACACATAAATATGTTTATGTTTGTATACACACATGTATACATATTTATATACACACATACATGTGTATATATGTATGTGTGTATGTATATGTTGTATGTGTGTGTGTTTGTGTGTACATATAGATATATATAGAGTGTGTGTGTAACCTCCTGGGGACTCAATTTTTTCATCTCTAAAATGGGAGTTGGTCTAGATGCCCTCCAAGGTCCCTGCCATATCTTGCTCTGAAATCCTGCGATCCCTGATATTGCCCTCTACAGCTCTGCAGTACAAGCCTGATTCCCCTTCTGCCTGTCAGGCCCTTTCTACAAGTGGTTTTCTAAACTTAAGGGCAATAGGACATTCTCACCTTTTCTGGATGTTTTCCAACAATTGATATCTTTCCAACCTCAACCTGACCACTGAATCTTTATGACAGAGGAATGTCATAATAGGCTCCCTATTGGGAAATCTTAGGGTTGGGCTTGAGATGGAGGGAGAAAAGATGGTCTCCACCACCTGCTCTGAGCAGATCTCTTTTTCCCCTTTTAGCTATCGTTTAGGGGAGCTTTGAGAGCAAGAGATAGAGGTACCCCAGAGCCATCTGTACGTCATCACCAACAGGGAATTAAACTGCCAGAAGAAGACCACAATATCCCCTGCCTCATCAGTTCCCATAGTGGATGGGGCAAAGGTATGCTTTCCTACTGCTTCTCACCCTTCACTTTCCACTTGTAGACACTGGAATGAAATGCAAGCAGAGAATATAACACAGTTGCATAGTTTGTGGTGATTGCATTTTCCCTTAGAGGACCAAGTTCTGATTTAGACACCTTCCCAAAGGGCTTCAGTCCCAAGTATCTCACTCCACTTCTGGCACCAACAAGTAGTACGGCAGGCTTTAGAGGCATAAATTGGTGTAATTTGCATGTTAACTTCAGTAGGTTGGCTCATGATCCTTTTAAAATGTCAGTGATATTAGCATTAAAACACTTAGCTTTCAACACTTAAAAAATTTGCAATGCCAATGTTTTTGTTTAGTATTTTAACAATTCTTGTTCCCAGGAAGCTTTTTCATCTTCACAGCAATTTACATTATTAATTAGCAAAAAGGAGGAGGCAATGGAAATGAATTTTACTCTTGGCTTGGATACTGACTTGCTATGACCTCTAGCTTTTTTCCATTTCAATATCTCTATTATAAAACACAAATATGAATAATAGGTGCTTAATGTGCTTTGAGATCATTAGAAGGCAGGTAGTAAGCATAGAATGAGTAATAGTTGTACTGATGCAAAGACTATTTTTAAACATCACTGTAGTTCTTTTAGGGTACTGACTGAGACATTCCAGGAGCACCAGATCTGAATTTGATAATTTGCTAAACTCCACTGTCATCCATTGAACATATATTAGTTTGAAAGACATGGTAAACAATTCAAACTTCTAGAAGCTGTCTTGTCCATTCCCCTGCCTGTAGGCTGGACTGTGTCTGAGCCCAAATATTTTTTCAGAGATATTCATGGAAGGAAGGAAGGAGGGAAGGAGGAAATAAACAAGGAAATCAGTATTTATTAAGAGCCTACTACATACCAGTCACTGTGCTAAGCACTTTAACAAATATTATCACATAGGATCCTTAATCATTGAATGGATAGTCCTCATTTGCTACATTTGTCTGCTGTGATTTCCCTATATGAAATCTTAATCCTCTCCCCTCTGGCCCAGTCTTCAAACATAGCCAATTTCCAATCTGTTAAGATTTTGAGGTGATTTTAAATCTTGAGACATGAAGACAGAAAGCCACAAAGTAGAAAACTAAAGCTATCAGTAATAAAAGAGAATCTGGGTTTGAATTGATGCTCCACTATTTACTACTTGTAGGTGGCTGGCAACCCGTGTAACCATGGAAAACCATGGAAGACAATAATTCTATCTGGAAAAGGTCCAAGGGTTTTTTATCGAACCACAAGCTCAGTATGAGTCAACAATGGAGCACGACAGCCAGAAAAAGCTCAATCCACTGTAGGCTTCGTTAGAAGAGGTGGAGTGCCCAAAGCACAGGACATGGTAATCCTTCCCACAGTGCTCTGCTCTGATCAGACCACACTTTAAATGCTACGTTGGCTTCCCCTCCCAAGAACAACATTGACAAGCTAGAGAGCATCCTGAGGAGTGAGACCAGGATGGTGACCGACAGTGAGGTCCCACCATACAAAGGTCTGTTAAAGAGAACACTCGGGAGTGGGGTGGGGAGAGGTGATAGTTGTCCCCAAGCATTTGAAAGTTACTTGGGTAGGTATATGGAGTAAGTTATTGAACCTCTGCCTGCCTCAGTTTCTTCATCTGTAAAGTGAGGATGATGATGATGATAATAATAATAGCACCTATCTCCCAGGGTCGTTGTGAAATGAGATAATAGGTAAAGCACTTTGAAAACCTCAACGTGCTATATAAACTCTCATTATAGTATCTTGTAATCTTCAGGAGTAATCTCTTTGATGCAGGACTTTCTGGAGAAAAAAAAAGGATGACACAGGTCAATAGTTCACTTAGAGCAGTTCAATGAAATGAGTGAGCCCAGGCTTATCAAAAGAGGACCAAAGAATCACAGACGCTTGAGTTGGCAAGGGCCTTGCAGGCCCTATCATCCAGCCCCAGTCGAATAAACATTTCTTCTACAACATCACCAGGTGCCAGGTGCTCGTCCAGCCCCTGGATGCTTAAAGACTTCCAGTGATGCACCTCCCCAGGCAGTCTGTCTTACTTGAAGGTTTTGTCTTAGAGTCTTAGCAGTCAGGCCTTCACTTGCCTTTCTGCACCCATTTTGCCTAATTTTGTGTTCTGGGATCAAGCAGGACAAAGCTATCTACAGTATAGTACGCTGGCCGGCAATACTCCCTAAAGTGACCAGAATCAGGTTAAAATGTAATTGGGAAATATTTAACAAACTAAATAAAAATACAACAAAACATAGATAATGTTACATTTTATAACTAAGCCAATATGTGGACTACAGCAATCCTCATGGATGTGTTAGTGGCCCCTGGCTCTGTTTGAGTTTGACACCACTGGATGATCCTTCAGGTATTTGAAGACAGTTGCCCTGTCTCGTGCAAGCCTTTCCTTTTCCAGGTTTACCATACCCAGTACCTTCAGTTGATTTTCGGATGTCATGTTCCCCCAGTCTCTCGCCATTGTGGTCATCCCCTTCTATGCTCAATCTCTCTATCGCCATGCTCTACGAAGACAATACTATACAACATCAAGGAGGCATCCACAACTACTACCTGTCTCTTCTTCCTCCAACCAATGCTAGCTCATCACTCTCCTCTTGCCGCTGTACATGTTCTTCAGAGGATCCAGCTCCCTCATCTTTTGGAAGAGTCCCACATCTGTTACCTAACTACATGAACCCGTTGATCTTTTTTCCTTTCTTTGTATCACATTCTTCTGCCTGCTCTCCCACATCTTGACACAAAGTAGGGTTTCCCTTCACTTTCTCTTCTTTGGAGGTAAGGTTCTCTAATTCCAAATCCAGCATATTATTCTCTCTATTGCACCATGCTGCCCTCAGGTTACATTTTCTAAAGTACCACCTTCCTTCTGAGGATTGGAAATTAATTGATGTTGCTTGCTATAGAATATATGCATACATACTTAGAAAGCTAAAGGTCTTCTTTCCCCTTTTTAGAATCTTTGTGTATGAATTTATTCTTCGCTATAAAAACTGAGCAAGCCTTCATATATAGAACCTCCCTCCAAAAGAACGCTACAAGACAGTGGCTAGACAATTCAGAGGCAGAACTCCCTAGGAGATCTTGACTCAATTTTTTTTTTACTGCAAAGCATTTGTCTACTGAGATTAATCTTTCCTTTGAATACTTACTTTTCCTCCTCTCTCAGCCAATGCTTGGCCAGGGGGATGGATGTCCTCTCCCACTAAGGAGCCCTGGTTCTGGGCTCATTTATAGACCAAATTCAGTTTTGGGAAGACCCTGACCTCTAAAGAGAGCGGTCAGGCTCTTTCCTTTCTGGATATTTCTTTCCATACCCTGGAATTTGGCGGGGGGGAAGTCACTTAGAGGGTGGGTTTGGTTCATGTCTCAGGTTTCTCCCCAAAGGGGAGTAGAAAGATATTCAGTGAGCAGTGCAGATCAGATATAAGACAGCTAAACACAAAAGATTTTTAAGTACCAACTGCCACCAACAGACAGCATACCTCCCTACCAGACCCACTGGTCCTACTTCAAGCCATCATTGGGGAAGAGCTCCAGTGGAGAAGGAACCAGCCATCCCCAATGACTGAGGCAGCAAATCGAACCACTACCTATATCACTGCCGTCACCATCATCTCCCCTCAGATCTAGATGGAGACAGCCTAGAACCCTGAACCCAAAAGCCTTGGGAATATCAATACTTTTGGCTTCGTGCCCTTAGCCATCATTGTACGAAGCATCTCCTCAGAAGATGAATCCAGACACCTGCTCCTAAAGACCTAGAAAAGAAAGTCCTTGCCACGGAGTCTTTAATGCTGTCAGATGGTTAAGTATCAGAAATTTATTTGATATTAGCAATGGAAATGACTTTAAAGAAGAGGCATTACCATTCACTTTGTCACTGTATGCTTAGGACCATGGGACCTTTCTGTCTGACTTGCAGCTAAAATCTTCCACATGTGCACAGTCTCTCCCCCTTAGAATGTCAGATCCTTGAGAACAGGGACTATGTTTCAACAATCCGGCTAGTCACTTCTGTGGGGGTGTAAGATCCACCCACAGCCAACACCCAGAAAGCTGCTGGCACAGTGGGAAAGCACAGGTTCTTTGGATCTGCTTTAATAAGGAAAGCAAGGTTAAAGGGGTTGACAAGTTTACTTTAATCCAGCATACAGACAGCATTCACTTAGTTTAGGGGAAAAATCCAGCACCCTGAACTTCAGAACAAAATACAAACAAATTACAAATATCAACAGACAGACTCAATACAGATTCATAGTTACCAACATCAAGGTTCAGCCTGGGAGCTTGGAACAAGGGCTGGCCCAGAGTCACACGTGACACCACTGCTGCAGCAAAGAGCTCCCAAGAACAGACAGCCAACCCCTGGTTTTTATATCTTTTTCAGCGTCAGGGGTGAGTCACACATGCGACTCACCCACTGTGACCTAGAATCGTCACAAAGAGGCGGACTTAAACCCACGTGGTCTAAAAGCCTCTGCTCTCACAGACATGTAAACTAGGCCCTCCCTGGAGTTAGCCCTACCTTGGGCCCCACCTTAGTTGCCAGTCCACACCCACTAAAGTTTTACACCTAATAGGGGTTTGGGCCTGGGGCTTAGCACCTAGTAAGACTCAATCAAAGACACTGAATTAATCAAAGGAAACAAAGGCCAAACTCTTCAAGGGCACTTGTTGAACTAAGTGCTTAGGAGCCCATTTTGATTACCAACACAGACTGCCTGACTTTCTGATTTGTGTCCCCTTCACTTAGCACGGTGCTTTGTACATAGTAAACAATTAATCAATGCTTCATTCATTCATTCATCAAGAGGAACTTGCTGATTAGTCTCATTACATAAGAAGCAAAAATGTTTTTGTATACATCCTAAGGTCTTAACAACCACAAGCCAGATACTATGAAATAAATCATGGCAGTCATAATTTAATGGACTCTATAACACACAAGAGCCTATGCACAAAGTGTCAGCGTTGGAGTTGATGTACGGTACACCTTCTGTCAGGGGCAGCTAGGTGGCACAGTGGATAAAGTGCCTGGCCTAGAGTCAAGAGGACCTGACTCCAAATCTGGCCTCAGACACTTACTAGCCATGTGACCCTGGGCAAGTCACTTCACTCTGTTTGCCTCAGTTTCCTCGTCTGTAAAATTAGTGGGAGCAGGAAATGGCAAACCACTCCAGCATCATGGCCAGGAAAACCCCAAATGGAGTCACAAAGAGTCAGACACAACTGAAAACTGAAATATCTTCAACCCATTGCTATCCCAGGAAGCCACATCAGATCATTGACAATGCTAATGCTGTCGAGCTACAAGTCAGCATCCCTAATGCAGTGGCTAGAGCTCAGGGCCTGGAATCAGGAAGATTTCAGTTCAGATCTAGCCTCAGACGCTTACTGTGCGACCCTGGGCAAATCACTTAACCATTATCGGCCTCACTTTCCTCAACCGTAAAATGAGTAACGATAGCACCTACCTCCAAGGGTTGCTGTGAGAATCAAATGACGTATTATTTGTAAAGCGTTTAGCTCAGTGTCTGGCACGTTTTTGTCGTTGTTCAGTCATGTCTAACTCTTCGTGGCCCCATTTGGAGTTTCCTTGGCAAAATACTAGAGTGGTTTGCCATTTCCTTCTCCAGCTCATTTTACAGATGAGGGAATTGAGGCAAACAGGGTAAAATGACTTGCCCAGGGTCACACAGCTAGTAAGTATGTAAGGCTGCATTTGAACTCAGGTCTTCCTGACTCCAGGCCCAGCGCTCTATCTACTTTGCCACCTACTTGCCCTGGCATATACTAGGTGCTTAATAAATGCTTTTTCCCTTCCTCCTCCTTCCCATAAAAGAAGTAGATGGAAAGCCACATAAGAAAACTAACATCCTTGATGGTACTTCCCCTGTTCTTACTTCACCCCTTCCCCCAGCCCCAGTATGGCCAGACCCCATCAGGATGGCTGGGAGATAAAAAGACCCACCCGTCACTACTAGGGGTGCCCCCCCTCTTTTCCTTTACCCTGTCCCAGGCTCTGGGTTACCTAAACCATATTGGGGCTGCTTGACCACTCAAACCCTTTAATGAGATATGAAGTACCAGCTCTGTTCCAAGTGAGATGGAGGACCACAAGACCTTACCATTTGCCTTGCTTCTACATCCTTCAGCCCCCTCCCCCCCCAGGCACTGTCATCTGAGCTACGATGCTGCTTATAGACTGTGGTCCTTGTCATCATCCCTGCCACTGAATCTTGAGGTTTCCCATCTTTCCTGCAGCTGAGTTCTCTTAATATGTGTTGTTCCCTCTAGTTACAATAAGAGCTTCTTGGGAACAGAAACTGTCTTGCTTTTTCTGTGTGGGTCTCTATAGCTTAGCACAGTGTCTGGCTAACAGTAACACTTAATAAATGCTTTTTCATTCATTCATTCACAGTGCTTTCAACCTCACATACTCTGTGTTGACTCTTCCTACTTCTCTATAAATTCCATTTTCTGTCCCTAGTACCTCTTTTCGACCTGTGAACTTCAGTTCAACCCAACATGAAGCATTATTATACTTGGGTTGTGATTTGACTGATGACCTCATTTATCTAGGAAAGTTCTTCCTTCAGGCCCTGTTAATTGCCCTTAATTACTTGCTCTATCATTCCAAGAAGCTGGGGATTTTACTACAACTCTGAGAGGTAGACAATGCATGCTTTATTTTCCACATTTCACAGATGGGAAAGCACACCTCACACAACTAACAAATATAGTAACCAGGAATCAGACCCAGGAATTTGGACTGCAAATACAGTGGCGGAGTTTTTTCTACTATACCAGCTATACACTTCCAAACTTTTGAGTAAAAATGACCCCCTCAAAATCTAAGGAGGCTACAGATATTAATAGGAAAGAAAACTAAATTCATGCTTTGTTCTCACTATTGCTAGAATTATTTTAGTCGAGGAAATGGGAAGATGTGGAGGATATAATGAGAAGGAACATGTACGTTCTATACTATTCATTTGTAAAATCATCTATTGTCTCCTGTTTCTAGCTGCAGGTATTGTTTTCTTGGTAACATTAGAGAAGTTCCTTGATTTTTTAAGTTGTCTTTGAAATCTATTGCATTATGACAGATTGATGAATTAGGTAGCATACAACCAATTTACACAAAAACAGGAGACACTATTCTAATGCAATTGACTCTTTTTAAAAAATCATTGGTAAAGTTGATCATTACTCATGTTGTATTTGCCTTTATCCCATCCTCGGAGTTTCTTATTGTATATGTGTGCTGATAAATGGTCCAATTAGACACACATTGATTGAGGTTATAATGAGGCAATTGAGCCATTGCCCTGTCAACCCATCCTTTTGAAATTCTGCCATAAAATCAAGGCTCACGGTACTCTCATTTGAAGTCAAACACTGGGGACTGTGAAAGTGTTTGCTTCCTTCCAAGGTCTGACTTTTAAGGTGTTGTACCAGAAGCGAGCGAGACACACCACAGAGTATAAGTTTTAAGTGGAGAATTTATTAGCCGGCGGCCATCGGGGTACGGCACCACAAATCAATGGCAAATGTGTTGGGGTGATGGCTTGGCTTATATAGGATATGGGGGTACAGAGTAAGGGGGAAGAGGAACAAAGGTCCTGGCTGATCAAAAGATTCAGTCAGGTTATCGTACTAGTGGGATAATCTCATTTACATTCCTTGGTGGAGTCACAGAGTCCCAGGGATATCTCCCAGGAAGGGTCCATCAAGTTATCTCTCAGTGGGATGGTCCTATCTATTGACATTCCAGGAAGGAACCAAGGAGTCTCAGGGATATCTGCTAGACAGGATCTGCCAGGTTATCTCTCAGTGGGATGGTCCTATCTATTGACATTCCAGGAAGGAGTCACCGGATCCTAGGGGGCGTCAGTAGCTAGGGGTTACTCAGGGGTTCCTAATTTCCCTTGTATTACATTCCCCACTTTTTTTCTTCATGGGGGGTTTCAAATCCTTGAAAAAGGAACAACCTGATGGGGCACAGCAATGAAAATTAGGAGGCCAACCAAAAACGCTAAGCAGGGGTGACAATAAAAGAAACGCTAGGTCGTTGGCCCCAGGGGAAGGCCAGACCTAGCTGGAAGACTCAAGGAGAGTCCAAGGAGCCTCCCCAGGTACTGCACTCCAGAAATTTAAAAAAAATGGTATAAAACATCCCACATTTCCCAAAACATCCCACATTTCCCCCTTTTTGGTCAAAGGCAAACTGAAAGTTTCGCCTAAAGACCAATTAGAGGTATGGAAAAAACTCTATTTTCCACAGGGTGAAGTTTTAAAATCCCTATCTAGGTGGAGTCATGTTTTCCCTTTTCTGTATTTGGACATCCCCAGGGACGGGCAGGATTGTAAACTAATTGTAAGTAAGCAGAGGGAACATAATAAAAGTTCAGGAAAAAACAGTCTTGGGAACACAAGGACGCAGAAGGGAAAAAAGCAGGTCTTTGCTCAGGTTCTGGTTCCGGATCCTGTGAGAAAGCCATCCGCGTCCGGTGCTGTCCCTCTCAGCCTCTTGGAACCGCAGGGCAAGGTCTTCTATAGGCCCAGATGTCCACTCCTCACAATGTTCATTTAAAGCAGTATTTTAAAATCCCAGATGCCTGATTGTAGTTATCTGGTCCCTTGATAGTAAAAGAGAGTTCTGCTTCTCTGGTTCAGATCTAGAAATTCTCAGACAATTGTAACTTACTATAACTTACAGATACCTTACAAAGGGGATATATTTTCACCTGTACCACTATCTTATACAATTTTCTTGTATTAGCATCCAAATTTAAGATCTTATTACCAAAACACACTTAACAGCTCGAATTTCCAGAATTGATAAATTTTTAGAGCCAATCATACACATCTGTACATAATTGCCTTTTTCAAAATTCGCTATGCCTTCCTTTTATTAGACATTGATCACATTACATCTTTGCCTTATTTGCTTTGCCTAATCATTTTCCCCTTTCGGAGGATGTTATCCCTATATTATTTCAATGTCTTATTGGTCATGAACCTAAGTTAAAATTGTAAGCTATTCATACCTGTATCCTATTATAATAACTCAGAGATATTTCAATATCCATCTATCTATTACCTAACAGATTTAGCATAGTGCTTACAAAACTTCTTGACAATTTAAATTTGCTATGAAAGAAACGAGGGACTGTGTCATATAACTTAACAGAAGGAAAGAACTTCCTTAGCTCTGTTTGATTCCAGGCACGAGTCATATCTGATAGCCAATCTTATAGTCACCAGGTGCTGAAAGCAGGGCTTAGGAGTAACCAGGTGGGGACTTTCCTTTTCAGAAAGGAAATAGCAGAGTTGGGAAATAAAGTCAGGAAGATCCTACCTAGGCTGTGTCCAAGGTCGTCTTCACGACTGCTCCCAGGCAGACCCACCTAAAAAAATTCTCAGCTTGTAACGCCTGCCGTGCCATTACTGGCTTCATGTGACCTAGTCCTGTAATCAGAGCTTAAGACAATATTAAATTGTAGTCCCATAAAATCTTAAATAGCAAATAAATATCCTTCAAATAAGACTGCCCAAATTTTATTGAGCTAACAATTATCAGATCAAGCTACATAACTTTTCCATCTTCTAAAAACTTCCTCACACTCATCTCCAACTTACTTTGACCTTCTGAAACTATCATTCTCGGGACAGGAGAGGCTTAGCTAACTCCCATTTGTCCCCAAACTTTCTTATCTGCCTTTCCTATTTTCCCTCAACCTTAATTCACCTTTCCAAATCTTTCAAACCAAGTACTAAGTCTTCTTTACATTTCAACCATAAGACAAAACAACTCATAAGTTAGTACTTTCATTGTCATAACTGTGTATACTGGAATACCATTCCAGCTTCTTAAACACACAAAGACACACAAAAAAGGGATTTGTTTTTTCGTGATAACTCATTCTAAAAGAAGGAACACTTATTAAAAAGATCTGCCATCTCACCTCCCCCCTGAGGGTGGGTTCTTCTCCATCAGATGGCAGACTTCACTAATTAACTACTAGGCCAAACCCATCTCAAGTCTTAGTCTAATCTTATCAGTTTTTTTAAGAAGCCAGGTTGGAGGCTTCTTGACCCCTACTGTCCTCTTATTGCTGCCCCTCTCCTTTCCTTCCCTTCAGACAGGTGGGCTAAGGTGAAATTCTTTTCTTCTTATCTAAACTAAGGGCGGGGAGGAGTAAGGAATTCAGACTGTCGTTTGGAACCTCCTTACTCAAAAAAAACTTGAATAAGACATCAAATGGGCGCTTCTATAGATAAGAATCAATTCTAATAATTCTAATAAGGATTTTTTTATCCAGATGTTAAAAGGCATGCTCGCTAAACTTTCCTGAACACAATTATTTAGAAGGTTTTAAAATGATAGACATCTCCTTTTTCCTTAAAGCAAATTAACCCTTAAATGCTGGAATTCATTAACTAAGTTGGTGCCAAATGTCCTCACTCTCAAATATTGCACAGAATTCCTAGACATTACAAAGTTCCTTAATCAAAAAGTGTTATAATGGGAGGACACTTAATTTCTATAAATTACATACTCAATTAATTAGCCTTAAAAAAGCTTTTTCCATAAGAATTCCTCTACACAGAAAACTCACACAAGATTGATAAGAATTCATGACTAGATGGTTTCAAAAGTTCTTGTTTCAGTTAACAACCTCAATTTCTTAATTAACTACGATTCTTAATCTAACAACATCCAGATTATAAGAGAAATTATTCTTTAACAGCACAGGTAATGCGATGTTAACCAATTTGTATATAATAACTAACTTAGAAATAAGTACACCACAAGCAATTATCATGTATCTAAGACTTGAAACAGATTCCAATTAATTACCAATCTAGTGATCATAACTGAGTTGGATAAGCAAATCAAATCTGATTCATAACCACTAGTGGTAACATTTTAATTTCTAAGGCCCAATATTCTCTGCATTGTAAAAGATTACCACATTTTTCAATATTGCTGATACATCTGTTTGTCAAAATACACAATTTAGAAATGTACCAGTGCCCTAAACATAATTGTGCATTTTAAAACTTGAAACAACCCTTTTATCAATTTAGGTGATCACATTTCTAAATCTCCTTGCACGGAGAATCTTTCATATCATTATTTGAAACTATAACTTTAAATCACCAGATATATTCTCATAATAGAAAACTTTTTCACACAAAAAGTCTGTTCTCACGGTTAAATATTAGTATTATTAATTATTTACTTGTTATAACCACATATAACAGTTCCAAATTTTATCACATCCCTTTAAAAAAACCCAATTCACATATATCAAAATCAGATTAAAATTGCTATAATATCATTTCTTACCACACAATGGTCTTCTCAAATTTCACAATCTAAGAGAATTTTTGGGAACACAATGCAAGTTTAGAAATACAGAAACAATAATTTTCAGATGACATCTATTGCATGTCCAGATACACATGTAGAAATTATTCATCTTATTACTTTTGGTATTATATGTTAATGTATTAATATATAAATACATGTATCACATATATTAATACATTAACATGCCAAATACACTTTATTTAGCTGTATATTCTTCAGCACCACTACCTCTGGCCCAGGTATAGGAACTTTTGCCTGGCCATGAATGAACTTATGAAAGAAAGAGAAACTTAATTTTGCACCCACTTTTTCCAAGCTTCATCTTATACAAAAATGCCTAAAAGGATTTTTTTGGACTCCCAAGGGAGATAAGAGCAGGAAAAAATCCCTTTTAGTTTTCTAAAGGGCTCCTCCCTAGGTGGGGCCTGGCAGCCCCTTGAGGGCAAGGCGCCTACCCTTCCAAGCACTAACTAACCAGCCCTATTTCTTTACAAGTTTCTTTTAGCTTCAGCTCTGATAACCTTTCAATGTGGAGGGTGGGGGAAGGGTGAGACCAGGAGCAGCACATGGCAGCCAAGAGGAGCACATGGACTCCTGACTAGACAGGTAATCTCAAGCTGCTACTCTACCACCCCCTAAATTCCTTATACAGGTTTTCTATCTCTCTCTTTCACAAATTCACCTTTTAAACTTTACCACAAGGACGGGCTACAAAAGTACTCAGGGGCACAGGACTGACTGTCAGTCTGTGAATTTCTATCCCTCTCCTCATTGCCCGGTGGGGAGGGCGATTTAAGTTTTTCCCTACATTTCTCCTGCATTCTCTTCTAATCTGATCTGGGAGGAGAGGAGTTTGATTTTACTGCAGCCCTGGTGAAAAGATCTCAATGATTGTAATTCAAGTAAAACTTCACCCCTTGCTCACTCCCAAAAACCTCTTTTGTACTTAAATCTAAGGGAATCAGGGACTGAGACAAGCGCAAGAGTCCCACTGAAGACTTCAACAGAGGTTTTAGCCAGAAGGCATTCATTGGGAGGAGGTGTTTTTTTTAGCAAGAGTGAGCTCCTGGAATGACTTTACAATTTCAGGAGTTCTTTCTTCCCAAATTCAACTAACCAGTTTCCAAACTTTTTAACAATTTAAAAACCAGAATTTGCCAGATTTTAACCTATTCCCCGTAGTTCCACGCTGGCCAAACGGGAGCCACAAGGAAGGGAGTCTGTTTCCCTGTTGACAGCCTGATATCTCTGGCTGCCTATGTTTCAGATTTTTTTCTTTTTTTTTTTCAACAAAACATAGACATTTCACAATTAACACAGACACGCGAACAGAGACGAACTCAAAACACAACAAAGTTCACGGTGTGGATCGAATTGAAGGCTAAGCAGGTCCCCTCAGAGGAAAGATTCCCTCCTCAAAGATACGACCCCCAATCTTTCTCACACCTCAACACAAAACAGAGAACCACACAGTATGGGTGAAATCGAAGGCTAAACAAGTCCTCTCAGAGGAAAGATTTCCTCCTTAAGGATACGACCCCCAATCTCTCTCACACTCCAACACAAAACAGAGAACCACACAGTGTGGGTGAAATCGAAGGCTAAACAAGTCCTCTCAGAGGAAAGATTTCCTCCTTAAGGATACGACCCCCAATCTCCCCACACCCAAAACACAAAACAGAAAACCAAATGGCATGAGCTGATTGAAGGCTAAACAAGTCCTCTCAGGGGAAAGATTTCCTCCTCAAGGATACGACCCCCAATCTTCCCACACCCCAGTAGGAAGGGTGGCGTCCCAGCTTCCTAGCTCTGTACCACAGCCTCGTCAGGGTTTAGCATGGTATCAGAGATCCAAATGGCTAGCCCCAAACCAGAAAAACCTTACCTCTAGAGGTCTACAAAACCAGAATTCTCCGTAGGCCGAAAAGGGACAGGTCAGCAAAGAGCCCATTCTCCGAGACCATCACTCCACATCAGAGTCCTAGGAAAAGAAATCCCCAGGAGCCGGCCCTCTGAAGTGAGAGAAGGTGGATCGGGGGCAGAGACTCCCTGTTGAGGTCCGGAATTCTGTGTGTGTCTCCAGGGCGGTAACACGAAATACCACCTCATCTCGCTGGGGCCTCCAAAATGTTGTACCAGAAGCGAGCGAGACACACCACAGAGTATAAGTTTTAAGTGGAGAATTTATTAGCCGGCGGCCATCGGGGTACGGCACCACAAATCAATGGCAAATGTGTTGGGGTGATGGCTTGGTTTATATAGGATATGGGGGTACAGAGTAGGGGGGAAGAGGAACAAAGGTCCTGGCTGATCAAAAGATTCAGTCAGGTTATCGTACTAGTGGGATAATCTCATTTACATTCCTTGGTGGAGTCACAGAGTCCCAGGGATATCTCCCAGGAAGGGTCCATCAAGTTATCTCTCAGTGGGATGGTCCTATCTATTGACATTCCAGGAAGGAACCAAGGAGTCTCAGGGATATCTGCTAGACAGGATCTGCCAGGTTATCTCTCAGTGGGATGGTCCTATCTATTGACATTCCAGGAAGGAGTCACCGGATCCTAGGGGGCGTCAGTAGCTAGGGGTTACTCAGGGGTTCCTAATTTCCCTTGTATTACAAAGGGAAAGCTTCAGAACTATAATCTCAGACAGAAAGCAGACCAGCCTGGTCAAGAACCCAACTACAACAGTGACTACACCCGAAATTCATAGATGGTAGCTGGGGATTTGCTAGTGGCAGCCCTCCTTATAGAACCTCACATAGTAAAAGAAAAAGCCCCCAGATTCAGAAAATTCAATAACGAGAAGAAGAGAAATGAAAGACGGGACCTCAAGGTAATTCTTAAAGAAAAAAAAATAATTGCAGATGAATTCATCTGCCTGTACTTTCAGGCATATTCCTCCTTCTCCCCCCACCCTCCCTGCCCCACCAACCCTTTTTCTCCCATAACCTTATTCAGGCTGAGATTCTCAAAGCTGCTGCAGTTTTCACCTATGCTTTGAAACCTTCTTCCCCATCTCCTACAGCCTGTGCACTGCCCAGCACCAGCTCTGTAAACCTCATGGCTACTACAATTTTCATCACCCAGGTTTTAGAGTTAACCCCTGTGCACTGCCCAGCACCAGCTCTGTAAACCTCATGGCTACTACAATTTTCATCACCCAGATTTTAGAGTTAACCCCTGTGCACTGCCCAGCACCAGCTCTGTAAACCTCATGGCTACTACAATTTTCTCCACCCAGGTTTTAGAGTTAACCCCTTGAGAGTGTTCTGGGCGAGCCACCATACCGGGAAGGGAGAGTAGAGGCCTGTGAATGAGACCAGTCCAGAGAGGCCCAAGAGGAAGGAAAGGTAGGGGGTATAGAATAGTATTGTTGTTGGGGGACCAGAAAAAATAGTATCTGATTAATAGTAATTGATATCACACAAAGAGAAAATAGGCAGTCAGTGGAAGAAGGGAGACAAGAGTGGAGAAGACCCCAAGAGAAATGAGTTCCAGAAGAACCTTTTTCAGCAATGACTTGGGTAACAGATCCTTTCAGGAACGCACCCCCTCACCCTTAGGCCAGCCTAGACACAAGTAAAGTTGGGGAACAGGTCCGATTACAATAGCCATTTGCAGCCTCTATAGCAATGACACAATCTGAAGGAAATAGACCTGGTCCAACCTTGGGGAGCTGAGAAAAAAGGACAGATAGCAAGGTCTGGGAGACAAGGAAGAATAGCCCTGGGTCCTCTGAAGCAAGACGATTGGCAGGAAGCACATTTTCACCAAGGACGCCGTAGAAAAATCAGCAGACTGATTGATTAAAGCAGACAAAAGCTGAGGAGGAGAACGAACAAGCTTTCAAAGGAAAGATTCATCTAAGTAAGACAAGTACTTTGCAGCAAAAGAAATTGAGTCAAAATCTCCTGGGGAAGGTTGGAAATAACACAACAAATTCTGGAAAGCCCCCGAAATGACAATGGAGCAATTCCAAGAGCCTCCAGAGTGTTTCAGAAGAGCAATCAAAGAATTAAGTGAAGATCTCTAAGAAATAAGGATAGAAATTGGAGCTCTTAAGGGAGAAACAAGAAACTCTAACCAGAAACTAAAGAATTTAGATCCAAAGACGAAAACATACTTCAAAACATTAGATTCTCCAGAAAAGAAAACAGTGTTCTGGAGCTGGAGGACCCTTGTTCAAATGTCACCTCCAGCATTGACTATCTGCATAACCTTGGGCAAGTCACTTAACCCAAATCAGCTTCAGCTTTCTCATGTGTAAAATGATGAATTTGGACCAAATGGCCTCTGAAGTGCCTTCTAGCTGTAAATCTATGATCTTATTAACAGAATTGGAATGCTAAAAATATAGAGACAGAAGGAAGAGTAATGAAATATTTTTTTAAAGATGAGATCACATGAGAGCTCATCAACAACAAAAAAGAATACTGAAATTGAAGACAGGATGCATTGAGACAACTTGAGGATTTTAGGTTTTCCAGGGAAACAAAGTCATGAAAAAGAAAAGCTGAAAATCATATTCTAATAAATCACATGAAAAAATTTTTGTTGCAAGAAATTAAAGAAAAAAATTAGAATATTCCAAAACAAAGGAATCTCAGCAGACATCCTATCCTAAAATAACACAGCCTGTAAACCTGCATCTAAACATCAAATAAAATAACTAGAAATTTGATAAATTGAAAGAAATTAAGTCATTCCATTATTAGAACCCAGAGATGAACATGGTAACCAAACACAAACTAACCAGACAGCAGAAAGTTAAACACTTTCAAATAGAAATTAAAGAAATGAAATGGTTACTTCAGCTATGGCCAGCTAAGTCATGAATGTAATGTGGGAGAGCACCCCTGTTGTTTGATTTCCTTCTTTAAAAACTCACGCTGTCTGAGTATGTGGCAAAAAGGACCATCAATGGGTTAACAATTCTAAAGAATAAAAAGTATAATGGACAAAAACCAAAGTAGTAAATGGAAGAAAATCATATCCTTTCATTAATAAATCACTATCATTAATACAAATGAAGACCTTTCAGATTGGGAGAGAAGAGGGAGGAACGGGGGAGGGGGCAGATAATGAATGGGGCAGATGAGCCCCATTCTTGGGTACTGAAAGAACTGGCAGCTATGATTACCGAGACATCATCAGTGATCCTTAGAAGACCATTGAAAAAATCACTTAAAACAACAAAAAAGGTATATCAAATCAACTCTGAGGTTTTGCCTCACACCCAGAAAAACTGTCAAAGATGACCCACATATGGGAAAATTCAAATGTTGGAGGGGTTATAGAAAGACAGTCATGCTAATGCACAACTGGTAAAGCTGTGAATTGATCCCACCTTTCTGTAAAGAAATTTGGAATCAGGCAAAGGGAGTGACTTAAATGTCCTTTGATCCAGAAGTTTTATGGTGAGGCACATGCTTCAAGGTGATCAATAATAAAAAGAAAGGCCGTCTATACCCCAAAATAAATTATAGCAGCACTTTTTGTGGAACCAAGAACTGGAAACAAAGTAAATGCCCACTAAATGGTCCATGACTAAATAAGTTGTGGTACATTTATTTAATGGAAGGTACTATGAGGAGGGATGCAGATGATGACTAGAGAGAGAAGCATGGGAAAACTTATATAAACTGATACAAATTGAAGTAAGCAAAAAAATAGGAAAACTGTACACAATAACCATAACAGTGTTAACAGGAAGAAATAACTCAAACTGAAACCTGCAAAATTGTAATGAGCAAAGATAGTATATGTGGCTCACAATAAGCCTTTAATATGTGCTTATTAATTGATTAGAGTACAGTCATTTGTATTTGGCATTAGATGAATGATCAGAATCAAAGAGTATAATCACCCAAAGAGAACCATCATTCATGGTTCCATGTCATCTTGGAGGAAGTTTTCTGGTGGAATGCCTCAGGGATCTGTCATTGGACCTGATCCATTTAAAATTTTCATCAATGACTTTGATGGCAGACTGATCAGGTCTATAAATGGTATAAAAGTAGGCAGGATTGCTAACACATTGGATGACAATCTGGATCCAGAGAGACTTTGATAAGCTATAACATCAGGTTACATCAAATAAGATTGAATTTTCTAGAGATAAATGTAGAATCCTAAACTTAGGGGGGAAATTACAAAGATGGGGAGGTGTCCTAAGACAGCAGTTTATATGAAAAACATGTAGAAGTTTAGACAGACGTCAAGCTTCATATAAGTCAAATGTGTGCCTTGGTAGAGTATGGTGAACGTAATAATTGTTTTGGAGCCAGGACAGGTTCAGGTTCCAGCACTGTCATTTACTTATTGTAAGTCATTTATTCACATGGGCCTCAGTTTTCCTAATCTGAAAAATAAAAGACTAGATGATCTCCAGTCTGTTGTTGTTGTTGTTCAGTCATTTCAGTCATGTCTGACTCTGCTTGGGGGTTTTCTTGGCAAAGATACTGGAATGGTTTACCATTTCCTCTTCCATATGACAGATAAGAAAACTTTGGCAAATAGTGACTTGCCCAGGGTCACACAGCTAGTAAGTGTCCGAGGCCAGATTTGAACTCGGGTCTTCCTGACTCCAGGCCACATAGCAGTCCTAAATCTAAATCTATGATTCTGTAATGATAGCCAAAATGGCTAATGCCAGCTTGGGCTCAGTAGTACCCAAAACACACAGGAACTGTGGGTTTTTCTATATTATCCAGACCATATCTAGAGCACCGAGTTCTGTCCTGGGGAGCTTCATAAAAATATAAAAAAAAAATCCAACATTAATATATTGGAGAACATTCCAAGAAAGATGAACAGGTTAGTAAAAGGCCTTGAGACCCTGTAGTATTTAAAAGTTTCTTGAAGAACTAGGGGAGAAGAGAAGACAGGCTGGACATTTGTTGTCTTCAAGGGTTTAAAGGGCCATCTTAAGGAAGAGGGTTTAGCTTTGTTCTGCTAATCAAACAAGATCACATATATAAAGCACTTTGTGAACTTTAAAATGCTGTTTGAATGCTAGCAACTACAGCGATGAGGAGGAGGAAGAGGAAGAGGAGGAGGCTGCTTGGCAGCAGAAATTAGACCTAGGAGAAATGCACAGAAATTGCAAACAGGCAGATTTAGGCTCAATGTATAGGAGAATCTCCTTATGGTTAAGTCTATCCGAAAGGGAAGTGGTCTCCCTAAAAGAGGTGGGTGGCTTTGTCCTCACTCTAAGCTTTTAAGTGAAGCCTGGCTGACTCTTTGTTGGGGATTCCTGTTTGTGGACTACATGACCTCTGAGAATCCTTCTGACTTTAAAATTCTGACTCTCAGAATATAGGAAAGAATGCCGAGGTAAATGGTTCATTGCTGTGCGCATGAACAACTATAAGAACACATGTTTAAATTAGGATGAGACTGAATTTAGATTCTGTTTGATCCACAGGCAGCAGTGGGAGAGAGTGGATAAAAGTGCTAGATGTGGATTCACAGAGACCTGAGCTGAAGCCCTCCTCCTCCATTTGCTACCTATGATCTTGGGTGAGTCACTCAGTGCCTCTCCGGGCCTCGGTTTCCTCTTTAGTAAAATGAGAGGGTTGGACTTGCCTGGCACCTAATAGGTGTTGACTGGCTGACTGGCCGACATCTATGGTATCTTTCACTTCTTTTTTGGTCCGATCTATGATTCCATCTGTGTAGGGGAACTTCCAGTGTGGAAACTCCGCCCCAATGTAGATCAGCACCACCTGTAACTTAGAGAGTAACTTACATCACCTGTAAGTCTCAGAGAGTTACCTGGAAGCACCAAGACAGTAAATAACTTGCCCGTTGTTGGGTAGAAAGTATGTGTCAAGAGCAGGACTTGATCTCAGGTCTTCCCGATTCCAATGCTGTGAATGACCTACAGCATAATTTGAAAAATGTGAAAAAGAGGGGACCACAGGATCAGGGAAATTCCACTAATAGAGACTCCTTTCTCTGAGAGCCTTCTCTTGAACCTGCTTTTAAAATCCAAATTCTCCAATAAAATGGTTGAGGACACCAATAAAAATAAATAAATAAAACCAATTTTAAAAATAGTAGCTAGCATTTATACAGCGCTTTAAGGTTTTCAAAGCCCTTTATATACCTTGTCTCATTTTGTCCTCACAACAACCTTGAGCGGTCTGGTTCTATCGTTATCCCCAAGTTATGTATGGGGAAACTGAGGTAAATGCAGGTGAAGTGACTTGCCTGGGGTCACACAGTGTCTGGGGATGCCCACCCCACCCCAAAGCATCAACTATGCCTGAGATGCTGAGGGATTCCAAGGCCATTTGGGTCCAAGCAGGTATCTTTTTTTCTTAGATTGCATTCTTCTGGAAGGCACGGAACAAATCTACACAATTTTCTTGATAGAGCACCTAGCCCAAATGGGAAATTCAGCACTTAATAAATCAATAAGTCAACAAGAAGGATAGTGATTACAAAACTTCAGTCACACAGATAAGGCTGCTGTATGCCTCGAGTTCTCCTCCCAGTGGAGCAGATGATTCCTAATATACAGGAGTATGCAGGGCTGGACAGATGATGCAGTGTCCCACCAAGCACCATAAACGTGTGTACAGGCCTAGTTACAGTTCGCACAAAGAGCAGGCTTGAAAAGGAAAAGAAAAAGAAAGGAAAAAGATATCATAAAATTTCAACACATAAGTCTAGGGAGGTGTGGAGGGTGGCAGGGGCACTTAATTGCCAGATTTTCACTCTCTGTTCCTGAACACACACACACACACACACACACACACACACACACACAGTCTCCCCTCGATCCACACATAAATACACTCTATCTAGTCCTTGCACAGAATGTCCTCTACCATCAGAGCAGTGGCCTGGATTTGTCCCACTATAAAAACGTTCTGCTATCATAAAGAGAAAAGAGAGAGAAGGCCGTTTTTGTCCATCCTGCTCATTTTCCTCCCACTGGAAACTTGGACTTTGCTCCTAAACCAGCCTGGGCTCTGCAAAGTGAGTTTTCACCTTATCTTGATCACAACCAGTTCTCCAAGGAGCCACCATTGACAGACCATGCCACCTCCCAAGCACCACACCATTTCCTAGCTTCCCCATATGTGTTGTTTTCTTCCATTAGAATGTATGTTCCTGGGGGCCGGGGACTACCTTGCTTATATTTATGTCCCCAGTGCCTTGTAGTATTCCCCCATCTCCCCTAGAGCTTCTCTTCCTCCCTTCCAACACAAGTGAGCCATCAAACCACATGCTTGTTTGTGAGGAAAAAACAAAACCTGATCCTCTGTCCAAGGAAGGATCTTGGTATTTGCTCTGTGGATCCTGAGAAAACATTTGGGTCCTTGGGCTGGGCTGGTGCTTTCTCTCTCTCTCTCTCTCTCTCTCTCTCTCTCTCTCTCTCTCTCTCTTCCCCTCTCCACACACACACAGTAAACATTTTTACAGGGAAACAGCCAAAAACCACAGGGAAGAATTATGTTAGGAACAGAACTCTTCTTCCCATGGGGGCTTGTTCGCCTTCAAGGGCAAATACCCAATGTCATTAGAAGAGTTTACAGAGTAGATTTAATAGAGAGAAAGTATCCCCAGCACAGGACTCAAGTGTCCTGTTTGAGGTTACTCATCCCTCAGAGGAAAAAAAGAGCACATGGGTGTTCTTGTTCTATTTCAGCAGATCTGTGTTTGTGAATTCAGTTTGCGCATCCTCAATCAAAAGCATTATTAGACTAAGTGTCTGCACCTGTTTCCTTCCAAGGCATTATCAGTAGGCCCTATAGCAGAATGGAGTTCTATTTTTATACCAGAGGAAGAAGTACATGTTTGGGACATGGCAAGAAAGTTTTGAACGGTGACCTTAAACCCTGGAAGACTGCTGCAGAGAGAAGTCATTAGGGCATTGACTGATTGAGAAATCTGTCTTAGAGATAAGAGAATCCATGGGGGAAAAATATATATATATAATATACATATGTTTATATATATATATGTATATTTCATCCTTATAAATGAATAGGGTTGATCTTTTGTTATCAATATACACAGGTTCCCCACCCCCAAATCCTGAACCAATGCTATATACTTACTGAATATGCTTTCCATGCAATTGTTAATCAGATGGACTATGAATGCCTTATGTAATGCCAGGCCTGAGCCTGGCCCACCAGACTGGTGTAAGATGGGCCTGGCCAAGAATAGTCCTACGCAGACCTTGTAACAATAAGTAGCAAAGAGGCAAATTAGACTTGATGCAATGAAGAATTTGGGGGACATGGAAGGGCTAGCAGGAGTATTGTGGAGGAGGAAGGGTGAAGAGGAGGAGAAGAAGGAAGAAGAAAACAAGGAGGAGGAGATGGAGAAGAAGGAGGAGGAAGAGATTTTTTTTTCTAGATGCAGAGAAGTGAGCAAAAGTAAATTCAGAAGGAAACGCAGTTCAGATGAGCAGGGCAGCTGTGAAAGAAACATATTGAGTGTATTATATACTTAAAAAAGAAAAGCAAGCTGTGCATAATAGACATTCACAGTTTCATGTGCAATCCTCATTTTTAAAAATAATTTTTATTGATATCTTTTGTCATTACATCACCTAAATTTCTTCCAGTATCCCTTCCATCCCCTATCTGAAAGCAATTCATATATGACAAAGAATATTTTTAAAGAAGGAAAAGGAGGATGAGAAAAAAGCAAAACCAATCAATGCATCAAAAACATCTTAAAATCTATGCAATGTTTCATACCCTTGGACTACCCCCTTCTGCAAAGGAGTAGGGGGAGGTGCCTTCTTATATCCCTTCTTTGGGGCTGTGCTTATTCTTTGTGTTGTTTTGTGGTGGTTCTTTCCGTTTACATTGTTTCAGTCATATATATAGTTTTCTCAGCTATATTCAAACCCTCATCTGTTGTACTCTGTATATGTAAATGCTCATTTTATTTGGCGTTGTTTAAGTTCCAAATTTAAAGGATTTTTTAAAATCCCATTGTACTCCAGATGTAGACTGATTGTCCATTGTTCATCCCGCCATGCCTCTTTTAATGTAGCTTAAGATTCCATCAGTTTTTTTTTGCCTACTATGTCACACACCTATTGCCCCATATTGAGCTTATATTCCATTAATAGCCCCTGATCTTTTTCACCTGAACCCTCGTCAAGCCGTAACTTCCCCATCTCATACATGCGCAGAGGATTGGGAACCCAAGTGGAGAACTTTCACAGGATCAGAGTTGGAAGGGACCTCAGAGGTCATCTGATCCAACCCCTTCATCTTACAGATAAGGGAACAGAGGCCCAGTAAGGTTAAGTGACTGATCCAAGATCACTTGGAGTAATTACCAAAGGCTAGATTTTGAACCTAGTTCCTCTGACTTCAGAGCAGGTGTTCTACACTACACTACGCCTTTATGCTGATCTCTGTTACATTTCATCTAATTAGATTAAACTCATTGTTCTAGCCTATGGAGATCCATCATCATGTTAGCCATCCCTCCCAGCTTGGGGTCATCTTCAACTCCTATCTATTAACCATTTAGATGACTGCAAAAATGTTAAACACAGCAGGACTAAAGGCACGGCTTTTTGGGCAATTCATGGGAGGCTCGCCTCCAAGCTGACATCACTCCATTAATAACTACACTTTGAATTCATCGAGCCGGTTCCAAAGCCACCTTATTTTACCATAATCTACCCCACCCCTCATCATCTCATTCACAAGGATAGCACTGGAGATGCTCTGTTAAATCCAGGTAAGTGACAGTGGACCTGGAATCAGGAAAACCTCACTTAGCCTCAGACGCTAGCTGTGTGACCCGGGGGGGGTGTAAATTATTTATCCTCTGTTCGCCTCAGTTTTTCCAAATAATAGTAATTGTTATTATTTGGCACTTACCTCCCAGGGACAACCTCTGTTGTGAGGATAAAATTATATGGGTACCAGCTATTACTCTTCTCCTCCTCTGCCAGTTTAATTGCCCTGTCAAAAAAAAGAAATGAAGTTACTCTGACATGATCTGTTTTGATAAAGCTATATTGGGATCACTTTACAAATACCCCTGGACCATCTTTTAAAATATATAATCTAGGAACGCTAGAGAGCACTGGCACTGGAGTCAGGAAGACCTGAGTTCACATCCAGCCTCAGTCAGACACTTACTAGCTGTGTGAGTCTGGGCAAGTCACTGAACCCTGATTGTCTACCCCCTCCCAAAAAATAGTATAAAAAAGATTATAAAAATATATAAATAAATAAAAATAAATAAATTATATATACACATATACGTATATATGTATATGTACATATACATACATACATATATTCTAGAATTTTGTTAGGAATCAAAGACAAATTCACTGCTCTAGAGTTGGAAGTCCCCCATTTATGAAAAGTTGGACATCATTCATCTGCCTCCAGATTTGCAGCATGATTGCTGTTTTCCGTGAATTTTCAAAGATTACCAGCCATGGTTCAGTTATTATACATGGTAGTTCTTTTGGGACCCTGGGATGTAATTCATGTGGCCCTGATACTTTCCACTCATTGACGGCAACCTGCTCCTCTCTTACCTTATCTCTGTTAACCATTTTTATTCCATTCTAGCCAATAAGAGGATCTATCTCCTTGATAGAGAAAATAGAAACAAAACGAAAGTCGAATCTTTTTATCTTCCGTTCAACTCAACCATCATTTATTATGCATTCTTTCCATCAACTATTTTTCACACTAAACCACATACCCACCAATATACTTTTAAATCCCTTTCTGCTGACCTTAAAATTCATTAGCTCTGAACCTGAGCTCAGATTTCTTACTCTATTCTTTCTCTAAAATAAACTTCTTTGAATATCTTTTATTTTTATAACCCCGGGATTTCCTAATGTGCCCCACCTCCTCCACCTTCCTTCCCATAAAGCAATGTCTTATAACAAACCAGAGAGGAAAGAAGTAGTTCAACAAAAATAACCAGCATGTCAAAAAATGACTGATATTATATGCAGTGGTCCATACTCATACTTCTTGATTCTATTCTTATATTCATTCTGTTAACTGCCCTTGGTTCCGTCCTTCTAAATTTAAGTTGGTCATTCAGGTTCCTATGGATGCATGTTGGTCTCCTTAAATAGCTTCCATTTTCTTCCTCATTAGAATATTTATTTTTGTGTCTTTTGGTGGCACGATTCCTGTCATTTTTGTGTCATTTTGTTCTTGAGAACTTTCTGTTCCTCTTAAACTAACTTCCCTTATAGAATTTTAGTCCATGAGATCATCTCCTTCCCTGTTTTGAAATCTTCTCTCCCAAAATTTAGGGTGTATATGTCATACTATTGCAGGCGTCAGTCTCCTTCTTCATCACAAACTTGGTAATGAAGTAGATCTTTCCTCCCATAGCTCCCAGTATTTCCCCTTCAGCAATCATTATTGTTGGGGGTTTTTAAAATTTGGTCAGAATCAGATCCAAAACAGCAATTTTCCTTGCCACCTCCTCCAACTATTGAAAGATGAAGTTATCATTAAGGCAAGAAAAAAAACTTATCAGCTGCACTATATGTGGGAACAAGGTAACAAAATAGACAATCATTGACTGGGTAATGGATAAACAAATTGTGGTACATGAATGTACCGGAACATGACTGTGCTTTAAGAAATGACAAATATGATGAATACAACGAAGCCTGGAAAGGTTTATGTGAAGTGATGCCAAGTAAAATAAGCAGAGCCAAAAAAGTAATATGCACACTGACCACAGTGGTCGAAATGGAAAGAGCCAACTGACACAAAACAACCGAAAGTGAATTTGCAGAACAGGATGGTCCCAAAGAAGAGATACAAGATGGCACCTTCCCCTACTCCTTTGTGGAAGGAGAGGGTCCACTGGTGTGGAATCGTGGATGTATTGTTTGGGTTTTTTTCCTGATGAGTACAGATGAGTTTTTCTGTTTGTTTTTTTATCTCTGTTATATGAGATCGTTCTGTGGGACAGGGTAAGGTGTGGGATACAGAGGAAAATTCAGGCCCTATAAATATCAGTTCAATTTTATTTTTTAAATAACCTGCTTTGGGCAGGTCGAGAATTGCAGCTGATGTTTGAGGTAAAGCCCTCCACCATTACTATGGATATCATTCTTCCATGCCAGATTTGTGACATTTTCTAAGCATCTCATTATTTTCTTCTTTAGACTAAGTGTTTTATACTCTGCTACTGCTTCAGTTTCTCCCTACATGGCTCCTTACCCAAAGCTCTCTGCTAATCTCCATCCCTCCCCCAAGTGGATATGTTTCATCACATGGGTAAATTCTCTTATATAATCCCATGTCTCTACCTTCTCTTAGTCTGTTCCTTGAGTACAGTCCATCTTTCCATAGATGTATTCTAGTTATGTGTTTGTGTTTCAGTGATACTTATGAAGTTAAATTTACCTCATTGTATTAAGATCTCTAGCTCATCTTTTATTTTTCTCTATAGTTTATGCATTTGTCTATGTATATGCAGACCTCTGAGGTCATGGCTTCTATTCCTGGCTCTTTTCTTGTATGTTGGATTATTGTCTCCTGCGAATTATTGATCTTTTGCACCGATGTATTTCTTTCAACGTTACACCTGCTACTCTCTGTGGTATCTAACATTGCATATAGGTGACTTACCATAATAAACATAGGCCTAGAGGTGTGTCTGATCCTTTTGTCCAATACCCATATGTTTATTGTGTAGTATCATTGAATTCCATCCAATGATCAGAGTACTTCACTCTTCCTAAATTCATTAAGAACTCATCCATACCATATGTACACCTTTCACTGACTGAATGTATGTCAGAGCCTTTTGTGTTTAATTGGGGGTGGGGATTCTATCCCCGTCTTTACACCTGTATTTTAAGCTAAGGTCCAGAAATATGAATCCTGCATTCAGGCACTATTTTGTAAACCAATTATTCATTTTCCAAATATGCGTGTCTTCTGGGGCCCCTACTTTCAATCGGCAGCAATAATGAAAACACTGCCTGCGCCCCTAAGCATTTTAGCTTCTTGCCCAGGATTTTATTACTCTCTAGCAAAGCTTTCTGGGTTTCTTTTGGCTCTATCATTTGTCCCATTGTCATTTGCCAGAAGTGAGTAGTAGGGGTTGTCAGGTTTGACAGGCATCAGAATGCTCTCCATGTCACCCTACATCCATTTCCCCAGAAAACAGCAGATCTTATCTATAATTCCCATCAGGCTGACACGAAGCCTTGTTGGCCCTCCTCAGCAAGGAGTCACCAACTGCTCCTACTTGTCTCTACCTTCTCTAACAAGTCCTTGATGAAGTTTCTCTTGCTGATAGCTATCCATTCCTGGAAGCACAGAAGGTTGCTTCCTTCTCTAAAGACCTGTCTCAGCTCTCTCCAAGAAGACGCTAATGCCTATGATTTATCTCCAGATGTTCAATTGTCTTTTTAAATCTTTCCCATGCCATGCCTTTCTACCCTCTAACATCCTAAATTAGGTTAGGATTATTCTCTAGCCTTATTCTCTGTGCCATATTAATTCTAAACTCCTGGGAGGCACTGAATTTATAGTCAGAAGACCTGGGTTTGGATACTTGCTGGTCCTGACACTTACTAGCTATATGACCTCAGACAAGGAACAACTTCTTTGGGCCTCAGATACTTCACTTGTAAAATGAGAGGGTTGGATTAAGTGACCTCTAAAGTCCTCTTCAGCTCTAAGTCTCTGATCTGACAGGCCTCTCTACTAGGCTTCCAAAGCTTTCTATAATTTGGCTTCATCCAACCTCTCTAGCCTGTTTGCCGCTGCTTCCAACATAGATCATTCTGCTCAAGCTCTTCTCATCGATGTTTAAGAGCCCTACATTCCCATGCTCCTGTCTTTGATCCTGCTGTTTATCAAATTACAAGACCTCAGGCATGGAAGGAATCAGGGACCTGAACACAATTTTGAGCTTTAAATGTCATCTAGCCCAGCCCTTTCATTGTACTCACAAAGAAACTGAGGCCCAAGGAGGCCTTTGATTTGCTCAAGCATCTCCAGGTAAGAAACAACCAAGGGAAGATTCAAACCCAGATTCTCTGACTCCCAGACAGAGGACCTCACTCCATCATAATTCCTTCCTGCTGTATCCCTGACAAGCGGTCATTCCGTATTCACCTGAAGACTTTTTGTGATGGGGTTCACTTGTCTTGTTCAAAAGTGAAGCTATTCCACTTTCATATGGCCACAATCATTAGGACATTTTTCTCTTTGTTTAGCTGAAATTGTTTTTTCTGAAATCTCTACCCTTTATTTCCCCTTCTTGGAATTCTCTCCTTCTTCCTTGTACCTTTCCAGGCCTTCTTCCAGGGCCCAACTCAGGTCCCACCACCTCCATAAAACCTTCTTTCAACTTCTACAGACCACACTTAGCTCTTCAGCTCCACACAGTTTTTAGCATATAATTTTTTTTCAAATAAGTTTCCTTACATATGTCTTAGTTTTTGTGCTAGATACTGAATTACTTGAAGGATCATGAGATCATAGATTTAGAGATAGAAGTGACCTCAGAATCTAACCCTTTCATTCTTTAGATGAGGAACTGAAGCTCAGAGAAATGATAATACTTGTCCATAGTCCTACAAATAATAAGTAGCTAGGGGTGGTGTAAGGTTAATTGGGTATAAGATCTTCCCTGCCCATTAATAGGCCTCACGTGGAGCCCATTGAGGGAAGCTTGCTTAGGGGAGGCTTGCCTGTAGGAAGGCTTTCACACTTTTTGCTAATTTCTAATTGAGCACTGAGTCACAAGGGTTGTGATGCCTTCTGGCTCTGAGAAGTGTATATATACTCTGAGTTGGTATTTTGCTTATGAGAAGGACCTTGTGATTCCCTGGTCGAGACTCTGAGTAACCGTATGTTCAGACCCCCTGACTGCTCAGATGTAAAGGCTCTCTCGATCCAGTGATATATGTAAAGTGTATAGCAATATTGCTTTGATTCAGGTAATCAGAGCTCTGTCTGTTGGTCTAATTTCTCTGCTTGTATTTTCTCTGTATTTTCTTTACTTGTGTTTTCTCTGATGTTCTGGGTGTTGACCCTTCCCTTGAACTAGTGAATGTAGTTAAAAGTAGAATTGTTAACCCCTTTTTGAGCAGTCTTTCCTAGAAAAGCAGATTAAAGAACCTGTGCTAGCAGGCCATCTTAGGTATGCTAGGGGCTTGCTGTTACAGGCGGCCAGGGGGTGGAGTGCATAGAATTCCAGGCCTAGAGTCAGGAAGACTCATCTTCCTGAGTTAAAAATATGGCTTCAAACACTTGCTAGCTGTTTGGCCCTGGGCAAGTCACCCAACACTATTTACCTCAGTTTCCTCTTCTGTAAAATAAGCTGGAGAAGGAAATGACAAACCACTCCAGTATCTTTGCCAAGAAAACCTCAGATGGGGTCATGAAGAGTCAGACATGACTGAAAATGACTAAACACCAACAAAAGCAGAAATAGGATTTGAACTCAGGTCCTCTGACTCCAAATCCCCCATAATCTTACAAATAAAGCTGTCAGTAACATAGCAGTCACATCTATCTGTTCTTTCAGTGCCTGAGGATGTGGTTCATCTGGGTCAGGGGAGCTGAATTCATCAAGGGAAACGTGGCAGAGACTGCCTTTCATTTTTTCTGTATCTTCCCCAATCCCCAGCAGGGCTGTGTGCTGCAGGAATATTCCGTAAGCATTTGCTGACTAACTAAATATCCATTAACTTTCCCTCAAAGTAACTACTTAAGTGTTCCATAGGACTCAACTTGGTACAGTGGATGGTGATTTACACCCCTTAGTGTTGCCTTGCATAATAAAAACTGCTGGTGTAATACACAGAAGTGGTTTTCTGGGGGTCAGTGGGCTGGTGGGTGGGTGCAAAGGGCTCGAGGAGAAGCTGGGGAAGGAAGCTCAGAAAACCTCAAACCTGCAGTAGCAACAACTACCCAACAGCCCTAACCAGACCTGTAACCACCTGGCAAGGCATTAAAGAGAGGACAAGAAAGATACAGGCAGCCCAAGAGAGATCTGTGTCTCAGAAGGTTCCAAGTCAGTTTGAGCTGCAGATAAAGCAGCTCTGGCTCAGTACATGTGGTACACACCATCACAGCAAGGAGTGGATTCCAACTCTGGAGCTAAGCAAAGAGTATTCAGATGGTAGAAATGCAGAAACATCCAATGGAGCCTCTCAAATTAAAAATTAAAAAGGGGGAGTCCCAGAAAGGGATGGGGGTGATTTGTGCCTAAAATTAAGACAGAGTACCATCTCTGGAAGCAAACCAGGGTTCAAATCCCAGTTCCGATGCTTACTACCTGTATGACATTGACCAGGTGATGTGACATCCCTGGGCCTTGGTGCCCTCATCTGTAAAATGAGGGATTGGCTTCCCATCCTAGATCTGAAAGAGAGAGAGAGAGAGAGAGAGAGAGAGAGAGAGAGAGAGAGAGAGAGAGATGGATGGAAGATAGATAGGCAGATAGATAAGACAGATAGGAAGATGGATAGATAGATTAGATATATGGATGGATAGATGGATAGGCAGGTAGATATAGCTAGGTAGACAACAGACAGACCCACACGTACATGTGTGTATGTATGTGTAGACACACACACATATATAGAAAGAGAGAGACAAAGAGAGTAGGTTTAATATGTTTGTTGACTTGACAAAGAAACAGAGGGAGAAGAGATTGTCAAGAATTTATTAAATGCTTGTTCTGTGCTGGGCATTGTGCAAAGTGCTGGGGATACAAATGGAAGCAAGCAGGACAGTCCCTACCATCAAGGAGCTTACATTCTAATGGGGGAGGATTATACATATAGGAAAGCTTGGGGTGGGGGAGAAAGGGTGAAATAGTGCTCTAGGCATGCACTCACCAATCAGGAGAATGGGGACTTGAGGAAGCATCCTGGTAAGAAAGAAAAAAAAGAGAAGAAAGCAGAGTATTATGAAAGTGCATGCTGTGTGGGTATGCATATACTGGAGAGAACATATGTTAGCACATGCCCACGGGCTCTGCACTTGCTCCTTTGCTCTTTCTTGACCTACATTCTGGTCCCTCTCATAAATTCCGCCGAGTGATTTAGTTCAAGGATTGAGATTTGGTGGAGTATAGAGTCCCTGCTGAAACCAATTGCCAGCCGTCCAGAGAAGATCACAGCTCCATGGCAATTCCCGATTCCCAGTAAGACAGGACATAGCACATGGCAACCCCTAGAGGCTGCTGTAACCCCAGCTATGGGAGAGGTGGTTGTGGGTGAGCTTATAAGCACCAAGAACAACATCCCGATGCAAATGGTTGCATGGCTGTTTCACCGCACAGACTGACCACACAAAGGAATCATAACCAGTTCACAAATCTGCGCATGGGAGGGTCTCACTGCTGCCAGTGAACGACACTTGACCTTGAACTCTGCAGATTGCAGAGGACCTCAGCAGAAGTGGCATGTTGAAAAAAGAAAAGACATGAACAAAAGATGAGATTTCTCCAGAGCCCAATGAAGATTAAATCTCTTTTGCCAGCATTCAGCAAGTGATGAGCTCTCACATCTTACAATCATGCTGGAAACCATTTCTTCAGAAATAGCCAATTATTTTTAAGGCAAAGAGAAGCGATATTTCCCTCAAAGACCATTAAAAAAAACAAACAAGCAGCTTTGGAAGAAAGGACTGGCTGCTAGGCTTTGGATTCTAGTAGGCAAGTTACTAATGAATCCATCAACATGTGTTTATCAAGTGCCTACTATGTGCCAGGCTTTGGATTCTAGTAGGCAAGTTACTAATGAATTCATCAAAATGCGTTTATCAAGTGCCTACTATGTGCCAGGTGCTATACCAGAGAGGGAGGCACTTGGGACTCAGATATAAAAGTAGGACAGTCCTTGTCCTCAGGAAGCTTTTATTTTACTAGGGGGATTCAGCATGTTCACAGATAAATACAGGGTCTATAGAAAATAAACACACAGTGATGAAGATGGCCACCAATGCAGCATGGAAATCAAACCATCAAAAAACATTTATTAAGCATGTATGCAGTACTGTGTTCTATGGCAGACTCTGAGGGTGCAAAGACAAGACAGGCCACCTCTGGAACTTGTATTCTATAGGGTGAGAAAACACAACTGGCATACATCCTCACTAAACCCCCACCTCCTATGAGAAGCCATTACTGATCCCACTTAATGCTGGTGCCCACCTTTATTGATTATCTCCAATTAATCCTGTTTACATTTTGTTTATACGTAGCTTCCCTATTAGTTTGTGAGCTCCTTGAAGGCAGGCACTGTTTTTTGCCTTTCTTTGTAGCTGGCACACAGTAGGTGCTTAATAAATGCTACTTGATGGACTGGCTCTCCCTCCGGGTACTTTGCTGCTTCAGCCAGAGCACAGCCCAGGAAGCATTTGTCATCTGGAGCAGAACTCTAGCAGGAGAAGGTAGACAAATGGATATTCTGAGAAATGTTGGGGCTGTAAAAGCAAAAGGTATCAATAAACATTTACTTTATAAAAAAAATCTGAAGCTACTTACTAAGAAGGAATTTAACTGATTTGATCCTACAGAATAGTTTGGGCAGAAGAGTTCAAAATAAATAGACAATTGGCATTAGCATCGATGGTGCTTAGAGTCCACACAGGCACCTGGGAAGAAGACACACCTGCCTGTCACATGTTACTGTGGTTTAACAAAGTACTAAGGAGGCAGCATGGTACAGTGGGGGCGAAAACACTGAATTTGAAATCAGAGGACCCAGGTATGAATCTTAGCTCTGCTCCTTTGTGACATGGAGCAAGTCATATCAGATTGTCGGGCTTTGATTTCCTCAACTATAAAGTGCAGGGGTGGGCTAAGTGGCCTCCATGATCACCCCCAGCTCTGAATCTATGACAGAGTGCTGAATTTGGTGTCAGAGGGCAGAGATTCCAACTTCTGCTACTTCCTCGAACTTTGGCCTTGGGCCACTGACTCTACCTACCTGTCTAGGTCACCAGTCTCCCCATCTGTAAAAGGAGCAAGTTGAATTAGATCCTACATTTAGACCTGGAAAGGACTTTTGTGATCATATAGTCAAAACCCCTCACTCATTTCGCAGGTGAGAAAACAGCCTACAGGTGATTATTGGCATGTTTTCTCCCCCATTAGACTGAGAACTGCTAAAGGGAAGGGATTGTTTTGGACCATTCTTTGTATTGGAAGTGCCTAGCACATGACATTCATAAATGTTTATTGACTGGTTTAATGTCACAAGTTAAATGATAGAGCCAACATTTGAACCCAGGTCCTCTGATTCTAAACCCAGCACTAATTCAAATTACATCAGGCTTCCTCTATGATCGCCCGTGTCCCTTTCAGCTTTAAATTCCATCATCCTAAATTCTGGCTTGGGATAAGAATTCCTGAATCAAGGGTTGGTGGAGAGAAAGAGTCCTCCCTCCCTACCTCCATAGAACCTCATTCTCAAGGAATGAGGCCAGATAATGGTCCTCGTGAATGGTTGATTAACCTGGAGACTGTCTCAGAGACAGGAAACCAGCATATTTGGGAGGAATTAGACTATCTCACAGGATGTCACTGGTACCAAGTGCTAATTTACATTGATTCATTGAAAAGTCACAGTATACAGAAATACAGGGGACTCACAGCCCACAGCCAGAGAAAACTTCCCTAGATTCATATAATCCCAGAGTTGCAGGGGGACCTCAGTGGTCACGGAGCCCCTCGCATTCTTGGAGAATTCCTTCTACCATGTAACCCACAATTGGTCAGCCAGTGTTTGCTTGAACCCTAATAGTGAAGAGGAACCATGACTTCCAAAGGCAGCCCAATGCACATTTGGACAGTTCTACTCCTTAGCAATATGCTAATATATATTTTTTTATTATTTTAACAACCAGCTCTCCAAAAAGCTACACACTTTTTTGGGAGGCATTCAGGGTTAAGTGACTTGTCCAGGGTCACATAGCTAGTAAGGGTCTAAGGCTAGATTTGAATCCAGGTTTTCCTGACTCCAGGGCTGGTGCTCTATCCATTGCACTACCTAGCTGACCCTTACATTTTTAAGTTTAATCTCTATTAACATTTTCTCCAATAAAATCAACTAGTCAAGTTCTGATTTGTAGCATTTGCCAATTTTCTGAGGTGTGAATGCTCACATTGGAAATTTAACCATCTAGAGCCCTTCCCCCAAATACTTGAACACAGCCATCCTCTTCCTCCTAATTCTTCTCTTCTTCAAGGATTTTTTATTTTGCTGTTTGCTTTTTCTAGGATGTGTTGAGTTGACCTGACCTTGTACACCTTCTCTCTCTGAGCGCTCAACTCTGCTGTTATAACTTTAATGAAGTTGAAATGGAAGGATGTTCAGATAGTTTCTGAAATAAGATTCAATTAAGTTATTGCCATGAAGTCCAAACTGTTTGAGGCTGACTATCACTATGTAGATCCCTTGTGGCTGACATTCCACACCCTTATCATGCTATCATACTTTATGCAAGAGTTGGCAGCTGCCTCCAGAGCTTCATAAAGGGGAACAGAAAAAAGGCTGCCTGTCTGCCCCCACATCTATCTCCCATGCCCCAACACTGGATGGGAATCTTTTTGAGGGATTCTCAAAGATATGTTAAATACTGTGACTACTACCTTTCTCTTGGGCTATTTCATTAGCCTTCTGATTGGTGTCCCTGCCTCAAGTCTCTCTCCACTCCAGTCTATCCTCTCCTTAACTTCCAAAGTGATTTTTCTATATCCCAAGTCTCACCATATCACCCTTCCTACTCAGGAAAACTCCAGAGGCTCCTTGTTCCCTCCAAGATCAAATATAAAATCCTGCTTGTTAATTCACTGATTAACTTAATGGCTATATTTGGCTCCACCACCTGACCCCCTTCATACCTTTTCAGTGTTCTTACTGTGTACTTTACTCCATGCACTCTACCCTCCACTTAAACTGGCTTCTTTGCTGTGTGCTATACAAGACATTTCACTGGTCCCTTCTCATGGCCCATCCTCCATGCCTAGAATGCTCTTCCTCCTCATCTCTGCTTCCTGGCTTCCTTGGCTTTCTTCAAGTTCCAGCTAAAATGCCACCTTCTGTAGGCATCCTTTTTTCAATCCCTCCCACTGCTAACTGCTTTTCCACTGAGATTTCTCTATTTATACTGAATATATCTTGAGTATACATAGTTATTCTCATATTATCTCCCTTATTAGATTATAAGTTTCTTGAGATCAGGGTTTGTTTTCATCCCCCCCTCACTTTTGTATCTTTAGTGCTTAGCACAGCTCCTTATACATACTAAGTGATTAATAAATGCTTTTTGAGTGAATAACTGAATTACTAACTAACTGACTAAAAAAAGAGGCAGAGTGAAACCATGGGTAAGACCAGTTGACTGCCTTCAAGCCAGACCTCCAAGGGGTCTGCTGATTTGTTTTTAATGAGATCACCAAGATCACTGTGGTCTAATTCTCAGATTTGACAAATCAGGAGCACCATTATTAGTTTGCCTAGGGAAGATCAGTTCCTGAAAAATTGATTCCCTCTGACCAAACTCAGAGAGATCTGATGCATGAAATTTAGCATTCTGGAGCTCCTGCCAGGAAAGGCTAACTTTCAAGTGGACTGTAATGGGTCATGCCAGTCTTTCATACCACTCTCTTCCCAACAGGGGAGACATTTTGGAAAACCACTTGAGCGAAGCAGCATGATACAATGAACAAAGTGCCATCCTCAGAGCAAGGAAGACCTGGATTTGAGTCATGTTAATGACATATACAGACTGTGTGTCTACAGGGGAAACAACACTTGGAAGTCTTGGGAGATGAGTAAGAATACTACCTCTGAAACATACTGTTTGAACTACATTGATGGCCTCTGAGGTACCTTCCAATTGTAGATCTGTAATCCTATGTGGGACCTTGGGCAACTCGTTTCATCCACCAGGACTCAGTTTCTCCATCTGTAAAAATGAGGGGGTAAGGCTAGATGGTTCTGGAAATCCCTTCCAGCTTTAAATCTACAAACCTGTGATCTTGCTGAGACCAAAAAGAGATAAAATGATCTTACTGATACCATCATCAATAAATAGTGGCATGGAATGAACCTTCTCTGAGCCAGCACCCTTTCACCGGTCAGTCAGACAGCTCTTTTGCTGCAGAGCTCCTCAGTCATTAATTGGTTCTTCTCCAATTTGCCTTTAATTCTCCAGAGCTACCATGCTTCTACTTACATTTGTCATTAATCACATCATCATCATCCCTCTTCATCTGAACAAACTTCCACTTCATGATACAATTCCATATTGATGGACCTCAATTTCACCATAAGGCATAAGGCTTACTCACATTGCTGGCCATATGACTTAGAGGAAGGACCAAGCTTAACCGTGACTAGCGTTCTTGTGATTTCATCGTTGTCAAGTGCTCCTGGTGATTAATTCCCTCTATCCATGTGGATTAGCATGGTCTTTACAATTTATATTCTTAGAGAGGTGCCTGGGGGGCACTGAGAGCCTAGAGTCACACACCCAGGTGTAAGAGGCAGGATTTGAACCCAATTCTTTCTGACTCCTAAGCCAGATCTCTCTATCCCCTACAGTACATGTATATAATAATAGCCACAACTTACATTTGCTTATAACAACATCAGCAGCTTAAAATAATAACCTGTTTCTAGTAATAATAGTGTCTCACATTTCTATGTAGGTTTTGAGATCTACAAAGTCCTTTCACTATAATAACCCCAACAGTTAAATAGGGATAGAATTGTAAAATCTTAGGTCCAGAACTGGAAAGGACCTCAAGGAACATCAAGTCTAGACCTCCCATTTTTCAGAGGAGGAAAATAAGGTCTGGGGAAGTTATATGCATTGTAAGGGGCTTCATAGGATCATAGATTCAGAACTGAAAAGAATCCCACAAGTCATCCAAGACAACGGTGTCAAACTCAAATAGAAACAGAAGCCACCAAACCATACAAATCATCCTTGCCTGCCGGATATTGACTTGGAAAACCACATATTAACATTTTTTGTGTTCTATCTTATCTCTTAAAAAATTTGTTTTGTGTTCCCCAATTATGTTTTAATCCTTGTTCAGGCTACACTTGGACTGTTGCCTGGGCTGTGGCCCAAGCCCTATGTTTGACACCTCTGATCTAGGCCAATCCTTTCATTTGACAAATGAGAAACCCGAAGTCAAAGAGGTTAATTAAGTCAAAGTCAGACAGATAGTAAATGTCAGAGGTTATCTGAAGCCTGGTTTTTTGACCCCAAATCCCACCATCTTTCCACAGAACCACATTGTCTCCCATTTATGGATGAGGGAACAGAGATAAAGAGGCATGAGATGACTTACTTTGTAGTCATGTGATGAGTGAGTGGCAGTCCTTTTCCTGACCTCATCCACAGATTTTAGCATTTACCCTGCTTGCTTTGGGACCTGTGGCAACTCTACCCATTAGCTGCAAATGGTAGAGCATGTTGATGCTTGAAACAATATAGGGGGATCATTTGAATCAGGCTGGCTGGTACTTGAAGGTCAGACCAATCCCTCCAAACTCGGATGTCAGTTCAGATAATGATCACAAAGGACTTTGTGGATTTCATGGCATCCCTAAACAGGCTTAGTACTTGCTTGCTTCAGAAACCCCTGTAGAACTCTGGTTTCTTTCTTCCATCCAGAACAATCAATTTTTATGCCTTCAGTGATTTGTGATGGAGAGAGCAGCCTTTGATAGATAACCATGCCCAGTGATTTTTCTCTTGTTGAAAGTCAGGTGAGTGAGCAAGCATTCTACACATTAAACTAGGAGGCTAAATTCCTAATTTCCTAGGCTCTGGAGGCAGCTTGGTAGCAGGTGCCATGCAGGACAGATGGCTAATCACCAGGGACCCAACGGTTGCCAAGGTAAAAAGCTGAGCCATCTTCAACCAAGCCAAACGCCTGAAGACAGTAACCATTACACACTGTGCCAATCTCATAAACTGGGGATGGAAGATTCTCCCTACTGGCTTCTCCCTCCTCTAAGACTATAAATCTGTTGGGCTCAGGACTTCTTGAAGAGGTCCATCCTTTCTGATTCAGCATAGCCTTTTGTCCTCATCCCTGCCTGGACAGCAGAACAATTGGTAGATGTTCAAATCTGGAAATAGTTTTCTTGGAAATGAGCTAAATTTTTTTTCTCTTAATACTGGATTGCTTGCCGAACTAGATAATGCAAGACAAATACTCCTGGAATTGAATGTCCATTTATTTTAATCTCATGATGTTGTTTATGTATTATTAAGTCACAGATGTTAAATCAAGCCTCTTCTCATAGCGCTACATATGGTACCATTGATGATCAATAGTATCGATAGCTATTCCATGTATGATACAACCCCTGAGATAGCTTTGTTCTGTGGGTGATGAGGATAATAGTAACAGGTAGATAATAATAGCACCTGCTATGTGCCAGGCACTGCACTAAAAGATTTATAAATATTATTTCATTTGACCCTCACAACCATCTGGGGAGGTTGGCGCTATTATTAACCTCTTTTTACTGTTGAGAAAACTAAGGCAGACTGATGTTATGTGACTCACCCAAGGTAACACAACTAGTAAGTATCTGAGGTTAGATTTGAACTTCTTGACTTCAGGCCCATTGCTGTATCCACTGCACCATCTAGCAGTCTGTCATGTGAAGGAAAAGGTATAAATGACATTTCCAAAGTGAAACATGACCAGAAGAGGAGGCAAAAAGGCCACTGCTCACCCACCAAGACTTTGCCTGTCAAATTACTTATCCTTATCTTTCAGTGTGAAATTAAAATGGTACCTTACAATTGGTTAGTCAACTAACACTTATTAAGCACCTACTATTTACTAGGCACTGTACTACTTAATGAAGATTGTTGTTGTTTGTCCTTCATTCTCAAAGAGGACAAATGACTTCATCAAATGACTTCATCATTCAATGCCTTGAGTTGCAAGTGAATTGGATTTAAGTGAAGCAAGGCTGTGCAAAGTCACCAGTCTCACTTTCTCCTCCAGAGTCATCTGAGTCCAGTGGCAAGACATAGGTCAGGAAGACTGGAGATGGTGTTGGGAGACCTTGGCCTAAGGTCTTTGCCAGGTCTCAGTTTGTCTGAAGCAATGCCCATTTGGTGATTTAAGGCTCGGTAAGAAATGACAACTGTTCAACCTACTCAAAAAAAAAAATCAGTCTGGAAGGGGAAGACTCAGTTTCTGGCCAGAACAGAAACAATTGCTATTTACACTCACTCTGAGCCATCAGAACCCAAACAATGAACAAATGAGGCTTGTGCTGGGACCTATTACTGGCCAATCAGTGAGAGCCAAAGTGATTTCAGTTTAAGGCATAGTCAAGTAACCCCATTTGAATCCCTGCCTCAAGTCTCTCCTCAGGTGCCAAAGAGATTCGCCTAAAAGTGTAGATCTGACCATATTACACCTCTCTCCCCCCATAATTCCAGTGGCTCCCTATTAGCTCCAGGATCAAATAATAAAATTTTCTGTTTGGCTATTAAAGCCCACCTCCTTCCTACTTTTTTTTTTAGTCTTCTCATACTTCACTTTTCTCCACATCCTCTACAAGTCAGTGACACTGGCCTCCTTGCACCTCCTCAAATAAAATATCTCCTGTCCCCATGCCTGGCATCCTCTGTCTCCTCATCTCTGCCTTTTGGTTTCCCCCGAGACCCAGTTCATGTCCCACCTTCCATAGAAAGTCTTTTTCAGTCTCTCCCCCACCCTCCACCCCAAGTGCTAATGCCTTCTCCCTCAATAAACTTTCCATCTAGTTATCTGTATGTATCCTGTATATACCTAGTTACTTACACATTTTCTCCTTCATTAGAACATAAGCTTCTGGAGGGCAGGGAAATTTTTTTTTGTGCCATTCTTTGTATCCTTAGTGCTTAGCTTAGTGCCTGGTACATGATAAATGCTCATTAATTATCTGAGATGGGAGAGGCTATGAGGGTTCAGCATTGCATATCCTGTCAGACTCATGCAATACGTCTGCTAGTTAATTCTGACAGGGTATGCAATATTCCACACTCATAATCCTCTTCCTCTCTAACAGTCATATCAGTTAGTCTTGAGTAATGTTTTTTCTCTTACAAGGGAAGGGTAGGGAAATGGTAGAAGGTGGGTGAATGGTGTAAATGGTGATGACTGGTGTAAAAAAAAGGCATCAACAAAGCTTTTAATTTTTTTAAAAAAAGAAGTTGAACTCTTTATTAAACATTCAAACTAACATCAACTACATTTATTTAAAAAAATAATGGCACCTGTTTTGAGTTCAGTTATGACCACATACCGTAAAGTGAAAATATACTAAGACTTTACAGATTTTCTTTTTCACATTGGTTGACATAAAACTTATAGCGTGCTACACAAAATGGCAATTTGGCGACGGACAGATCAGACTTGACAGCCAGGTAAGAACTACCTTCACCAACAATGACTACAACCTAGGCTAGTATTCTCTTAGACACAAGCAGTGCTTTTTGTTGAAACATTTCTCTCAAACACACACAAAAGAAAACCACACTGCACATGCTTTAAATAAATAAAATTTGCAACAAATAAATCAGGTCTGCAACAATCTATGTACATACATTATTTCCAAACATCTTAGAACAGAGAGCATTTGGTTGATTTGAGGAAATTGGCTGTTTTTGTTCTTCATGGGGGTTGCCAGTCTCTTTGTTAATTGCAATGTTTGTTTCTTTCGGTTTCTAAGTGTTTTAGGATGTAGGCAGCCCGGATCCCTTCTTTTCCTAATTTAAGTCTGCAGGCTGTTAATCCTTCAGAGTGGGAACCAAGCCACCATGTGAAACCATTTCTCCAGTGAAAACACTGCATTTTAAATTCATCGTGTTTGGGCTTTAACATTAGCTAAGGAAACACACATCATACAGTCTCCAACTCATTGGAAGAACCCTACACAAAGTTATCCAGGGTGGCTAGGCTCCGAGGGTAGCCTATTAAATTCTCAAGTCTAGCACTGTAGACTAGAACCTAACAATCTCACATAACCATGTTTCTTTGGGAAAATGCATTCAGAGTCTCCAGGATGCCAGGCACACACTTTCCCCCAACAAATCTACAGTGAGGGCAGGGAGACCCCTTTCCAAGCCACTGTTGGTGGCTCCATGGCTTAAGTCTAAGGAGTGTGGTGGGGAATGGGGTTGGAGGGTAACTGCCAGGGCAAATTCAAGGAGAATGAATACATCTTTGTCTTTGGCTGATTGCCAATTGACTTTTTTTTCCTTTTAAGCATAGATCCACAATTTATTATGGTAGCCTGCTTCCCCTTCACTGTCAGGGATTAAAGTGTTACTTTTTACAACATACTCATAAACACATCCCACCCTACCCCTGCCCCTTCCCACCTTCTCATTTTTCCCACTTGGACTCTAAGGAAAAATCACAAGTTGGTACGATTACAGCCTCTGGAAACCCAGATCTGAGAAAAATCAGATTGAGACAGTCTTGGCAGCACCAGGTATGAAAAGAGGATTTGGAGTAGGGGAAAGGGCTAGAGGGTCACTTTACTGGGGGCTTGGTGGTCTCAGAACACTGCCCCTTACCCATGGTGGTAACTTTCACCTCCAACCCTCCCTTGGCCTGAGGTGAAAAGGGAGGGTAATGGGGCTGAGCTTAGGATTAGAACCAAGAAGCATGGGGAAGGAAATGGTAAGGTATAGCAACACGGTTCCCCATAGCCTCCTTCCAGGCAGGTTCCCGGAAGACCATTTCACTTACATCATTCATTTCAAGTCAGTGACCACCTATATATCATACATGCATGCACAACTGTGTTTCTTAAAAGTTTCCAAAGCAAGAGAATGGTATTGTTGGGTTTTTTAGGCATACTACCAAAATGTTTCCATCCTGTGCTAGGAATTGAGTGTTTCAGAAACAACCCCAAAGGACAGAGAGGTAATTGATGGCCAGAGGGAAGCCAGTCCTAGTCAATACTATTGAACTTGTAGAGACAATCAATAGAAGCCCTGGTACTGGAGGAATGAGTTGTATACATGGACAGGTTAGAGAGGGGCAGTGTGGGCAGGACTATAACCAGCCTCAGGGAAGTCAGGAGAAATCTAAGAAGTGGAAGTATGACCCAAAATGAGAAGTACAGAAGTCTTGGTCTTTAAGCTAAGCTTAATCTAACATCTCATTGATGGCAATATACAACATGGGACGGAGTCTTAAAAATAACAGAACTCCAAGTTGGCAACATAGTGCTTTGGTTACTGGCTCAACTTGAATTAAGAACCCTTTTAAAGGCAACCTGTGGGGAAGTATATTCAATGATCAAAAAATTGGGAGAGCCCACCAAATACAAAAAACTTCCTCAATCCCCAAAGGTGTCCAGTGCTCAACATCCTGTGGGAACCCAGTGGTCATTGAGTTGGGCAACACAAAAATTGGCTTTCCTATGCTTAAGACTTTTAAAAATCCTATCTTTTTTATCCATGTGGATGGCAGGAGACAATGGGGGCTAAAAGGTTAGTTGGCCTATGTGTAAATCTGAGAAAATTCCTCAATGTTGAAATTCCTCAGTGTTTAAAATGTATAGTCACTTCAAATGCATATATTTTCCTGATAGGATTGTGTCCTATGTTTCTACTAAGAAAAAATTAGATATTAAATCAGAAGGGCTCATCTATTCTCACTAATGTTTTCAATCTACAGCACACCACGATTCTCCCCATTTAATGGGGACATAATAGGGTGCCAAGAAAAAAGTCTTATTGTATTATCATTCTTTTACTAACAGAGCAAGTCATAGGGAGCAGATGAAAGGTTCACTTTGCCCCTACAAAGTGTACCATCAGCTACTGGTTCATAAAATTTCAATAAGGTTTCAGAACAAACGTGGCCCCACTGGTGAAGTCATTAAAACAAAGTGTTCCAGTTATCTGGGAGCTGAGTATATAAATTTAAATCAGCATTCACCATTAAAGTATTGTTTTAGGATATCACCCATTATATGTTTCAGGAGATTGTCAATAACAGACGTTTCAGGGTGTCATCCCTCTTGAGTTGGCTTCACTCCCTAGTCCCAGAAATTGGAACATGACCAAACAGCATCCCAATGAAGCTTCATTTATTCCATTCCAAATGTTTACTGATTCATACTAGAGTGAGAAGATTCACTCATCAAAAGAATCTTAGCAATGAAAAGAGAACCAAGCAGCTTGATTACATGAACAAGCAATAAACAGGGGAACAAACGTTAATCCCCATAGGACAAAAACAGGTTTTTACTCATTCTTTCCAAATGAAAAGAAACAGCAACACAAATCGTTACAGAACGAAGACACCCCCACCTCCTCTCCATGAGTATTTTTCAGGGCCTTCCTCTCTCAGGATCCTGTGTGTGATATCAATGAATGACATAAATACTACAATTGATTTATCCCTGTTCATGGGTGCAGGTGAATACTGATCCTTAAATACAGACATGGGAAGGAAACTGAAACTCACCTATGTTCTCCTCCCCAAGAACTCAAGACTCTTCCATTTAACTCTGGCTTGGTAAGTCATTTATCACCTAGACACCTCAGGACAAGACAGAAGTTCTAACAAACACTAGGAAAGGATCTCAGCCCTTCCCTAGAGCCTGGTTCAAAGAAACCCAACAAACAAGAGACTCAGTTGAATAGTCTTCTTTAAGCCTGCATGACACAAAATTGCAGTCAGACCTATTTTTTTTTCCCTCAAAAGGCTTACCTCACCCCCATTCCCTGAAACCACAGTTCACACAATCACATTAAATGAGAGATTTCCTTAAGAGCAGCTGTTTGAAAAATATTGCACTTGTTCGAGTCCAGGTCATTAAAAGTAGTACTTCCTGAAGACAAAAAAAAAATGCACTTGATGTTTCAACCGTTCTTCATATTAAAAATTAACACACATATACACATTTCTGCACACCTTTGAATGACATAGAGCCAAGTAGAAAATTTCTACTTACACAGCCTTTCCATTTTCTTCCTTTTGCTTTTTAAACATTAGAAAACCTCTATGTCAAAGAAAGCATTTTTTCCTCCTTACTCTCAGAGGCTAAAAAATTTCACACAAGTTGGAACTTTTTAGAATGCTTTAAGTTCAATGCCATTTTCCATAAGACCACAAGAGACAGATGGCATCTCTAGCTCTAATGTTCTCCTAAGTTATTCTTTCTCTAATCTCCCACCTTCCTGAGAGGACCTTATTGGTGTGGTGGGTGATTTCATTATCCACTTCAGTTCAATTACCTGCCAGACATGACATCATACTCTCTTTATAGTTGACCAAGAAATTATGTTGAATCAAGTGTGTCTCTCTTGCTTCCTATAACAACATAACATCATTCCTATGTTTGCATATACTTTGAGATTTTCTACAGAGAAAAACAGGAAGAGAACCACATCTTCCCTAAAGGCTGGATGTCACATAGTAACAGGCCACGGTAGTCCTCAAAGGACCCAATACAAAATACAAATGACTTCCAGACCAACTGATAATCATATGAGCCATGTGGAATTATTTGGCACATTCTAGAGCAAAACTAAGTCACTAGTCAGTTAAGATAAAGTCAAGTGGAATGATTAAATCCATTCATAAATCCTACTATTTTGCAATTTCAAGGACAGTTAGACCCCCATTAAAACCATAACGTTGGGCTACTAGTGTGTTAGAACCCTTTTCAATGTCCCCATGACAATTATTATGGACATGGGAGCCCTAACTGTGGACTAGCTAAGTAGGTTGGGTACTTCTGTAGAAAAGAAACTTCTGATGTTTCTAGCCCCTGTGCTCATCTCTATCACCAGGGTCAAACCCTCCCATTTTTCAGGGAGGCAGATCAATGGAGAAAAGGGTTTTCTGACACACTCAATCTCAAAAGGCAGATTTTGAAATTCACTTTCACCCTCCTGACATTTCCCATGCACCAAATCTTCCTGACCCAGCCCCAAAAACTTAAATAAAAACAAAAAAGTTAAATTAAAAACATAAAATAAAACGATCCGACACTCCCTTCTTACGCTGTGCTGGTTTTGCAGAGTGGAAATCTGTTCCAATTAAGGCAGCAAGTAGTGAGGGGAGAATCTGACAAGAGACAGGCTAACTATGGACAGGGATTAAGTAGGCAACTGCTATCAGGTTAGGGAATTGCAATTATTTACAAGTTACAGCTTGAGTCCCCTTGAAGCTGTCATCCAGTGTGCACAACAGCTCCTTTGAAAAATTTGGTAGTTAGTATATGTGGAAAAGGTTTCCTCTCGAAAGAAGGCGAAGCCAGAACAAATAGATTCATCTCGGTATTATTATTCTCTCGATAGCACACAGAATGTGATCCCAGTTTTTACAAAATATTGCGAGAAGCGTGACCGCAAAAAAGGTGCCGAGGATGTGAAAACGGCTCTTCATCATGGGGGCCACGAACTTGGCGATGGTGGAGACACACACTAGGATGACCGTCATGAAGGCCAGGATCACGTTGATGCACTTGCCCAGGAGGACTTTGGCATTCACAGTGTCGGTCTGGAGGGCTTGCTGCTCTTGCTGATGAAGCTCGAGCTTGGAGATGCGGGTCTGGCAGGACTCCAAGGCTTCCTATGGGGATGGAGGGAAGAGAGACACACAAGATTCAGGATGGGTTAAAGTGGGTGATTAAGACTTATGTGGCGCTGGGCCTGAAGACAAGAAGACATCTTCCTGAGTTCACATCCACCTTCGGTCATTTACTAGCTGTGTGACCCTGGGCAAATCACTTAACCCTTTGTGCTTCGGTTTCCTCATCTTGATAATGAGCTGGAGAAGGAAATGGCAAATTCTAGTACCTTTGCCAAGAAAACCCCAAATGAGGTCCCAGAGAATCGGACACAACTGAAAATGACCGAACAACAACCTAAGCAAAGGCTTCCTTTGGTTCATTCACTCAGTCTCAGTCTATGAAATGACAGTGTTGGACTGAATGACCTCTATGGTCACTATCTCTAAATCTGTAATCCTACATTTTACAAGCCTTTAACCAAAATCTTGGTTCCAGAAGCCAGATGACAAAAAACAGTTCCTTCTTCTACGTAGAAGGGTGGTGAACCATGAGTGATAAATGTTACAAAATCCCTGTAGTTTCTAATCACCTAATGGCTTTTCTTTGCTGTAAGCCATGGCCCTGGATGCTGACAGAGGTAGTTGTCCTAGGAAAGTGACTGTAGTGTAAAAAAATCATAAATAAAACCTTAAAAAAAATTCTATTATTAAAAAAAGATTCAGTTTCAAGTACAATTTATTTTTTTTTTGGATATAGTTGTCTGTATGCTGTCTCTTCCATTAGATTTTATAAGTTCCTTGAAGGCAAGTTCTGTCTTTTGCCTTTCTTTGAATCCCCAATGCTTAGCACAGAGCCTGACACATAAGTGCTTAATAATAAGTACTTATTGACTATTTGTTGTTTGTGAAAAACAGAATTTTTAAAGAAAATGGTTTTTTTTTAATCTACTATTAAGGTTCCAAGGCATCTACCTGTGGGTTTCTCAATGGAAAGGAAAATTTTAAAGCTTCAGTTGTATGCATCTAAATCATTTGAGAGGAAAGCCATTCATACATTTTAATGATGTTGGTCTAACAAAGAAGACAGAAAGATAAAGAAAAAAAGACGTTCTAAGATGTTAGCTCATTTTGTCCAACAAGATCAAATGAGAGATATATGTGAAAGGACTCTGAAAATTTTTTTTTAATGCTCTAGAAATGCTAGAGCCTGGATGGCAATACCATGCTTGAAAGAGCACTTTATGAAACCCAAGAGTGCTACATAAACATGAAGAGGAGTTATTATTACTGCTGGAAAGAGCAATCCTAATAATAGCGTTTATAGAGAGCTTTCAAATTAGAAAAGCACTTTATAAATATTGTCCTTGTAACCTCACAACAACCCTGGGAGGTAGAGGCTATCATTCTCCCCATTTTACAGAGGAAGAAACTGTGGAAGAAGGAGGTACAGTGACTTGCCCAGGGTCACACAGCCAGGAAGTGTCAGAGGTGAGATTTGAACTCATGTCTTCCAGACTCCAGGTCTAGTGTTCTACCCATGGCCACCTAGCTTGGACCAGGAGGTCCTAGCTAGGATTTGGGGATCATGCAAGGAAGCATGGTGTAGTGGATACTGCCAGAGGGTTCAAATCCTGTCTCAGATGCTTACTAGCTGAGTGATTTTGGGCAAGTCACTTAACATCTCTGGACCTCAGTTGATCCAACTGTAAAAGCCAGGGGCTGGATTTCATGACTTCTAAGGTTCCTTTCTGCTCTTGCTCTGTGAGTCTGTACTATCTGACAAGAACCCTTCCTTGTAATGGAATATTATTGGTGATAATGATAGATTTCTGGAATTAGTCCACTGAGGACTACATTGCCTTGTGTCTTCAAAATAGGATCATGGATAGGGAATTTAGATTTAGTTTAATCTTCTACCTTAAAAAAAATCAGTGTTATCAATGACATTTGTTTTCCACATCATAGTCATTTCTTTATACCTGCTCCTCTGCTAACACACACACACACACACACACACACACACACACACACACACACACTTTATATAGAGCTTTAAAGTTGGAAAAGGCTTGACAAATATTCTCATTTTAACCTCACAACCACCTTAGGAGGTAGGAGCTATTACTTTATCCATTTTACAGATAAGGAAACTGAGGCAGACTGTGCTCTCCCACACATGCGCGCGTGCGCGCGCGCACACACACACGTTAAACCAACAAACACAACCAAGTCTCAGACATAACATTCTGCATCTATGAGACTTCCCCATCTCTACCTCTTCCAGAAAAGGAAGGAGATACATTTTTAGTTTTCCCTTATTCTACACATGAGGAAACAGGCCCAGAGAGGCTGATGCTGAAAATGATGGAGCAGTTCTAAGGTCTTCCCAACATACCCCTCAAAATGCAAACAAATCTCATGGGCAGTTAGGTGTCAAAATCGATAAGAGAAGTAAGCCTGGGGTCAGGAGGACCTGAGTTCAAATTCAGCTTCAGACACTTACTAGCTGTGTGACCCTGGGCAAGTCATTTCACCCTGTTTGCCTCAGTTCCCTCATCTATAAAAGGAGCTGGAGAAGGAAATGGCAAAGCACTCCAAGATCTCTGCCAAGAAAACCCCAAACGGGGTCAAGGAGAGTCAGACACAACTGAAAAACGATTGAACAACAACCACAAAGCTCATGGAGTGTGTTACACATCCAGATATCACACTGGAATCCAGTGGTGCTAAGTTTGAAACTGTACAATCCTCTGCCCTCCCCTTAACAGAGGTGACAAGAATGAAGGTGAAAATAAAAACGTGGCTGAGGAAGGTCCCTGACCTGGTATTCATTCAACAAACCTTCATTTCCCTATTTATTAACCCAGTAGCCCCTCGAGGGTAGGGACCATGTTTTTGCCCTTGTATCCCCAGTGCTGGGCATACAGTAAGCCCTCCATAAATGCTGGATGTGTGCTAAACCTGCTGTGATGTTCAGTGCACTCTGATATTGCCTACCCTGGTTACTGATATGCATTTGTTTAAGTCATTTTTTGGTTAAAAAAAAAGAGCGAGAGAGAGAGAGAGAGAGTGTGTGAGAGAGAGAGCTAATAGCTCCAACATTCATTATAATTTTCCATTAAGTACGTACATTGGAGACCAAGGAATGGAGTTAATGCGTTGCCATGGCAATTCTCGTTACACCGGATGATCAAAGTTAAAGCATTTTCATTTCTTCTCATACAAAGAATACAACAAGGGTTTTCTCTTAGTATGCAATAAAATTATTGTGATAGAAATTAAGAGTCCCTCTTAAGATTCCCCAGCTTTGGACCTTGGGTGGCCTCGATCCTGACCATGACACAGAACCCAGGAAGAACAGAAGAGCTTTGTCCCTAGAGGCAGCTGGGAGGGGGAGGAAGGGGAAGATGAGAGCAGGAGTCCAGAAGACCCAGTTCAAATCCTGCCTTAGGCACTTCACTAGCTGTGAAGGTCAATCACTGAATCTCTCTCTTGGTCTCAGTTTCTTCATCTGTGAAACGGAGATAATAGCAGCCTTTACCTCACAGGGTTGGTTGTGAGGAGTAAATGAGATGATATTTGTTAAGTGCTTTGCAAACCTTAAAGTGCTATTATTATTATTCCACATCATCATCATCATCATCATCATCATCACCTTCACCATCACCATCATCATCACCACCATCACCATCATCATCACCATCACCACCATCATCATCATCACCATCACCATCATCATCATCACCACCATCATCACCACCACCATCATCACCATCATCACCATCACCATCATCACAATCACCATCATCATCACCATCATCATCATCACCATCATCACATCACCATCATCACCATCATCATCACCATCACCATCATCATCACCATCATCACCATCACATCACCATCATCACCATCACCATCATCACCACCATCACCATCATCACCATCATCATCATCATCACCATCATCATCATCACCACCATCATCACCATCACTTGACTGAAGTTTATTCACCTCCTCTTGCTTGCCAGAGCTTGATCAGCTTCCGAGATCCAGCTCAAATTCAGAAAATATTAACAAGAGCTAATATCCAGCCATTCCTAATGACATTCTGAGAGACAGCAGGTGACTCGGATGAGGTCACGCAGCTGTAAGCAGTGGTACAAGGATTCCAATCCAGATTCAAGCTCTGTCTGCCTGGCCACAACTACCTCACTGGTACAGATCAGATCATTTCAAAATGGCGCAGCAGGGGAAAGAACACTGACTCTGGACCCACGGGACCCAAGTTCAAATCCTACCTCTGACACTTGCTGCTCTGTGTGACTATATCCAATTCACTTCATCTCTCTGGGCCCTAGTTTCTTTATAAAACAGGGAACTGAACTAAACAGGGGTATGAGTTTGGATTCAGTCTAGGGGCTGTACTTGAGGACCTAGAGGGCCACGTGTGGCCTTGAGGCTGCAGGTTCCCCACCCCTGAGAGCCATTATGGACTCCTCCCCCTCTAGATCTATGATCTTACGCAGCTGCAATCAGGAGACCTGGGTTCAAGTTCCACTACAGACACTAACTCTATAACAATGGGAAAGGGAAGAAGCATTTATTAAGCACCTACTATATGCTGGGCACTATGCCAAGTGCTTTACCGATATTGGAAGTTGCAGTAGATCCTTTCTAGCACCCAAATCTGTGATCCTATAGACTTTAGTACTTCAGTTTCCTCATTTGACGTGCCCGTCTACCTCTCTGCAAACCTTAGAGGGCTATGGATCTGTGAATTGGTATTATTTCGTCACACTACTTTTAGATGCCTTTCCTTTGCGAGGCAATTGGGGTTAAATGACTTGCCCAGGGTTACACGGCTAGTAAGTGTCAAGTATCTGAGGCCAGATTTGAACTCAGCTCCTCCTGACTCCAGGGTCAGTACTCTGTCCACTGTGCCACCTAGCTGTCCCTAGGTGCTTTTCATTGAGGGTTCAGAGTAAATCTCCATATTCCCTTAAAAGTCCTTTATATAGCCTGGAGGTTAACCTGCACCCTCAGCCTACGGCCATGGCCAGTCCAGGGTATGTATGCCTGTGGCTCAGTCCAGAGACTAAGGAATGAACAAGGCTGAGACTCAGAAGCCACACCGTGACTAAGACTTTGCTGAGTAAGACCCCTGACAGCTTCCCTACCCACCAACATGACAAAACTACACGCTTAGTCATTTCCTTGGCAAGGTCTTTCTTCCCTTCTGCAGTTCAAAGGGGAATCAGGAATAAAAGCTTAAATTAAATTTTCTGAATCCCCTGGTGACTTTTCTTCCCCTCCTTCTCTGCTTTTCACCTTCCCCCCAAATAATTGCCCAATGATCAAAAAAAAGGGAAGTAAGAAGTAATTCAAGCACCAACAAAAGCCAGACACAGACAACCCAGATAGCCGCCCCCTTCTGAAGCTAAATGACATGATACTGGACCCTTACAATTTACCTGCTAAAATGTAAATGATTAAATTGCCTAGAGTGATGGAAACAGCATTCCTAGCTAAGAGCAGGGCCAGAAATACCCCCTAATTTGTCTGCTAACCTAACCTGGCCTCCTCGGCTTGGGAGGTCAGTGCTTTCCACTTTCTCTGTAATTGCCCAAAGTTCTGAGGTTCTGGGATTATCAGCCAGGCAGTTGGAACACCAGCTCCCACCATTCCTGGTGAAACAGTTGACCTCTGATTTCAATTTGTGGGAAGACACCGCTCTGGCTGTTCCTTGTTTTCTGGACTCTTAGAGCAATGGCCTCTGCATTGGGACTCCCGACTTCAAAAGTCCGTGGCCTTTTCCAATCCATCCTGACCCCTCCCCCTACCTTCATGCCTATGTCTCCAGCTCCTGGAATGCATTCCTGCCTTCCTTTTCACGTCACAGAATCCTTGGCTTGCTTCAAGCCCCATCTTCTGTCTATATGAAACCATTCCCCATTTACCCATATACCAGTGTGGAGGCTCTTAACCTGGGCTCTGTGAACTTAAAAAAACCCCCAAACATTCTGATGACTATATTTCAGTACAATCGGTCTCCTTGGTAGTCCTTTGTAATTCATTTTATGCATTTAACAACATGATTCTGAGAAAGGTCCATAGGCTTCGCCAGAATGCCAAGGGGAGCCATGATGAAAAGCATGAAAAGCCCTAGATGGGCAATTTATATCATTTTGTATTGACTTCTATTTCCACATATTGTTTCTCTTGGCTAGACTATAAGCCCTGTGAGGGCAAGGACTAGTTTTTAATTGTTGCTTTTGTTGAGTCATATCCGATTCTCCATGACCCCATTTGGGGTTTTCTTGGCAAAGATATTAGACTGGTTTGCTATTTCCTTCTCCAGCTCATTTTACAGATGAGAAAACTGAGGCAAATAGGGTTAAGTGAATTGCCTAGAGTCCCATAGCTAGGGTATGAGCCTTGATTTGAACTTGGGAAAATAAGCCTTCCTGACTCCAGGCCAGAGATTCTATCCATGGTGCTACCTAGCTACCTATCCCTTTTTTATAAATGAGAAAACTGAGGCAGACAGAGGTTAAGTGACTTTCCCAGGGTCACACAGCTAGTAAGTGTCTGAATCTGGATTTGAATTCAGGTCCTCCTGACTCCAAGCCCAGCACTCTAGCCACTGCGCCACCTGGCTGCACAGTAAATGCTCATTCAGTGCTCATTGACTGAGATGTCCAGTCCCCAAAATAGTGAATGATCTATTACTTAAAATAAAATTACTTAAAGTACGAGAGTCCCAGCCTGGAGAAGGCCCTGAACTCAAAATGCTTAAGACATGTACAGAAATAGGGGCTGCCATTTGCAAGAGATATTGGAATTGTATAGGTGAAGTATATTTTCAAATTACATTTTTATGAATACGTATATAATTTACAAATATTATACATTTGTAAATAGTATGTTTACAAAGTAAATCCTGTGGGCCCTGGAGGAAGGGGGTGACTTTCCTATGCCTCCCCCTAATCTGCCTTACTGCCTAAAATCAGGACTTAGAGCTGATGCGCCAGTGGAAAAGAGGTGAGGGAGAGAAAAGTATGGTAGTTAGAGCGTTGGCCTTGAAGCCAGGAAGACCTAGGTTCAAATCCTGCCCTGGGTATTTGCTGTGTGTGACCCTAGGCATGTCACTTAACCCTTTAGTGTGTCCTGGATCCATATTAAAATGGAACCAGGAAATTTTTTAGCAAAATAAATAAAAACACGATAAAACACAGATGATGTTAATATGTGGTTTTCTAAGTCAGTATGCACTCAAAGAGATGGATTATATGTATTCTTTAGCAGCTTCTGTTTCTGTTTTCATTTGACATTGGGCCTCTAGACAATTCTCTAGACTCTAAATTACAAAGGAGGTGCAAACCTACATTGGTAGATGGAATTCTATCACTTGGGAGTTCCTTACACTAATGAAATCCCAGGTTGTTGAAAAAGAAAAGAAAAAGAAACAGACATCATAAAACAGTGGAAATTTCTAATTTCTAACTGAGCAAAGAGGAATTTCTAGGATTAGAATTATGCAAAAAAAAAAAAAACCCAAAGCCTAGAGATTGGCCAGATAGCATGGTGTACTGGATGGAGTGCTGGACTTGGAGTTAGGAAGAGCAGGGTTCAAATCTTACCCCAGATACTTACTACTTGTGTAACCTTTAGCAAGATATTTTCACCTCTCATCTGTAAAGCGAGGTGAGTGGAGCTAGACCAGATGATGTCTGAGTTCCTTTCAAGTTCTGTAGCTACAATGCTATGATCTTGGCTCAAATCTGACCTCAGCCATTTCATTGTTTTCATGATTTGATACGTCATCTCCCAAGGCCTGTTTCCTTATTTGTAAGAAGATGGCCTCTGGGGTCCCTTCTAGGACTAGGTCTGTGATGCTATAATCTAGTCCAACCTGTTCAAGTATAAATGAACATAGCCACATGAACCCTTCCCTGAAACCTCCAGAAGGGGGCACCCCATAGCTTACAGTCACCCAGAGGGCTAAGTATGGAAGTGAACTGGGGAAGAGGGGCAGAGAAATGAAAACGACATGATGGAAAGTACACTGGGCTCAGAAAGGGGAGAGCTGGGCACAATCTCGGCCTTGTGACTGAATACTCTTGATCTTGGGTGGGTCGTGACCGCCTTTGGCCTCGGTTTTCTATTCTGTAAAATGAGGAAATTGGACTAGCAGGCCTCTGAGGTCTGGCTCTAGATCTAGGATTCTATGCTCTGTAAAATGAAGGGCGGGGGGTGGGCTAGATGAGCTCTGAAGTCCCCCACAGTCCTAAGTCCACTAAAGCCAACCAAAAGAGAGAAGGTCCTCATTGTTCCCCAATATTGGGGGTGACCTCAGTCAAACCTGTGATGGAGAGGACAGCATGAAGATGGCATCAGTGAGTGGGAAGGATGCTCTGGGACTGCAGAAGGGATCTGGTGGCAACATTCCAAATGTGACCTACTATCATAACACAGTCACCTATGGCGGCCACCAGCGGGAAGGGGGGGGCTGGCAAAATTCCCTTCCCAAAGCACATCTCCCTGACGTTCTCTGTGCCCAGCCCCTGATGATGGAGGCAGTTGTAGTAGTAGGAGCAGGAGTAGCAGCAGAAGTAACAGTAGCAGAAGGAGTTGTAGTAATACCAGGAGTCCTAAGAAAATTAGTAATAGTAGCAGGAATAGTGGTAGGAATAGCAGTAGTAAGAATATTAGTAGTAGTAGTACTACTAGTAGTAACAGTAGCCGGAGTAGTAGTTAGTAACAATAGCAGCAGGAGTCATAATAGCTAGCACTTATATAAGCTAGCCCTTATAAAGCAATATATTATATTGCTTTAATGTTTACCTCATTTTATCCTCACAGCAACCCTGGGAAGTAGCCAATTATTCCCATTTTGAGGAAACAGAGGCAAAGAGATTTTAAGTGACTTGCCCAGGGTCACACAGCTAGTAAATGTTTGGGGTGGGATTTGAACTCATGTCTTCCTGACTTCAGGTCTAGCACTCTACCTGCTGTGACACCTGGCTACCAAGGTGTAACTGATGCAACAGTTTTGTAACACTTAATCCAGATGGGTTATGCCTAGGGTGGAAGCAGGGGTGTAACTGGGAAATGTTTAATGACTGGCTCTCTGAAAATAGAGGGCATATTTTGAATGTTTTATTATTTAAATCTGTATTACTAACATTTTCTCAAATCTAGACAATTACAAAACAATAAATAAAACTCCAATTTATAGTATTTTCTGATTCCTAAGGTGTTTTTAAAATTTTAAATCAATCCTTTTTAAAAATTTATTTGGTATTTTATTTCCCCCCAGTTACATGTAAAAACAATTTTTTATCATTTGTGTTTAAAATTTTTGAGTTCCAAATCCTGTCCTTTCCTCTTTCCCTACCCTCTCTCATCAAGAACGCAAGCAATTCGATATAGGTTATACATGTGTAGTAATGCAAAACATTTCCATAATAGTCTGTTTGAAATAAAACAAAGACAAAACAAAACTCAAGAAAAATAAAGAAAGCTGAAAAAAGTATGTTTCAATCTATATTCAGACACCATCAGGTCTTTCTCTGGGAATGGACAGCATTTTTTATCATAAGGCTTCAGAGTTGTATTGTAAGCCTTTTTTTTTTTTAAGGAAAATTAAACTCATATTCTAAGTTAAATTCTAGAACACCTAAGCAAAATCCAACAAAAGATTCACCCTCTAGGCCACTGCCCCAAGAAACACCCTCCTTTTGCGGGTTCCCAAGGAATTGCTCACAGTGAAAATCTAACCCTTGATTGGTGTGAGCTTGTTCCAGCGTACCCCTGGGTGGGAGCATCAGAAGATGAGAGAACTTCTATCATAATATCACAGAATCACAGAACCAGAGCTAGAAGGACCCTCAGAGGCCATCTAACTCAACTCTTTCATTTTACAGATGTGGAAACTAAGGGCCAGAGAAGTTAAGTGACTGGGTGACACCTGTAATAAATAGAACTTGGGATTTGAACCCAAGATGTCTCACTCAAAAGACATTGTTCCTCATGAAATATTTACTTTTCAGACAAGGACAAAAAAATCTCTCCCCTATAAGACAGAATTTTTAGGATCATAACTTTGTATAATTATTTTTCAGTGAATATCTACCTCTGCATTTTTCCCCTTTATTTTAGAGGTGTGGGTTTTTTTAGACTAATGTGAAGCTAAATTAGTCCAAAATAAAATTATCTCTAGTTTTGGGGGTCTCTGCTTTCTTGTTGCAGGCTGCCTGGACCTTGGCCCTTTGGGAGAATCCTCCATGTTTTAAAATGTCTACGCTGGAAATTTTCTTGCCCTGTGATTCTAATGTGAGGCCAATCCCTGATGCCTCATGCTCGAGCAAGACCTTACCCCTCTGGAAAATCCATGGCTCCCCCAGGAGAACGTTGTGCACAGCCACAGATATATGGATTCCGTGAGGACCAACCCTGACATACTGCGCTTTTCTCAGCAACCTAAGGGGCAAGGACAACTCCAGGGGACTCACGATGGAGAATGCTATCTTCATCGAGACAAAGAACTGCGAAGTTTGAATACAGATTGAGGCACACTACATGCTCGCCTTTTTTGCTTCTCTTTGTTTTGTTTTGGGTTTTTTTTTTTTTGGTTCTGTTTCTTCTTTCTCATGATTCATTCCATTGGTCAAAATTCTTCTCCACGACTTGACTAGTGCATAAATTAATTCAATGCGAAGTTATACATGACAGTTATATGAGATTCCATGCCATCTTGGGGAGGGAGGGGGGGAGGGAGGGGAGAAAAACTGGAACTCAAAACTATGTAGAACCGTGTGTGGTAAACTAAAAATAAATAAAGAAATTTATAATTAAAAAAAAAAAAGAAAATCCATGGCTCCCGCCTGCCTGGGCTTAGCCCTAGTGTGGGGCCTGCCCACTTGTGTGGGCTTTCCCAGTATGCAGAGACAGCTATGTGTGGCATAGGCCCCTCACTACCCAGTTGCCACGCCCCAGGTGTATCCTTTCCCTACCCTACCCTGGTGTGGTGATGCCAGCTGCTGCCCTAGTTATATGCTTCCCTTGTTTCTCTTGCCCCAACTCCACTCCCCACCCCCATGCCCCCACCCTCTCTGTCTTATGCTTTAAGCCTTAACTTGTGAAAGTTAAAACACACCCATAATAAAAAATATACTGCTCAGCATTCCCAGGCTAGTCTGACTCTTGAAAACAATTTTAAATGCCAACATTTAAAATGTTCAGGTAATCAATTACTCCAAGGTAGGGGAAATCAATTAGTCAAAAGGCATTTATTAAGCCCCTACTATATACCAGGTACTACACCAGGGATACAAACACCAAAATCAAATAGTTTGGGCTTGGAGGAATTTAGATTCTATCAGATGAGGGAAGGCTCTCCTGGGAACTGGAAGCATTTAGACTAGTTAGACCTAGATAAGCTCTAGTGTTTCTTCTGGCCCTAATAGTGTGTGTGTGTGTGTGTGTGTGTGTGTGTGTGTGTGTACATATATGCATATATATGGGAACAAAATGGATTGGGGGTGGGAGGGGAAGAGCGAAATGTCCACTGTGAGCATGGAGGACCCTGAATGTTAGTCTAAAAAGTTTCAGCTTCATTTTGCCAGTAATAATACGGAAGTATCAAAAGTTTGTGAATGGGGGTGGGGGATGTAAGGGATGTGGTCCAACGATGACTTAAGGCAAAGAGATCAGTTAAGAGACGGTGTCATTTTCCAAGGTGAAGGCCAACAGGGAGCCCACATGAAGGGAGGTGAAAATGAGAATATGAAGGAAGGGACGGATGTTACGTCACAGAAACACAGAGCTAGAGTTGGAAGCAATCTTCATTTAAGAGATGAGGAAACTGGGGCACAGACTTGCTTGCCCAGGGTCACACAGCTGATGTGCCCAAGGTGAGATTTGAATCCAGGCCTCCTTGCCTTCAAACCTAGTGCCCTATCTCACTATTCCACACAAGATGTAACAGACATTGCAGAGGTCCAGGAGGCAGCAGTTTTGATGCGTTTCTAGAACTAAGGAAAAGATAGATTTGCCAGTTAGAGACACAGAAGTGATTGGAGAAGCTGTGGGTGTAGGTGAGATTTCCAGGGGATTAAGTGTAAAGAGAGAGAAGAGAGTCAATGGCACACCTTTGGGGACTCCTACCATCTGAAAATGAAGATAAGGTTACAAACATATTTCATGGAACCACCAGGTACAAACACTCTTAAAAAAATATCCTAAAAAGTAAGCTTCTTCTTTGAAAAGACCTCATAGCTCTGCATTCAGGCTGTCCTCTATTAGGAAACATTATCCATTAGTGGGCAATCATTTATTAATCACTTACGATATGCCAGGCACTGGGGATATAAATATAAAAACAGAAACCAGTAGCTGCCTTCAGGGAGCTTATATTCTGATGGAAGGATTACTCTAAATATGGCAATTAATCCAACTCAGTTCAATCTACCAAGTATTTATTAATTGCCCTCAGAGAGTTTATATTCTGATGGAAGGATTAGTCCAAATATAGCAATTAATCCAACTCAGTCTAATCCTATGACGATTAATCCAACTATATCTAATCCAGCAAGTCCAATATTTATTAACTGCCTACTGTGTGCTAAGCACTAGGGTTATAAAGACAGAAAGGACACAGTCTTTTGCCTAAAGAGGCTGACAAGCTATTTCAAGACTTGCTGTATCACCACCAGTCTAAATCTTATCCATTCTTTAAGGCCCAGCTCACGTCCTGCCTTCTCCATGAAACTTTCTCCACCCCTGGCTCATGTTCCTTTTTCTGAACTCCCTAGAACTATGACGAAATACTCTCTTTTGAATTGCATAAGGATTCTAAATGTGTTCTAGTCTCTTTTCCTCAACTAGAAAACAGGATCCTTCAGGGAAGGCATTATATCATCCCTTCCCCAAAATTCATTCTGTATATATTTTGTCTTCCCTGAATGAATATAAACCCATGAAGGTAGGGACTGGTTCATTTCTGTATCTTAAATGCCTAGAAGAGGGCCTAGCATATAGTGGATGCATAATAAATGTTTCCTAGATCACTGATCCTTTTTTTTTTTTTGCAGCTATGCTACAGAGCCCTGTACACATGGTAGATATCAATAGACATTTGTTTACCTGACCAAAGCAGACTGGTGGAGTGTTTGTGTCTCTAAAAAGAATGAACCTCTACTTCCTGTCTGATAAGGGAAGGAGGAAGTATGCGTTGAATGAAGGTAGGAGTTTGGAAATCATGCTCCCATAATCATGCCCCTTAGGGTTGTAAAGGAAAATATTTCACTTTCTTCAGGGAAGTCAAACCTTGTGCCTATATCTGAGTCAAGGAACAATTTCTAAGGATCTAGTCAGTAGATCAAGGTTTGGAGAGAAACATAACCCTTCCTCCCTCTCAATAGAGAAGTAGGGGGCTGTGGATGCAGAATGTTGCATACTCTGACATATATACAATCCATTGATTTTTCTAGGAAGGGTTCCAATATGAGGAGGGGAAGAGGCAATATCCAGAATCAACTGTGATGATAAAATGAAAAGCATCGATGAAACTAATTTTAAAAAATAGATCACTGAGGGTTGTACCTGAACATCTTGAGACCTTTCATAGGCCTGGTAGGCCACCTTCTCTTCTATGCTGGCAAGTTCTTGCTTCAGGTTGGTGGTCTCATGCTGGTGAAGATCCGTCAGGTCATGGAGCTGATCTTCTAGCCTCTCATACCTTTTTAAAAAAGTGAAATCAAGTGTGAATATACCTTTTTTGGAAATGTCTTCATATAGTACAATTATGAAGCCAATAGCAGCCTTTTAAAAATTCCACCTGAAATCATTCCAGTAACCTAAAGAGACGCTTAGCTTTCTCTTTGTATCTTCCACCCACCCATTCTTGTCTCCTGATAGCACAGACAGACTTTTCCTTTAAGAAATGAAAAGATGAAGTGGAAAGGAGGGAGGCATGGAGACCCACCTGCAAAAAAGAAGTCATTTTGACCACTGGACCATGTTGCTGGTTAAGACTTGTTCCCCTCGGATGGGACAACCATACTGGATCATACAGAACCCAAACTCTGCAGGCTCTAAGGAGATGGCTGTTCTGATGTCTCTTTGTCCTAACTCCAAAGATTTTAATTTACACCGGATCTTACTTTTTCTTCCCTCCTATTTCAAGTCTTTGCCAGACTCCTCTCACTACACTAAAAATCTCATCAGGAGGGACTCTTTCTGCTCAAATGCCAAGTGGCCATAAGAAAGGCAGGAACAGATTTCATCAGCTAATGCATTTTGCCAAGGCTAGTGTGAATAGAAGAATGCCTTGGGATGTGTATCAGGATAATATAATAAAAAAGCTACGTCCTACCGACACCCATCTTTCTGCCATTTGCTAAAAGGAGTCTCACTACCATGGATCTCACATATCATAAAACCTGGTTGGGTTTAACTCTCAAGTGTAACCACCTCAACCCAGTCCCCTGACTGCTCTGATCTGCTCTCTTGAAAAATGGACACCACAAACCTTCGACAAGGGTTACTGAGAACCTTGCAAAACATAAAGGATATAAAACACTTTGTATACTTTACAATCTGAGTAGATGTCAGCTATTATGATCACTACTGCTGAAGTTAACTTGGGCTTTTGTCTCAAGGACACTGGCACCCATTCCAAAGTTTTATAGTATATATATCTCCAATCTGAAGTAAACTGTTCGGAGTTTGGGCCAAGGAGAAATTCAGATTGTTACAAAAGACAGACTGTTCATCTCAATCTATGGAACACATGTCAAGGTCTCAGAAATTCTGATGCCATGAGGATGTTAAGTGACTTGCCTGGTATCACAGTGAGGAGACATCAGAAAGTGGAATTTGAACCTAGGTCTTCTTGATTCCAAAGCCAGACCTGGCATCCATGATGTCACGATGCTCATAACATCAAGTATATCTTTCATGCTTTAGATCGTACTTTTTCATGTTTAGATTGTAACCTCCTTGAAGACAGGGACTGTCTTTTGTTTCTTTTTGTATCCCTAGGGCTTAGTAGAGTACCTGGCACATAGTAGGGGCTTAATATCAATTATTTACATATTGATAGATACTCTGGAAAATCAAATCAAACCTACTGGTCGTGTGTGTATGTGTACATATGCTCAAGTATACAAGGACAACACATGTGATGAGCAGTTTGTTTATGTCAGGATTTTTTAAAAAATAGCTCTTAAAATTAAGTCCCACTCGTGGGGATTAGAAGATTCACCTTGTAGGCTAACCACAGTGAGTATGGTGGAAAGCATTCTGCTTGGGAGTTGAGACAGACCTGGGTTTGACCATCCCCTCAGACGCTAACCTAAGTGTCAGCTTCCTGAACTATAAAATATGAGTAATACTTGTAGCATTTAATATATAGATGTGAGGCTCAAATGAGATACTCTATGGAGATAATTATAGATAATATATTATAGATAATGAGATAGTCTATAATATATGGAAAATGCTTTGCAAATCCTAAGGTACTATATAAAGTCAGCTATTCTTGTTGTAGTTGGTTTTGATTTTTGTCTGAAATCGTGTTTTAACCAGGGTAGGGAACTCCCCAGTGTGAAAATTCCCTCTGCCAACCATGACTAGCAACTCAGCGATAATTTCTGGTCTTACAGAGTTGCCTGGGACAATAAAAGGGTAAGGGACCATTTGGCCAGTAAAAGTCAGAGTCAGAATTTTAACCCAGATCCTCCTGCCTCTCAAAACTGTTATTATTGATATCATAGCAAATTCATGAGAAATGAGGTGGCTCGACAGATGAAAAGCCTGCCTTGGAGTCACGAAGACCTGGGTTCAAGTCCCACCTGATACATGTTGGGTGACTCCAAGTAAGTCATCTGATCTGTCAATGCCACCGAGGTAATTCTTAAAGACTTTGTTGGGGAACATCTGCCAACTGGCATTGATGATTGGAGTTTTCTCATTCTGAAGGAATCATTTCCTCATCTCCTCAAGACTTCTACTGTTATTCCCCATCAACAGAATGTAAACTTTTGTTTGTTTGGGGGTTTTTTTGGTGGGGGTGAGGAAGGAGAGGGAAAATTCTCAGGGACATTTCAGTGCCTGGCACACACCAGGAGCCTACTAAATAAGAGGTGAGCTGAATTACTTTATTTACTTTTTAAAATTTCATTTATTTTGTGTTACATTATTTAATTTAATTTTATAAAGATTTTGTTAGCATTTATATAGTGCTTTAAGGTTTGCAAAGTTATATACTATCTCATCTGATCCTCCCTCACAACAGTCCAGTGAGGCAGGCACCATCATTACCCCTATTTTATCAATGAGGAAACATTAGAAATAATTTGGCAGTGACTTTGGGGAAGAGATGAATGACTATAGGATCACAGATATAGAGTTAGAAGAGAACTAGGAATCCCTCTAGTCCAGTCCCCTCATTTTACAGATGAGGAAACAGGCTGAGAGAATCATTGGGTCATGAAAGGTCTGATGATCCTTCAAGATCCCAGGAGGCATCAAGTCAAATACAACTTGCCCAAAGCAAGACAGGGAGTCAGTATTAGAAGGAGGATTTGAACCCATGTTATCCAAATCCAAAGTCAGTCCTCTTTCCACCATGGTACCACTGGAGACACGTGGTCTCATGCTTCCCCTTCCCTGAAATAATATGTACGCATAAATTACATAAGATGTTTGACATGTTTCAAGTTTATTTTTAAATTTAATTAATTTTATTATTAAATTAAAATTTAATGAATTTTAAATGTAAAATATTAAAATTTAAAAATATCTTAAAAAGTAAAATTTAAAATACTTTAAACATATTTAAAAACAGGGTTCTACTGTGCTAGGAACTTAAAACGAATGTTTATGCCTTGCAGATTTTAGAGCCACACAGCATTATGTTTATACAGAGGTGGACACACACACACACACACACACACACCCTCTCTTATTGTGGCTGTCACAAACTGAGGGATGTTCTCAGAGATGTGCCATCTAGAAAAGGACCATCCCCACATATCCATGGAAACCATCCCCATTAGAACATCCTCTAACAAGGACAGGCCCTCTGTGGTCACGCACACTCGCCCTGTGAATCTATTCATCTACTTCTGCACAGAACAGAGAGTGACAATACCTGTATCGTTCCTCTTGCAAGGTCTGAGAAATAAAGCTGTATTCCCGTTTGAACTGCCCCTTTAGAGATTCAATATCCTCTGCCAGTTGAGTCTGGGTCTCCTTAATCTCCCGTAGCTCCTCCAAGATCATGGCCAGCTTCCCTTGGCTGCTCAGAGTGTTTGTACCACCAGTCCCAAAGGACTGGTTGCCATTACTATCCGCAGAGCCCGACGTGCCGCTGGAACACTCATCGTCACTACCATATTTCGGCTTGGTCACGATGGTGGCGCTCCCCCCGTAGGCTCTAGAGCTGGCCTCTGGCCTGAACTCTTCCAAGGAGCTCTTTAAATGGGCAATGTTGTCTGCACTGCCAAACTTGTTCCGGATCAGATTGGCAAACTCTCTGGACTTGTTGAAAACAAACACAGGCGGCGTCAGGGACACCCCCGGCACGCCTGACTTCCCACCTTCCATCCCTTGGCCGGCTGGCCGAGATTTACCGTGGCCATCTTTCAGGTTGTCCTTGACTTCCTTGTTGGTGCGTGAGGTGCCGTTCTGTTCAATCTCCCTGAGCTTCCGATGGTACTGCTCCAGTTTCTTCTGGAGTTGGGCGATGGAATGGGCCGACTTCTGATTCTTCTTCTCAAACACCTGCTTGATGCGTCCAGCTTGCTGCTTATCCGCACTGCTCACAAGCTTGAGGTATTCGGCCACGTTCCCGTCGCGGGATGTCTGCTCGATCCTGATCTGTTCGGTCACCTTGAGAATCTTCTGTCTCAAGCTGTCGGCCGTGAGCTTCACCTTGTGAAAATCCAGGATGCCATCAGGGACATCAAAGTTGAGGTTGGTGTCGGATCCCCCACGCCGGATGTTGAGGGGAAGGCTCAAGGTGTTCATCTCATGCCTTTCCACCTGGAAGAAAGAATCAAAAGTATGACTGCCAATAAAAAATACTCATCCTATAAAATAAATAAGATACTTTAAAAATAAATTAATAATCTATAATACATATGAAATAAAAAGGAAATATTTTTAAAAATCAAATTGTTCTTTCTGTTTCCTTCCTCCCTCCACACTTTAAAGTCATAAAACTACACAGAAAACATACATAATCAAAGTCGTGGGGTTCCAAATAGTCAGTAACAAAGTGAATGTGAGCTGCCAGCTACCGTCTGAGCTCACTTCAGGGCAGCCTGTCTCCTGCTTTCATCAAGGTGTGTTCACTGAATGATTCACCATCTCACTGTTAATCAGACAACAGCAACTGGTCTGGACCGAAGACAGCCGTGAATGAGAATGAGGTCACCACCCAGTCTGGGGCTTTACAAAGTGCCCAGGAAACTTGGATCTTTGCCCTTCCCACTGATGGGGAACTTTGACACTCATTGATATGAGTCAAATTAGAAAGTCGCTTTAAAGGGTGGAGAGAAGAAGGAAAGAAAGAAAGGAAGGAAGGAAGGAAGGAAGGAAGGAAGGAAGGAAGGAAGGGAGAGAGAAAGAAGAAAGAAAGAGAAAGGAAGGAAGAAAGAAAGAGGAAGGAAGGAAGAAAGAAGGAAGGAAGGAAAGAAAGAAAAGAAAGAAGGAAGGAAGAAAGAAGAAAGAGAAAGAAAGAGAAAGGAAGGAAGGAAGAGGAAGGATGGAAGGAAGGAAGGAAAGAAAGAAGGAAAGAAGGAAGGAAGGAAGAAAAAGGAAGGAGGGAAGGAAGAAAAAAATCCATGTAGATTCAAGTTCCCAGGGCCAGGAAGTTTGTTTTCCATAATGGACTCTGTAAACAGAGAGGTGAAGTAATGTGATGAAGTTAGGTTAATTAGGATAATTGAGTAATCCAAATGCAATCTTTAGAAACTGAAATAAGTGAAGACTCAAAGGGCATTTCCTAACCATATCAACAATAGTGACAACACTATTTCGGTAGCAGGTCATTTATCTCAGACAAGGAATGGATCTTAGAGTCTCAGGCCTTCAGCTGGGAAGGGACCACACAGGTCGGGCCATCTAGGTCAACCTCCTAACTTTGCAGATAGGGAAACTAAGGCTGAGAAAGGTGAAATGAATTACCCCAGGGTATGGAGTGCCAGGTGGATCCCAGCTCTAGAACTGAAATGGACTGCTTCACTCCCTGAATGCTTAAAGCTAAGTCTGAAGGGAAAGACTGAGCATCCCAAAAAGGTGATTAGTCCCGCAGAAGAAGCAATGGACAGAAGTATTGGAATTGCCCAAAGACACCCAACTTTTCCGGGCCTCAATTCCCTTGCCTACAAATGAGGACACTCTCTGGATTAGGTGACTTTTGAGGTCACCTTTCCAGTAGTAAATACCTGTTCCTGAACCACATTTTATTGAACTGTAAATCTTTAACTACGATGGGGTAATTAGATCTTTGCTATGAGGTGTCAACATGGGGGTGGGGTATATGGTTCCTCTTCTGACCATTGTTCTCCACCAATCATCTCTGCCTCCCACTTCTCCACTGGCCCTATGCTGTGGCTTCTCAGTCACTCTGACTCCATCCCCTGGTTCTGGGATGCTACCTACCCTCAAGGTCATATCTCCTCCTCTGGAGTTCATCTTCCTCCACCTGCTGCCTCCCAAACTATTTCAGAGGGTTGGATAGTTGGAGAGGTGAGGGTGGTCCCGCTGCCAGTTATATTGCAGGAGTATAGGCTTGACTCTCTGGAGGGCACATGCTCTCCCCAACTTGTGCAATTATTCCTGAATTTGCCCTGGACACCTTAGTCATTGAATTTGCCCTGCAAACCAGAATTCCTTAGTCATAAGTCCAGTGAATTTCATAAAGTGTTCCCAAAGAAAAAAGACAATATAAGCCAGATCTTATTTGGAAATAGTAATCCCTTAAATCAAATTAAGAACTGCCCTCTGACACAGGTTCAAAAAGAATCTAAGAAGAACTAATACATTTAAATGCAATGGATTACCTTTTGTCAAGGGGCTGGTCAGTAAATGAACCCAGCATTTAAATGGGACATTAACATAACTACTATGGCTTCATATGGAGAACTGATATCATATTCTTGCCTTCTCAATGGGTGGGAAGAAGGGAAAGAATTTGGAACTCCAAGCCTTAAAAAAAAAGAATGTTAAAAATAAATAAAAGAAAAATTAAAAGAAAAAAATAACACAGCTACCAGCCTTTCATGTTTCAGGGCTCACCGGCCTTTAGTATTCAGTTCTTAAAAATATTGTGTTTCATATCAAAGAGTGTCAGGTCACACACTGGGTCACTGGTGGCTGAGATGACTTAGAAAGATAAGTTTAATAATGATCTCTCTTCCTACATACAATGGATTTTTCCATGAATATGAAGCATAGTTCTGCTGGCAAGACTTAGAAAGAAGGCAGGAGGGGCAAACAAGACAACAAGTGATAACCAGGACAGAAAATGGAACCCACATTGGAATGCTGAAGCACTTGGTGGGGGAGAGCAAGAAGACAAATCTAACCAAGCAAGATAATGATGATTTTATTATAAAAAATAAGGAAATAAAATACAATAATATAATGTAAAATAACAGAAAATGAAAGAAAATAAAATAAGCCTTCATATAGCACCCAGCATGGTGCTTAATAAATAGAGGACGGGAACAAGCATTTATATAGCACCTACTATTTGCTAGGCACTTTTCCCAAACATCTCATTTGATCTTTGCAACAACCCTATGATGTAAAGGCCATTATCATTTTACAGTTGAGGAAATGAAGCAAATAGAGATTAAGTGACTGTGGCCCAGGATCACACAGTAAATGTTCAAGGCTAGAAGCACTATATAAATGTGATTTATGATGGCCACCAGAGGCAGCTGGAGGTTCAGTGGATAGAGTCCAGGGGTGGGCCTGGAATCAGGAAGGACTGAATTAAAATCTGCTGATGAGCCCTCTCAGAAGAAGCAAGTGAATTTATCCTCCATTGGCACCACAGGGAAGCTGGGGAAGCCCATTATCAAGAGTGACCCTTCTTGAGCAGTTAGGTATAGACTTGCCTAGACTGGAGAACTGGCCCAGATAATTTCTTAAGAGGTCCATAAATTAAGGAAGATGGGGTTTCCCCCAGCCCTCAAATAACTCAGGAAATTGAATGCATTGCTGAACAATTCCCAGAATTCCTAGAGTCATATATGGCCCCGCTTTCTTTCACCAACTGTGGTTTGGACCACCCATAGTCTGCCATGGCTCAGCTGGCAAGAAGCTTCTTAAAGGAAGCCTCACTCATCTCCCCTCATAGTAAGACCTCTCTCCCTCCTCAAGGATAACCTTATTGGTCGTCTTCTCCACCCCCTCTCCTGGTAGAATGAGAATTCCTGGATTGTGTGGACTTTCATTTTTATCTCTGTATCATTTGTATACCAAACACTGCCTGGCTGATGCTTAATAAAGGCTTTTTCGTTGCATTATATTGACCCAAGATAGTGTCATGAGATAGTGGGATGGGAAAAAAAAATCACTGAACTGCTGTCTTCAGGACACTTGGGATTCTTATCTAGATACTAACACAATATGGTCAAGACCATATTGGACCACTTTGGAATCAGAGGACCTGAGTTCATATCCTGAAACCTGTGTGACCTGGAGTGTGTTGGTTCAACTGCTGGACCCTCAGTTGCCTAATCTGTAAAAGGAGTGGGTTGAACTAGATAACCTTTGAGATCTGGATCCACTGTCGAAACAATGTGATCTGGCGCTCCTTCTGGGCATTGGCCATAATGACCTCAGTTATGAAACAAGCATTTAGTAAGCTCCTCTTAGGCATCAGACATTGTGCTCAGGGCTGGGGATACAAATACAAAAGTCACTGCTCCATCAACTCCAAATTTGGGGTTCTTAACCTTTTCTGTCATGGACCCCTTTGACAATCTGGACAGAATCATGTTTTTTAATACATAAAATAAAACACGCAGGATTACAAAGGAAGCCAATTATATGGACATATACTTAGCAACACGGTTTTTAAAAAATGAACTCTTCAAAATAAATCACATTTAAATAAAATTCTCATATCAGGTTAAGAATCTCTGCTCTAAATCCATTGTAAACTTTTCAAAGCCCTAGATTTCTACCAAGGAGGTACCTTTCAACATGGGCTTCCTTTGGTCCTTATTAGCAGCTCAGCTCCTATTTTCTCTCCCAACCCCCCAAAAATTGGCTTGAGAAAGGCTAAACTATCGTTAACATGCACTGTGTCTACACGGGAAATCAAGGGTTAACTGGACAAACTCTAGACCACATCTCCCCTGTCATTATATACTTAAAACTGCCCTGAATACAAACCGGAATTACAGACAGGTGGCCAGTAATAAGGAGATAAGCCATGAAGGTGTGACGTTTATACCCATTGTGAAATCCAGATTCAGCCCTTGGTTCATGATCATGGATTTAGAGCTGAGGTCTTCTCCAATGACTCCAATGACTCCTTCTCTCCCAACTCAGCCATCCCTAAACACACACACACATACACACACACACAGACACACAGATTTTACAGACAAGGAATGAAGACCCAGGGAGGTTTAGGTCAAGGTCACTTAGTAAATGGTAGAGGGAGGAAGCAAAAATGTGGTGCTTCTACCATGTGGAAGGATGGGGGAGGTGGAATGAAGATGGATGCCGGGGGAGGTGGGAAGGTAGGTATAACCAGCAGCACGATCCTGGGAGTCAGGAGCCCCTGCCTCCTGGCTACCTTCTCCTCTCCTCTGCCCCACTCCCTTGTCTGCGTTGTCCTCTATAAGACTGTAAGCTTCTTGAGGGCAAGGCCTGTCTTTGGTTTTATTTATATCCTGAGCACTTAATACAGGGTCTGGCATAAAGTAGGTACATAGTAAATGTTTAAAATATAATAAATAAATAAACTGTGTTCAAATCTAGGCTGTCTGGTATCAATTGTGTGACCTGGGGCCCTCTATGGGTACCAGTTTCCTTATCTATAAAATAAAATTATTAGACTTATCACCTTCTAAATTTTTATTTAGTATTTTTTCCCCAGTTACATGTAAAAATGATTTTTAACACTCGTTTTTAAAACTCTGAGTTCCAAATTCTCTCCCTTTCTCCCTCTCCCATTGAGAATACAAGCAATTCAATATAGGTTATATATGTGCAGTCATGCAAAGCATTTCCAATATATATACATATATATCAATTATGATCTTTACAATTAACTGGAAACTCCAGGAAGGCAGACCAGGTCCACAATCGCAGACTCAAACTCAATTCTTCCCTGCCCCATTAGCCAAATGTTGTCAATTCTTCCTCCCCAGCCCCTTGTGCTCCCTTCTCTCCCTTCCCACAGCCATCACCCTAGTTCTATCCCTGGACTACTTGATAGCATAACTGATCTCCTTGCCCCCAGTTTCTTCTGCCTCTAATTCATCTTCCACACACCTGCCAAATCGATATTCTTAAAGCACATCTTCCTGAGTTCAGAGCTGGTCTTATACACGTCCTAGTTGTGTGACCCTGGCCAAGTCACTTAACCCTGTTTGCCTTAGTTTCCTCATCTGGAAAATGAGCTGGAGAAGGAAATAGCAAACCCCTCCAGGATCTCTGCCACGAAAACCTCAAATGGAGTCATGGAGAATCAGACATGACTGAACAGTGACAACAACAAAAGCACATTTATTTATTATTTCATCATATTCATGCAAACGTGAACATTTTGTATGTTGTGTGTTAATATTTCTGTTTAAAATGTTTATTCCCCATCTCCCATGCATGTGTTAAAAATATATAACGTGCCAGGGCAGCTAGGTGGTGCAGTGAGTAGAGCACCGGCCCTGGAGTCAGGAGGACCTGAGTTCAAATCTGACCTCAGACACTTGACACACTTACTAGCTGTGTGACCTTGGGCAAGTCACTTAACCCCAACTGCCCTCCTCAAAAAAAAAAAGAATATATAAGGTGCCATGATAGATGGCATCTGAGAGAACTTTCACCCTTTGGCTCTAGTCTTTCCTTCCAGACTTCTTTCATACGACTTCCCCTCACCTACTTGCTAGTCTAGCCAAAGTGGCGCACCCGATAAATACCATCTCTAGGCTCTGTGCCTTCCAGGGGCCCCATGTCTACAATGCCCTCCTCTTCACACGCTGGGAATCCTAATCAGACCTGTTGTCAGTGCCCACCTTTACCTAAACCGCTATTACTGTATCCATGTTACAGAAGAAGCCACTAGGGCCAAGAAGAGTTAAGCAACCTTAGCCAGACTCTCCTCGCCATCCCCGTGACTTCCTAAACCCAACTGTAGCAGACACCTCCCCGGTAAGTGTTATCCCCCCCTATTTGAATGTCAGTACCTTCAGGACAGGGACTGTCTTTCTTTATATTTGTATCCACAGAACTGGGCATCACTCATTTATTCATTCGTTCGTTGGAGGAGTCCCAAAGCAGTTAAGATTTGAACGCGGACCTTCCAGATTCCAAACCCAACACTCTCACCACTCTAGTATTCTGCCTTTCTACTCTGTACAAAGCAGGTGCACAATGTTCTGCCATACCATGTGACTCTTCCATCCTAAGAAGGCAAATGCCTGAAGAAACAGCCCATTCCTCGTCATCTCTCCCTCCCACCAGCCCTGCATTCACTCTGCAAAGAGCCCAAGTCTGCATGCAGGTTTCCTGAAACACTGCTTAGTCACCCCAGCAGGAGCCTGAGACACCTCACTCAGATGCCAGTCGCAACTCATTCTGGGGCTGTTTCCTCCCCCTGGCTCCTGCCCAGAATGGGATGGGCATTTCAGAGAACCCAATGCATTTACTCACCAAAGACTGAAACACAAACAAACAGAAGACAACTATCTTATAGGCATTTTCCCCTCACACCCCACCCAACACAACACTCCTGCTGGTTCTTCCTCCTCCCTCTAAAGAGTTTCAGGCCAGAAGGGAGTCAGAACGATTTTGTTCATTTTAGCTCCAAGACAGGACTCGTCCAAGGCTCAGAAGAGGGTGCCAACATCTCACTGCCCATTGCTAGCTATTAAGGGCACCAGCACTCAATTTCACTTCTCTGGAATCTCTGGATTCGGTCCCCCTCCCCCACCTCCAGCCTTCTCTCTGGATTCACCTCACAGCCCCCACCCCCAGCTCAGACCAGCATCACTACTCTGGATTGACTGCAAGCTTCCTAGCTGGTCCTCTGAATCCTATCTCTCCCCTCTACAATCTATCCTCCATACATACGGCTGTCTGATTCATATTCCTAAAGCAGTCCCTCCTTGGATCAATTAAATACTGTCAGGGGCTCCATCTGGCCTTTAGAAGAACATACTCCTCTTCAAAGCCCTTCACCACAGGGCTCCTGCCTACCTTACTTGTTTTTCCCTTTGCTAGCTCCACGTCCATCTATCTATCTGTTGTCCGGTGACACTGGTGACTCCTTCTGTCCTTATCTCCTGCTTCCCTGCCTTGGCATAGGCTGGAGGGCATTCTGTGCCTGGGATGTCCTCTCCCTTCTCACTGCCAACTCCTAAAGCCTTGTCTACCTCAAGGGCCACCTCCTTCAAGAGTATTTTCTAGTTCCCCCAAGCTGCTAGTGCCCCTATTATTAAATATAATACGTATATGCACTACACAGGTTTGTGGATATATATCTATATTTACAGATATATATATATGTGTGTATATATGTATAGATATGTATGTATGCACATATTGTGTAGGTGTATATGTGTGTATGTGTGTATGTATGTATGAACACACATCTAATGAGGATGCACATGTGTAGATCACTCTCAAAATCTCTCTTAAGAACTTCAGAAATGCGGGCAGCTAGGTGGCACAGTGGATGGAGCACCAGCCTTGGAGTCAGGAGGACCTGAGTTCAAATCTGACCTCAGACTTACCCTGGGCAAGTCACTTAACCCTGACTGCACCACCAAAAAACAAACAAAAAACACTTTTGGAATTGGTTGCATGACACGGGAGACACTGGCACAGGACCCCTCAGCATGGCGTGCCCTCTTTAGAGAAGGTGCTGTGCTCCATCAGCAAAGCAGAACTGAAGCAGCTCAAAAGAAGTGCGAGTTGCGCAAATTTATAGAATCCACCCCAAATGGTCACATGGACTATTTGTGCCCGATCCGTGGTAGAGCCTTCCAAGCTTGTATTGGTCAGATCAGCCTCGACGCCAACATAATAATATCATTTTGGTCCTCTTATTTTATGAATTTATAAAACATGATTCAGAGAAGGGGTTGGAAACCTTCAGCAGATGGCCAAAGGGGACCCATGACAAAAAAAAACAAAGGTTAAGAACTGCCTTAGCAAGACACATAGTAGGTGTGTCATAACTGCTTGGTGACTGCCAGAACTAAAGCAATCACAGATAGAGAACTGCTTCTCTTGCAGGCTCTTCTACGGCAGGATCTAAGGAGGCGTCTGGTACCTGGACTAGTGGTCAGGAGTCCTGGGATCCTCCCAATTCTGCCACTCACAGCGCGACTCTGGGGTAAAGTTCCTTCCCTTGGCTGTGCTCCAATTTCCTCATCCATGAAAATGCGAGAGAGGGGGGATTATGGAGGTGTTGTATAAATTCTCTTGAAAATTCCCTCTGGGTTTTAAAAGTCTCTGAAGCTTTGCTTAAATAGAAATAAACCATTTGCTCTAAAATGATAGGGAAGCTAAAGCCTTCCACACTGTGGCCATCTCTAATGTTCGCCCTCAGGCAGAACAGAGAACCCAAACCAGTCCATTGGCTGGCTTCGTTTTGAGGGCAGAGGCAGTCAGATCAATACAACTTAAATTCATCGGGTCATTGCTTTAAAATCAGGAGGGAACTTTCGAGGTCACTGAGCCCAGGCTGCTCATTTAGCAAATGTGGAAACAGGCTCAGAGATGAAGTGTATCACCCAATGTCACCAAGACAATGAGGGACAAAAGCAGGATTTGAACCCTAGGACTGCTTCCAAAATCAGAGCTCTTGGCACTTTATTCTCACTGATAAGACAGCGTGGGATGGATACATTGGTGGATTTGGAGTCAGGAAAACCCGAGAACAAATCCCTCCTGTGACTCTCACCTGCTATATAACCATGGGCAAATAATTTAATTTCTTGGTTTTCTCATCTGTAAAATGGGAATAATATAAAGCATAGCACTTGTTATAAGGCTATATATAAATATAAAGCTTATATAAATAATAGCTAACATTTATATAGGGCTGCAAAGTTTGCAAAGTGCCTTATCTATGTCGTCTCATTGGATTCTGAAAAACAACCTAGAAGTAGGTGCTATTACCACACCCATTTTCAAAGGAAGAGACTGAGGCTGAGAGAGAGCACTTAGAATATAGAGCATAGGCTCAGAGAAGAACCCTCAGATAACAACTACTCCAACCTCCTACATTTTACAGATGAGGAAACTGAGGCCCAGATAACTAAAGTGACTCACTCGATGTTGCACAGATAGTAATAGAGAACTCAGGTTCTCTGACTCGGATTAGTGTTCAAAGTAGGTGCCCACTGACTGAGAAACAGCTAAGCAAATAGGCAACTCAATAAACAAACAAATGATCACATAAAGTCAATACAATCCCAAAGGAGGAGGGCCATGAGCAGTCTTTTAAGTACCTAAGGTTTCCCTTTTCATGAGCCATATTCCTTAAAACTCGGAAGGAATTACTTCTTTTTCTAAAAAAAGTTGTAGTGAGTTGTTTTTCCTTCAGGAAACCATGAATATCATTAAAAATATAATGCATATTTGAAAAATATTAAAATTAAATATTATTTGAAACATATTAAAATATTGTATCATTAAAATATAATATTGTCATTTTTGTTACATTGGCACAGCCCAACCACCAACACTGAATATTCTTTCGACTGTTTATGTGATTCTTAATTTCTTTAAGGAACATTCCATAATTGAATCTAATTAAGTATCAAGTATATTTTGGTAGACTGACTCCCAAATATTATATAGGATTATTTCGAATAGGATTTTCCTTTCTATTTTTTATTAATATATAGAAATGCTGTTGATTTGTGACTTTATTTTACAGCCTGCAACAGCTGGAGCTATTAATTGAATTAGATTCTTTGATGATTTACTTTCCAAATAAACCATCACTGCCATTAGCAAAGGGAAAGACCCACCATAGCAAAATGACCCAAAATGAGTGGAATGGAAGCTGTGAAAACAGAGAAGCATGAAAAGCTTTGGCATGAACAAATGCAAAGTAAGGTAAGCAGAACCAGGAAAACAACATAGACGATGACTACAATGATGTAAATAAGAGAGACCCACCGCACCAAAACGACCTGAAATGAATATCGACAAATTACAAAGAGCAGGTTTGGCCCCAAAGAAAGGCTATGAAAAAAACAGTCCCCTCAACTTCTTTGCAGAGGGGTAAGGTCCATGGATGTACAGCATTGCAGAACTGATTGGTTGACTGAAATTTTTTCTCTTATTTTTATGTTTCCTTTAAAAAGTTTTTTTTCTTATAAGAGATGGCACTCTGGGAGTGGGGAGGGATACAGGGTATAGTTTAGAGCAGGGATAGAGAACCTGCAGCCTCGAGGCCACATGTGACCTTCTAGGTCCTCGGGTATGGTCTTTTTGACTGAGTCTAAGTTTTACAAAACAAATCCTTTTATTTAGGGAATTTATTCTGTGAAGTTTGGATTCAGTCAAAGAGCCACACTTGAGGACCTAGAAGGCCACATGTGGCCTTAAGGCCACAAGTTCTCCATCCCTGGTTTTGGCAATGTTAAAACAAAAGATATGAACAAAAGTTTCTTTTAAAAAAAAAAAGGCTTGGATCAGAGAAGGTGGGGGTATGATAGAAGGGAGGGCAGATTAGGGGAAGGGGTAATCAGAATGCACACTGTCATGGAGTAGGAGGAGGAGAGAGATGGGGAGAAATTTTGAAACTCAAAGTCTTGTGGGAGCGGATGTTGAAAACCAAAATAAATAAATAAATTGAAATGTGGAAAAAAAAAGAAAAAAAGGCTTGGATAAGAGAAGGGGGGAGTATCATAGAAGGGAGGGCAGATTAGGGGAAAGGGGAATCAGAATGCACACTGTCATGGTGTCAGGGGAGGGGAGAGATGGGGAGAAAATTTGGAACTCAAAATCTTGTGGAAGTGGATGTTGAAAACTAGAATAAATAAATTGAAATGTGGGGGAAAAAAGAAAAAGCAAAGTTAGGAGAAGACACCTCCCCCGCTCCTTTGCAGAGGCAGAAGGTCCATGAGGGTGGAACATTTCATATCAGGTCAGATGCTCTTAATGTATTGATCTGTTTTGCTGATTTTTTTCCCTCTTCTTTCTCTTTTATGTTTTCAAGGTTCTTTGTTAGATGGATTGGCTCCCTGAGAGCAGAGAGGGGAAAGGATGTTAGAAGAAACTTAAGCAATGTGAAAACAAGATGTATCAATAAAAATCTAATTTTCAAACCCTATTAAGATACAAAATGGGTTTTTAAATAAGGAAAGAAAAGCCTGGAAAACATTTCCATCACAAGATCTCATTCAATCAACCAACCAACAAATATTAATGACTTGCCCTGGGTTTGCTCAGCACTGTAAGGATATGGAACAGAAATGATAAACAGGAGTCGAAAAGGGGGAAGGAATTAATAACCAGAAACTTTTTTACCTAGGGAAAGAACCTTGAGTAACTGGTAACAATAAAAGCAAGGTAGCCCAGAAGCCAGGAGGCCCTGAGTTCCAGTTCAGCCACTACCATAGGTTGGCTGTGTGAACCTAGGTAAGTCATTAGCCTTCCTCAGTGCTCCTGGATGACTCTCTAAAAATATAAATTGCATGCAAGGACCTAAAACAACTCCAAAGGACTCATGATGGAAAATGCCATCCACATCCAGAGAAAGAGCTATGGATTCTGAATGCAGAGTGAAGCAGACTATTTTCTTTGTTCTGTTTTTCTTTTTCAAGGTTTCTCCCATTTGTTATAATTCTTCTATACAACATAACTAGTATGAAAATATGTTTAATAGGAATGTATGTGTAGAGCTGACATCAGATTACAGGCTGTCTTAGGGAAGGAGGGAGGGGAAGAAAATTTAAAACTTATGGAAGTGAATGTTGAAAACTAAAAATAAATAACCTAATAAAAAAAATAAAAATATAAATTGCAGCACCAGGTGTCGTTCTGCTACTGGGAGTGGGCTCTTCCTCATCTGGGAGTTCCCTATACCAATTAAATCTAGGGTCTACATTCTGTCCTTTTATTTTCTAACTAATGAGTTCTCATGCATGTAAGACTGAAAGGCTACAAGGCTGGGTTACTCTACCCTCATAGTTTCAAATCTTATTAAAAATCCCTGCTCTCAAGGTACTTCTAAAGCCATCTGGGGAGCCAATTTTAAAGCCTAATGAAGCGCCATCCAGTAGGATTCTTGGCGTCTATGAATGCATGATTAGAAGAGTCAAAGTTGGACGGGACGTGGGAAATCATTTAGTCTGACCACCTAATTTGATGATGCCTAGAGAAGTAAGGAAAGGTCACAAAGTAATTGAGATTTGAACCCAGATCCTCCAGCTCCAAAATTCCACGTCTCTGGAGTTTTGTGACCATAGGCACCTTACTGATACTCAGTTTCTTCAATTATAAAATGGGCACGATGCTACCTGTGGTACTGCTGACCTAGCAGCAGGGATGCTCTAAGACGTGTTTGAATGAGATCATTGATTTCAACTACGTCAAATGAGATCATATTTATAAATCGATTAGCCCAGTGCCTGGCATCTAGAACGTATTCAGAAGATGCTTGTTCCCTTCCCGCTCCACGTAGAGCAGGGAGAGAAATGTCATGAGGAAGGATGGAGACTGGACCTGGGCAGGATTTAGATAGGAAAACAGGGAAAGGAGCCTTGTAGATAGAGGTCTGGAAGTGCATTTATGGTGAGGGACCAATGAGGGAAAAAAGGTCTGGGTGCTTTACAGGTGTGAAGAGCCCTGGGTGGAAAAAAAAACAAAAGAAAGACCAAACAAAAACCTTCCTTCCTTGGGAAGATGCCAAGCAAAAGGTCCCCTTAGGCATCTCCTTCACAAACAGGAAAGTATAAACTGTTTAATAGTTCAGAGGTGACCCCTCTACAGACAGTTTGGTGCCCAAGAACATCAAATCGCTCCGAGGAAACCACGGAAAACTGCTTTACAAAGATAGCCTGAAAATACACCCAACCCCAACCCGAGGCGCGCACGCGCATATGTCCCTGATATGATGGCAACTTAAGAGAATTCTTGGGTCACTAGAAAAGAATGTTTGGGATTTTTTCTCTCACTCATAAAAAGCTCAGCATCCTGCCTAGTTATACCAAAAATGGTTTTTAAATGCCGTTTCTTGGTGCTGGATACAAAGATGACTTAGGAGAGGCAGTTTGGTGTAGTGTAAAGAACGCTGGCTTTGGAGTTAGCGGACCTAGGTCTGAGCTAGGTAGTGCCAGGGATAGAGCAGTAACCCTGGAGTTAGGAAGACCCAAGCTCAGTGTGACTCTGGGTATGTCACTTATCTTCTGTCTACCTCAGTTTCTTCAACTGTAAATTGAGGGTGATAATAATAGCATCTACCTCCTAAAGTTGTTGTGAGGATTAAATGAGGTAATAGTTATCAAGCACTTACAAAATAGTAGGCAATTAATAAATGTTTATTTTCTACTTTTCTCATCTGTAGAATGAGTTGGAAGAAATGGCCTCTCAGGTTCCTTCCTGATCCAGTGGAAGGAATAAAGAATTGAATAGGCTGAGAAGGTAGGGACTGCTTAATAAGATGAAGTACTTCTGACATACTGTAATTACATTTTCTACATTAGGCAAGAGGGGAGAGCTGTACATCCAGTCCTCCCATGTGGCAAGTGTCCAAATAACTCCAAAGGAACATGCGAGACATTGCACCCAAAGGATCTCCACTTAAAGTCTATCAGTTGTGTACCACTTAAACACAATGACAGCTCTCAATTGTTTGGGCAGAGAGGATTTCCTTGGGCTAGACCCTACTCCGAGGTTACAGTACACTCTGAACCTGTAAAGACGTTCACTCTGTACAGTACAGGAATTGAGTCACTGCTTTCCCCAGAATGATGCCGATTCTTTTCTCTCCCTACTCGTGCGAATGATGGCGATAAAGGAAATCGTGGGCTCAAAAGCTTCCATTTCTTGGAAGCAAATACAATAATAATAGTCATAATAATTACTCAGCCATGCCGACCTGTGGTCACTTGGATAAGGTCGATCATTTTATGAACAAAAGCCATCCTCAGGGAAATTCCCAATGAACCGTGTCAAGGAAGTGAGGGGAAAGGCAGGACAGATGTTGACCCAACATTCCCCACCTCCCATTCTTCCAGTATTGGAAAGCACCAATCTTTATGAATTGTTGAATGTTCCCTTAAATGTCTAGTAATAGCAATAACAATAATAAAACAGCATTTATATAGTGCTGTATGGAGAAGGAAATGGCAAACCACTTGGGTATCTTTGCCAAGAAAACCCCAAATGGGGGTATGAAGAGTCTGACAAGACTGAAACGACTGAACAACAAAAGTGCTTTAAGGTTGGCAAAGTGTTTAAAAAATATTATTGAATCTCATCCCCTTAATGACCCTGGAAGGTAGGTGTACTTATTACCGCATTTAATGGATGAGAAAACTTGAGGCAGATGGAGTTTAAGCGACTGCCCTAGGATCACACAGCTAGTAAGTCTATGAGGTGAGATTTGAAATCGGGTCTTCCTGACTCCAATTCTCTTTAGCCAAGGCTCTGCCTAACCCTAAATGCCTCCCCACCTCTTTTTAAAGTCCTGATTCTACCTCCAAGTTCTAAGGCATCCACCCACACCTCCTTTGCACTCCATGCTATGACTCTGCTTCACAAACAGAAACAGTCAGGGCCACTTTACTGGTTACTATGTCCAGCCCTTCTACCATCTCTATCTAAATTCTATTTAAAAAATCTTGCCCCTCTATGATCTCTATCCAAAGGTCATAAAATGCCCTCCTGATCTATGACCCTGTCCAGTTTCTATAAAAAGTCTTGCCCCTCTACAATCGTTATAAAAATAGTTTTCTGAAGACACATGCCTGAAGATGTCCATTCCCCTACTCAAAAAAGCACCAGCGGCTGGCAATCAGAGGATAAAATCCAAACTCTAGGTTAGCCCCTGACAAGCTGAGGCAGCTGGGTGATGCAGTTAATAGAGTGCTGGACTTGGGAGCCAGGAAGACCTGAGTTCAAATCCAACCTCAGACAATTCCTAGCTCTGTGATCCTGGACAAACTGCTTAAACGCTCTCAGCCTCAGTTTCCTCATCTGTAAAATGGGATAATAATGGCATCTACCCCGTGGGGTCATTGTGAGTATCAAATGAGACAAAACTTGTAAAGTGAATGCATTGCAAACCTTAAAGTGCTATATAAATAATTCTTCTTCTTCTCCTCCTTCTTCTTTCTTTCTTCTTCTTCTCCTCTTCCTCCTTCTTCTCCTCCTTCTTCTCCTCCTTCTTTCTTCTTCTTTTCCTCTTCCTCCTCCTCTTTCTTCTTCTCCTCTTCCTCCTTCTCCTCCTCCTCTTCCTCTTCCTCCTGCTCCTTCTCTTCCTCCTCCTCCTCCTCCTCCTTTTTCTCCTCCTTCTCTTTCTTCATCTTTTCCTCCTCCTCCTTCTCATTCCTTCCTTCCTGATTTTCCAGCATCATTTCACATTACTTCTCTTCTCACACCAGCCAAACTGGACTTCTACATTTTCCCTGATGCCATCCCACACTCTCACACCTTTCTGAATTCCCTCAGATTGTCCTTCATACTTGGAAGGTTGATCTCTGCCTGCTGAAATATTTCCTTCAAAGTCCTGAAGGAAAGACATCTTTCCTTATTCCCCAGCTGAAAATGATCACTCCTTGGCTCCTATAACCTCCTAACCTTTTGTCATACTTGCTTGTATGCATTTGTTATATTGCGACCCCCTTCCAGGGGAATGTAAGCTTCTCGAGGGCAGGGGTCATCTGATTTTTCTCTTCGTACCCTGATTGTCCACCATCATGTCAAATGATGTCAAAAGCCACCTCTGTCCAGGAGGCAGAAACCTAAAGCCTGTATATCATGGATACTTTATTAATGGAGAAAGAAAGAGGGTCCCTAGGCTAAGTAATGAATCAACGAGGTTTCAAAAATACCAAAATATCCCTACCAGCAATTTTGGTAGGAAAAAAACCCAAATCCAAAACAAAACAAACCACCCCCCCAAAAAAAACCCTGAAAAAGGCGGGTTCCTAAGGACCGGGGAATAGCTAAATAAATTATTGTATAAGATTTGAATCTAATTCTGTCACAAGAAAAAGCAAATAGGAGGAATTCTGAGAAACTTGAAGGTTCTATGTGTGTGAGTGGGTAGGTGATATCTCTGGTGTGAAAAAACAAAAAACATCAATTTAAGGGGGAAAATCCTATTCCATCCTCCTCAAGGCAGTAAAACTTTAACTATTTCCATTAACTCACCGTTAGCTCCCTTCTAAGGGCAAATGAATAGAACTTTGTGCCTCTGATATTTTCTAATTTAAGCACACCACCCAAATAGAAAATGTATCCCAAGCACTGATGGAAACGTTAATTAACAAGACACTGCACTGGAGTGGTAATTAGGGTATATCTGGAGTCAAAAGAAAGTGCCCTTGCGACTTTGACTTTTCCATTTTTTGTTAAAATGAAGGGATCCCGTATTCTCCAAAGCTATGCCAGCAGAGAGCCTGGGAACATACATCTAGAGCTGCAGGGTACATCAAAAGCCATCTCCAATATCCTCATGTTACAAATGAAGAAACCCGGGCCTCAGGGAGTTAAAGTGCCTCATCGAGGAATTTTCAACCAAGCTAGAAATGATCCCTGTAGAAATAAGGAATCATAGACTTAAAGCTGGAACAACGCCAGAAATCAGTTAGCCCAACCCGTTTTTATAGATTAAGAAACTGTGTGAAGTGATTTGTCTAGTTGGGTGGGGCAGCTCTATGCACAGTGGATAGAGTGCCAGGCCTGGAGGCAAGAAGACCCATCGTCCTGAGTACAAATCTCGCCTCAGATATTTCCTGGCTGTGTGACCCTGGGCAAGTCACTTAACCTTGTTTGCTTCAGCTTCCTCATCTATCAAATGAGCCGGAGAAGGAAATGACAAACCACTCCAGGATCTTTGCCAAGAAAACCTCAAAAGGGATCACAAAGATTCAGATGTGACTGAAAAAAAATGACTAAACAAGAAACAACACACAGATGGGTAAGGAGCAGAGCTGTGACTTGGTGTAGGTCCTCTGACTACAAACCAATATTCTACCCACTGCACAACATTATAGCTCTCTGGCTGCTGCTCCTACCATTGCTTGGTCATAATAAGAACTCACATTGATAATACTTTAAACCTACAAAAGTACTTTACGGGCATTAGTGCATTTGATCTTTGATCTTTGACTTCTGTCAACAGACTGTGTCTGCTGTCCAAGACCAGCCTAGCTAAGAAAGGGGTAACAGTTACAGCCAAAAGAGCCAGGGAGATCTGAGTTCAAATCCCAACCCTGACGTTTACCAACTGTGTAACCACACACAACTAATTTCATCTCTCTGAGCCTAAGGTCTTTTAAAAAAACCATATATTTATATATTATATATTTAATCTATATATCTGTGTATAATTAATATATTTAATCTATATAATCTATATTTTATATTTAATCTATACATCTATATAATCTATATATTTACATTTAACCTATATCTATATAATCGCTATATTTAATATACATATCTATGCATAATCTATATCTATATATAATCTATGTTTATACATTTAATCTAAACTATATATAATTTATATATTTGTATATTTAATCTCTCTATATATAATCTACCTATTTATATATTTAATCTCTACATCTATGTAAAATCTATATGTCTATCTATATATTTAATCTATATTATATTTATGTATTTAATCTATATATCTATATACATAATCTACACATCTATTATAAATATTTTTATATTTATATATCTGAAATACATAATTTATGCATAATATAAATATATAATCTATTATATATACTACATAAATGTATACTAAATTTTTATATAATAAATAAATAATACCAATAAAATGAAGATGGTCTCTAAGGACCCTTTCAGCCCCAAATTGATGAATCTAAATACAGAGAGGCTCATTACCAATGGGCTCCACACTAGAATATAAATGAATTCTTTAGCTACAGTGATGTAGGAAATGAGATTTTCTGAGTTAGCCCTAGGCTTTCCTAGGGAACTCAATGGTGTGGTAGAAATAGTGCTTGGATGTGGATGTGAAGAACTTATTATTAACTGGGTCACTTGGGGCAAGTACCTCATATCTCAGGGTCTCAGTTTCCTAGATGGCTTCTAAATGTCCTTTCAGCTCTCCCTCTATGATCTCAGTCTATTTGTTTTGTTAACAAAGATCGGCAACTCTTCCTCCACTTAGTCGTCATCTCAGAGAGTTGCCTAGGGAACGGAGAGGTTAATTTTCCCAGAGTCACACATCCAAAAAGTGTAGGAGGCAGGATTTGAACCCCAGGCAGGACTTCCTGGCTCTGAGAACACTTCTCTTAACTACAATGACACATAAATCAAATAGCCTCCAGTGCCATACAGTCCCCACAGTGTTTTGGTGCCATGACAGCATGACAGATGAGGCGCGAAGGGCATAAAAAATCGTCTCATTTTCATGCCATCCACAAACAAACTTAGCTGTTGACGCTCAAAATGTGAAGGGTCTTTGCCTAACAAAGAACGAGCTGAAACGCTCCCGGAGGAGTTGTACCTCCTCCGTAAACACTCTGGTATAAAGGAAGAAAGAAGGTAATTGTGGCTAAATGAAAGGATGGTTGACCGGTCTTTTGCACAAATGTGAATAAACTCTTGAATAAGGTCACAGCTCTGCTCCTTACCCATCTGTGTGTGGGGTGTTTTTGTTGTTGTTTAGTTGTTTTTCAGTCATGCCTAACTCTTCGTGACTCCATTTGGGGTTTTCTTGGAAGAGATACTGGAGTAGTTTGCCATTTCCTTCTTCAGTTCATTTGACAGATGAGGAAACTGAGGCAAACAGGGTTAAGTGACTTGCCCAGGGTCCCACACACAGCTAGTTTTAGCATTTAGCCAAAGGCAACAAAAATAATATTATTTAGAGGAAGACAGGATGGCTTGCAGTGCAGGGAGTCATGGATCTGATGGTCAGAGGATACTTTCAGAAGGACCTAGGTTCAAAGCCTAGTGTGATCTCCACAAGACCTTGGCCAAAGCACTTATCTCTTTATCTGTAAAATGGGTCTTTATCTGTAAAATGAGGGAGTTTAGATATGATGGCTTCTAAGGTCCCTGACAACCCTAGACTTAAAATCCTATGATCCAAGTCAGTTTTCTCATCTGCAAAATGAGGGGCTTGGACCAGATTGGCTCTAAAGGTCCCCTCTGCTTCTAAATGATCCTCCAGGATATCTCTTCTTGTACTGCTCTCAAAAAGCACAAGCCAACAGCCCATTACGTACCAGCTTATGTTATAAAAGAAGAAATGGAAAAATTTTAATGAAGAACGTCCAAAATAAATCAACCTATATCTGGGTACTCAGTGAAAAGTGGATGTAGGGGAAACACGGTGAAAGATACCACTAGGACTCTAAGCCACCATTTTCCCATGTGTAAAATGGGGATGAGAGGTGGAGGAAGGTTTTGAAATGATGAACTCTTATATTTCCATCAATTTTAAACCTTAGGATCCCATGCTGGAAAATATCATTTGGGATTAAGAAATGAAAGAGGCCAGAAGTCTATCCATTACGCAGAAGCCTCAGGGCTGTATAGCATGAATGCTTTATTAATGAAGAAAGCTGGAGGGCTCCCAGACTAAGTGAGCACGTACCAACATCAATATAAACTGGAAGAGGAAACAACGGTTGACTGATGATGGGAGTCATCTATGAATCAGCAATCTGCATTCAGTCACTGTTAACTGGTTAGAGCAGAGGTAAAAATAAAAGCCCAAATGACATGAATGATTAAGGACAATTTCTTGAAATTAGTATTGCTCCAAACAGATCTGTTTTTGAAAAAGCTTTTGATCCTGAAAAATGGGAAATGGACAAAAGGAACTACATTCATTCTAATTATTAGGATTTCTCATGCAAGTTTAATAAAACTGTCATTATGGAGGGGGTGCCAAGTGAACCTAGAAATGGCCTCAACCCTTTGGTCTCCTTGTCAAGTGGGCAACACTGATTTAGAGTACAAGTTCATCTGCAAAGTATTTTAGAGGATGATGACAGCACTGTTCACAGTGCCGTGAAAAAGTGTTTAAGGGTCTTTACATGTAACTGGAGAAAAAATAATTTTTTTTTAAAAACAAGGGTTTGAGGTATTGAGGTAGAATGGAAATGTAACAACTGATGGAGTTAGGAAAGCAGGGTTAGAATCTCAGATCTGCCATTTACTACTGTGTGATCCTGGGCAAACACTTAACCTCTTCAGGACTGTCCCTAGGGTCCTTACTGCTGGGCCATCACCAGTTGTCTTGACGTTGGACTTCCAATGACCGGAGGAGAGAGTGAGGCTGATGACTTTGAGCAGCTCTGCCTCACTTAAACCCATCTCGCTTGCAAGTCAAGACATCACCCTCGTGATGTCATTGGTCCACTTTGAGAATGAAGGACCATCACCACCACCACCACCACCACCACCACCACCAAGGTCCTTGCTATCTCTAAATCCTATGGTTCAAACCCTACCTTTGCTACTTAATGGCAGTGTGACCTTGGGCAAGTTGTTTAACCTCTCTGGGCCTCAGTTTTCTCATCTGTAGGATGAAAGGGTTGAACAAGATAACCTCTACGGCCCCAATTGTAAACATGATCCTATGAACCCAAGTCTTCCTTTCTTCCTTCATTATAAGAGATGGCTCTCCAATTAATTTTTTAAAAAAGAAAACAACACAAACCAAACTAAACACAGTGTAATTACAATAATCAAGCTTGGTTCAGAAGAACAGCAGAGAAAATAAATGTATCTCCCACCCTCACTGTAATCACATTGTGCTTATTAATTGCTTGATAATTGTTGCCTTCAATGAGCTTCCATTCTAGAATATGACTCCAGCACATTGGATGGTTCCCGTAAATGGAAACACACAGATAAGAATCTCACAATATGAGAAAATACAGATGGAGTAAACTGGACGGGGGAGAGTACTTAATAACCAAAAGTTAGAGTGACCAATAAAACATTCATTATTTAATCACGTCCTCCAAGTCAACCCAAAGTTCACCAATTGTATGCATGGTGCTACTCAAGAGATGGACCTGAAATTCACAATACAGAGCACTTCATCTCTGAATGAAAATCATCTTTTTCTGGGATACAGCACAGATCAGACTAGGGACAAAGATGAAGGACTGAGGTCCTTACTGCTGGCCAATCACCAGTTTTCTTGACTTAGGTCTTGCCACTCAACTTCCAATGACTCTGGAGGAGACAGTGAGACTTTGAGTAGCTCTGCCTCACTTAAATCCAATTCACTTGCAAGTCATCAAAACCCTAAGAATATTAATTGCATATCCTTAAGCATTAGGATCAACTCAAAAGGAACCAGCAATATTTATGAAGTGCCTACAATGTGCTAAACACTTATCTTATTTGACCATCATAACGAACTTGGGAGGTATATTTTTATCCCCACTGTACAGTGAAGGAAACTGAGGAAGACATAGGCTAAGTGCTTTTCCCTGGGTCACATGACTAGGAAACATCTGAAGTCAGATTTGAACTGAGGTTTTCCTCAATGCTCTATCCACTTCACCACCCAGCTGCCTCCTACCCTAGCAGAGGACCTAGGACAGCAACTAAGCTTACCATGAATAACCAACGAATAAGTGCTCAATGTGACTGGTCAATAAATTGATCAGAGAAATGGAAAGTCCCCAACAGGTTGTGTATGCATAGTAAAAAAAAAAAAACCAAAACAAACAACCTGACAACAATTAGGTGAAGGGGAGAAACAGAAGAATAAAATAAAGGAGGAAAGAGTCAAGATCCAGGAAGGCAGGAAGACATGAGAAGGGAAAGTGGGATAGGTCAATAAGCCACAGTCAAAAAGAGAGATTCTTGTAAGGGGAGGGAAAAAAATACAATCGTAGTTCTAGCGCATTCAGAGCAGGAGCCAAGAGCTATATATAAATATTATGCAACTGAGGGCATAATAGAACAGCATTGTATGATCACACTCATATGTAATGGGGACCCTGATTATCAAGAGAGTTTAAAATTAAGTTCTTTATATTGCTTACTAAAGGGCAGCCAGGTAGCACAGTGGATAGAGCACCAGACCTGGAGTCAGGTAGACCTGAGTTCAAATCTTGCCTCAGACACTTTCTGGCTGGTCTAGTCACTTAACTTTGTTTGCCTCAGTTTTCTCATCTGTCAAATGAGCTGGAGAAGGAAATGGCAAACCACTCCAATGTCTTTGCTAAGAAAACCCCAATGGGGTTATGAAGTCTCAGACACGACTGAAAATAGTAATTGCTTACTAAGGTAGGGAAGGACATGATACATACGAGGAAAGATTCCCATGAAAAGGAGTGTTGGGTTTTTTTAAGTGCTCCAGTATTTAAAGTGTTAAGGCAATTAGCTAGCCTACCTCTTCCAAATATGATGAGAAACTGAGGGGTTTATCTTTGCTAAATAATGTCAGTTTCATTCCCTAACATTTCTTCAAAGAAAGGCAGCTGGGAGAAAATTTAGATGATAGTTATAATACAGTCAAAACCTGAAAAGATATTAATCATTATTTTTAAAAAATGGATGAATTGTGTTGCCAACAATCGTCTGATCTTAGCTTCACTGTATTAAGCAAGAGAAGTATTCATTTTTATAGGATTTGTTTTCTATTTTTAGACGAAGCTTATTATCATGGAGTTCAGAATTTAATACTGACATAAGAGGCAACATCATCCTAGTTTATGGATTTTGGGCAAATAGGAGAAAGACATCATTGAAAATCTCATTACTTTGTTTTATCTATAAATACGACAAAATGAAAAGGGCAGTCTTGTTTTTATGATTATTGGATCAGAGTGATGTCCTATGTATTGCTGTACAGTCACATCTGACTTTTCGTGACCTCTTTTGAAGTTTCTTGGCAGAGATACTGGAGTGGTTTGCCATTTCCTCCGCCAGCTCATTTTGCAAATAAGGAAACTGAGGCAAACAGGGTGAAGTGACTTGCCAAGGGTCATACAGCTACTAAGTGTCTGAGGCCAGATTTGAACTCAGGTTTTTCTGACTCCAGGTCTGGCCCTCTATCCACTGCATCACCTAGCTGCCCTTAGTGTTCTGTATTATTTTGCATACGGAACACTAAAATTCCTGAAACAAGTCAACTGAAGTCTGAGTTGATTTCATTTTAAAGGGAAAAGTGGTGGGGGAAAGAAGTGTGTATGTATGAGGAATTATGCCAAAAAAGTCAAGCAGACAATAACAGTTGCCTTCAAGTTTCTGAAGGGCTATCCTATGGAACAAGGATTTGTTTTCTTTTTTTTTTAACCTTTTCTAATTCCCTTTATTTCATTCAAATCACAAAAAAAACCACAAAAGCTTCAGCCTCAGTTTCCCCATCTGTAAAATGGGGATAATAATGGCACCTAATAATTTGATTTGATTTCTGCGGAGGCACAGCATGGTGTGATGGAGAGAGGACTGGTCCTGAAAACCAGGAGGACCTGAGTTCAAAGTTCTACCTCTGACATACTGTTCTGGGTAATCCTGGGTAGGTCAGCCAGCAACAAGGTTTGCTCTCTATTCAGGATGCCATGATGCCACAGGAGGATATTATTCATTAGCTAGATTGACACGGTCCCAGTAAACAGGCCATTCATCACATTCCAAGCGCTTGACAGCCCATCACGGAGAAATTCAGGTCAGGATCATTTAACTGTTGGCTGTGGGAGTCCAGACTACCTCAACCTCTCCTCCTTCAGACTCTCCCAATGGGCCAATGGGCAGTTCTATTTGGATTGATTCCCATTTCAAAGCCAATGCAGCTGAAGTCAGGGGAGGAACTACCTCAACTCCCAAGATTTTGGGCATGATTCAAAAGGCAACCTAACTTCTGCTCTAGCTACTTAATTACTATCATGGGCTCCACTGGAAAAGACAGGCTTCAGGATGAAGGCTCTTTCTTTTGTGTACTCTCAAGGTCATCATCACTGGCCCTATCAAAATTGGGGGAGTGCCAAGAATACTGGATTTGGAGTCCAAGGTTCAAATCCCAGCTCGCCACTTAATACCTGTGTGACTTGGGACAGATCATTTAAGGTCTGTGGGCCTCATGTTCCTCACATATAAATGGTAGGGGTTAAGATGGACGGTCTCTAACTCTATGATTCTATGAAAATTGTATTAATTCTGATGAGAAGTATTTCTTCTCCACCAAATCGAAACTGTTTTTTAAAGTTTGTCTTTAGAAAAGGATCACTGAGCTAAAAGGTAGCTCAATTAGTATTAAACGTAATGCTCAGTCTAGGAGACGAACTAATCAGTCAACAAGCACTTATTAAGCACCTACTATGTGCAAAGCACTGTGTTAAGGTGAACAGCTTATCAGTCAACAAGCATTTACTATGTACAAGCACCTACTATGTGTGAAGCACTGTGTTAAGGTAAACAGCTACTCAGTCGACAAGCATTTATTAAGCACCTACTATGTGCAAAGCACAGTGTTAAGGTGAACAGCTAATCAGTCAACAAACATTTACTATGTGTTAAGCACTAGGTATACAAAGAAAGATTAAAAAAAATCCCTGCTCTGAGGAGTGGATGGTCTAATGGGGGAAGACTAGATATAGACAAGATAAATTGGAGAGAAGTCTTAGAGGGAAGGTACTCCCATTAAGGGGGAATCAGAAAAGGCTTCTTGTAGAAGTGGGACTTCAGCTAAGACTAGAAGGAGACCGGGAGGCAAAGCTGGGGAAGGAGGGAATTCCAGACATGGGGGACAGCTAGTGAAAATCCTCAGTCGGGAAATGGGACACATTCATGCCTCCTTTTGGTAGACAGGTGGGGGACTATGGATACAGAATATGGCCTACCCAGTCAGCTGTGGTCTCAACCAAAGTAGGTTTTGTTCAACCATTTTTCTTCGGTACAAGACAAGGTTCAGTGCTAGGAAGCAGAGTTAATCAGGCAAGAACTGTGTTGTGAAGACCAAAAAAAAAAGCTTCAGAAAGACAAAAACAAATGAAAATAACTTTTTAAAGGGCAAATCACTATCTCTCACACACACAAACATTCAGTTAAATTTGATTTTTTTTAATAATCTTAGAGAAACGAAAGTGAAACATGATTTGTTGATTGTTTCTTAAAATAGTAAAGCCTGAACATTGATCTTTCTTGGCTTGACCAAAGAACAGTTGTTACTTTTCAGATATGAAATCCTCTGTGCTGTAGATAAACCACCACCTATTACCTAGTGAACACAGAACTAGAGAGAATGCCGTCATCCATTATCTATTAACAAACATTTGCCCTCTCAATGGGTGGGGGAGGAGCTGGAGGGAGGGAGAGAATGAGAAACTCAAAAATGTTTTAAAAGAAAGTTAAAAATAAATAATAAACTTATTTTTGAAAAAAAACTCAATTAACAAGCATTTACTAATTGTCAGGCCCTATAAAATCCTCTGCCCTCGTGAAGTTGACATTCACTGGAAGTCAAGATATCACCCTTGTGATATTATTGTTCTTCTTCAAAAATAAAAGACCAACAACAAAGATCTTATATCCTAAGAGCAAATATGATGCGCATTTCTAAAGAGCACACAAACTAAAACTACTTTCAAAACCATCACAGAAGTCTTCCCTATTTTCCCATCTCTTTTTCTTTGCCCTAAGATCCGGTCCCATTCATCCACTATCCCCATTTGCATGTTGAAATCTGCTTTTTCCTTCAAGGCTCAGCCTTCTCATTAATGCTTCCATTAACTCTGAGAAAGTCCAAGTCTGGGTGATGGCCTAAGAGAAATCATGGCAGTGTGAGACTGTTGGATGAGAAGAACTGCAAGTTCATCGGTCTGGTTGGAGACACAAGAAATATATGAAGATGAGCGACCTATGGTTGAAGCCAAGTTTGCAGCGGGTGGGTTAAGTCCTTGCATTTTACAACAATAATGAGGAATTATAGAATTATTTACAGCTGAGTGAAGGATGTCTTTCAGAAAAATGGGATTATAGAAGAGAACAGAGGGACGGTGGTTGTAACAGTCCAGGTGAGAGGTGAGGAGGGCCTCCCCTGTATTGGTGGCCATAGAAGAAGGAAGAGCCAGGAGATGGTGGAAAGGAAAACTGTTGAAAGAGGTTATGAATGAGGGAAGAATCAAATATGACACCAAGGTTTCTAAATCTAGGTGACTGGAGATGGTGAGGGTGAGGGTGGTACCATCAACAGAAAAAGGGCAGGTGGAAGCAAAGGCTAGGTTTGGGCAGGGGGAGTGAATATGGTTTTTTAGCTGTAGTTAAAGTGTCTGGAGCCTGGGCATTTGGATGGAACACTGTAATGTTAACGGAGGGGTGTAAGATCTTCCCTGCCCATTAATAGGCCTCTTGTGGGGCTCATTCAGGAAAGCTCGCTGGCTTGTAGGAAGGCCTGCACACCTTTCGTTAATTTCTAATTAGGCACTGAACCTAAAGAGTATATATCCTAAGAGGCAAGTTTTTGCTTTGAGGACTCATTTATAAGAAAGATGTTGTGATTCCCTGGTCTAGACCCCGAGTGGCCATATGTTCAGAACTCCCCGACTCTTCAGAGGTAAAGGCTCTCTCGATTCAGTGGTGGATGGAAAGCTTTGATTCAGGCAGTAGAGCCCTGTGTGTGGGTCTTTATTTCTCTTTGTATTTCCTATGTTTGTTTTTTATGTGACTGAAAAAGAAAGACTGTTGACCCCTGAAACAACTGTCTTTCCTTAGTAAAGCAGATAAAAGAACCCGCACTAGCAGCCATCCTGGATATGCCAGTGTAGGTTGTTATTACAAACATCCAGCATGATGTTGGAAATGTGAGACTCTAGCTCAACAGGGAAACTGAGGCTGGATGCAGAGATCTGGGAAATATCAGCATTAAGGTGATAGTTAAAGCAGATGAGACTGTCAAAGACCACACAAAGAACTTTCTATGACTGTTTTCCTTTGTTCCAGGGAAGGATGAAGCTGACAGGGGACGGATGAGGGGGAACAGCCACAATGTCAAAACAAGAGGAAATGACAACATGTCTTTAAAAGTTGCTAATTACTCTGAGGAAAATTAAAGGAGTGCTATTTTGGATAATGTATCAGTGCCTGGGCTAGAGGTAAATAAAGGTCTTAGTCCTTCCTTGCTAGGCGGTCGGTAGCTTTCCTTCCAAAATCCTTCCAAGCGAGCGTCATTAAAACCACAGCAGCTAGCGATAAGATTCAGGGCTGTGTCTTTTATTTGAACAACCAATGTTAAACATAAAATCTTAAATCCTAGGGGAAATCTTCCATGCAGGTTTTAAAAAGGCTACCTCAGACCCCGTAAAGCACTCAAGATTATGAATTGTATCCGAAAATGCCAACATAAATATGTATTCTAGAAGTTTTCTTCCCCAAGGACCGCTCCTAGCAAAGCATGTTTTATTAATGCCAGAAAGGCTGACGACTTTGTGCATCTCTGCCTCACTTAAATCTAATTCACACACAAGTCAAGACATCACCCCGCAATGTCACTGGTCCCCTACGAACAAGAAATAAAACAAACAATGATTCAATTATGTTGCACAAAAATGGACCAAAGGGCCTACTATGTGCCGCTTGATGGGAACACAAACACAAAAATTCATTCATTCTTCAAATATTGATTAAGAGCCTACTATGTGCTGGGCACTTCAGGAGGACCTGAGGAAATAAAGAAAAAAAAATCAAACGGTCCCCGTCCTCAAAGAGCTTACTTTGTACGAGGGGATATAAGGGGTACATAAAAAAGCATAAGTTAGCATGTGATGGGGGAGAGGGAGCAAAGGAGATATATAAAGGGCTCCAACAAATCTGAGGAAGGGTTGTGCTCAGCTGGTGGAAGAGGGAGGTGGGAGAGAGGTCGGGGGGAGGTTTCATTGGAAGAAGTGGCTCCTGAACTTAGCCTTGAAGGCAGATTGATAAATGAAATATCTAGAGCCTGAAGGGACCCCAGAGGCCATATGGGCCAACCCCTTCATTTTACAGATCAGGAAAATGAGGCTGAGGCAGCTATGTGGCCTTGAGTCAGGAAGACCTGAGTTCAACTCTAGCCTTAGATATATATTAGCTGTTGGCCTTGGGAAAGTCACTTAACCTCTGTTTGCCTCAATTTTCTCATCTGTAAAATGGGGATGGTAATAGCACCTACCTCCCAGGGTTGCTTTGAGGATAAAATGAGATTTGCAAAGGGCTTTGCAAGTCTTAAAGCACCATATAAATGCCAACTGCTACTGTCACTGCCCAAGGTCACACATAAGGGTCAGAAGCACTGCTCACATCCTTCGTTTTACAGCTGTGTACTACTGATTGGAGTTGGGAAAGTCTGACTGCCAAGTAGGTAATAAGAAGTCTGACTGCTGGGTGGGTGATGAGAAGGGACAGAAAGAAAGGAAATACTGAGAAAAACACATGGGCTCATAGATTCAGAGCTGTCTAATGTCACGCAATCAGAAAATGGGAGAGCTCACATCTGAACTCGGGTCCTGGGTCTCTAAGTTCTATACCACTCTCCCTGTGTCACTGGTTCTCTTCTAGAATGAAGGACGAACAACAATTTTCCTTAGAGCTCAAGGTCAAAACCCTGGGCTTCCTACCCTCATCTGTCACCTCTCCCCAACAGATTCCATGTTAGGAAAGTGTGACCTTTGGAAAACAGACTCAGAAATTCTTTTAACATGTTTCATTAAAGAATGAAGTGCCTCACACACATATTTTCTCCCAGTGTAGCCTAACCCATTGATTGAGGAGGAAATAAGGGGGTCTCTTTTTGTTCTCCCCATCGTTTTCTGTCTCAAGGGAGGGGCCTGCTGTCAACAGTCACAGCCGTAGTCCTCAAGCTCTCTCTTTTCTAGTTGGGGTGAGAAGTTAGGATTCATGGTATTTTATATTGGAACTGACAGCAATGTTTACTAGTGCAACACTTAAAGAATTAGGCATTGGTGGTTGGTTGTTTGTCTTGATTCTTGTGTTATTTAAAATAAAACCAAACGATAAAATAATCAACTGTGAATAACTTAGCTCTTTCCAGCAATACAGTGATCCAAGACAATTCTAAAGGAATCATGATGAAAAATGCTCTCCACCTCCAGAGAAAGAACTGATGGAGTCTGAATGCAAAATGAAGCATACTGGTTTTTCCACTTTATTTATTTGTTTGTTTACTTATCTAGATCTGTCTTCTTTCACAACATGACTAATATGGAAGTGTTTTGCATGATTGCTAGCTTACCATCTCAGGGAGGGGAGTGTGGAGAAGGGAGGGAGAGAATTTGAAAGTCAATTTTTTTTAATGAAGGTTAAAAATTGTCTTTACATGTAATTGGGAAAAAATAAAATATTTGGAAAAAAAACCAGGAAAAAAATATTTGAAAAAAACCCAACTGTCTCATAGGCCCTTCCCACAAATGTTTGCCATCATCGGCAGTGGGTCAACTGTTCAATTGGCCTTCCTTATGGAGGATGGATTTCTAAAACTCCACATGCCTCTAGTGCCTTTAAACTTGACCAATGTATCAAAATTTATGGCAAAAGTATGCTTGAAGTCTTTTTTTTTGAATATCACACCAGAAGATTTGTTATTCATATTAATTGGGACCCCAGCTATATTATCAACTGCATGATGTCCCCAGTTAGTATTCTAAATAAAAGTATTTATTTCTTATTTTAATTTTTTAAACTGATAACTTTTGTTTTTATGTCACAATCCTTTCTAAAGATATTCCTTTCCCCTTATCTAGTTAACTTTTGATAGAAGGTAGAAAAGAAAAAGAGGAAAAAAAAACAATTCTGGAAACCTACACCTGACAATATATGCCCTGTACCATAGCCTACAACCTTTGTAATGGGAGAGAGAGACAGACAGAGAGAAAGAGAGAGAGAGAGAGACAGAGAGAGAGACAGAGACAGAGACAGACAGACAGAGAGAGATTCAGAGACAGAGACACACAGAGAGTGTCAGAGACAGACACAGAGAGAGACAGAAACAGAGAGACAGACAGACAAAGACAGAGACAGAGAGAGACAGAGACAGACAGACAGAGACACACAGAGTCAGAGACAGAGACAGAGAGACAGAAACAGAGAGACAGATGGACAAGGGAGAGAGAGAGAGAGAGAGACAGAGAGAGAGAGAGATTGTTTCTTTTCAAAAGGAATTAGTGCTTGAATGAACTCAGTAAAGTAAATAATGAAATCCCCCAATAACCAGTGCAAAGTAATTAAAAGAAGGTACACTGATCACTGTTGTTTATCCTGTTTGTTGCTTAGTAGAACATTTTTTTTGAATGAACAGAAAAATCTTTTAATTTGGTTGCCTGATTTAAAGGATTAACAATCAAATATAATAGAAACAATTTTCAAAAAGAATGCTAAAAAGACAAGATAGTCTAAAAAGAGTATTTGTATTTAGTTTAGGATATGCTTGGCACAGTACATTAAATATAAAACTGTAGAATATTGCAGAAAATGTAGAAAATCTGGTTATGGATGATAAAGAGTAATATCCTATTTTCAAGTAACAAGTTTTAAAAATTAATCTCTCCTTTCAATTACCATTAAGCAAATTTTTAAAAACCTCCCAAATCCCTCAGTACATAACTACGCCATGGTCCAGCAAAACAAATGCCCACATTAGACATGTCAGCAAATGTTTTCAGTCATTTTTAGTCTTGTCTGATTCTTTGCAACCCCATTTGGGGTTTTCTTGGCAAAGACACTGGAGTGGTTTGCCATTTCCTTCTCCAGCTCCCTTTATAGATGAGGAAACTGAGGCAAACAGGGTTAAGTGACTTGCCCAGGGTCACAAGGCTAGGAAGTGCCTGAGACTGAATTTGAACTCAAGTCTTCTTGACTCCAGGCCCAGCACACTATTCACTGTGCCACCTAGTTGCCCGTCTGAAATTGTAGAGACAGCAATATTCATGAGAAAATTATTACATGTTCCCCCATGCTATAAATACAGCAACCCTCTCCTTTCCTTTACTTCTAATCTACTCTAAACACAAGAGCAGCAAACAGGTTTGCGGTAAGGCAGTGTGAGAAATGATAAGAGAACCAGTGAAGTCTGTGGTGGGGAAGGGATGGGGATACAACTGTCAGCCGTTCTCTCCTTTTAAGGGGAATGGGGAGGTGGGGGTGCCTTAAAGCCAACTGAAGCTAGGTTGGAATTTGAACAGACAGAGAGCTAAGGGTGATCAGCAAGGTAGAGATAAACTGTTCATCTGTACGTTCCTCTTCCCTCCAGGAATGTAAATCTATGATGCGAAGCTCACATTGTGATTTGGTGAGACTTTCTCTATGAATTTTAACTTTTTAGGAGAAGAAAATGAGGAGGGGGGGCATCCTTGGAGGTAAAGAAAAAGACTCTCCTTTATAGATGTGGGAAATCTCATGAAACTAATAACATACCGAAAATGTGGCTGATCATCTAATAGGATTCTGGATCTGCCAGTCAATTAATCAGAAATCATTTATTAAACCCTTGATATGGGCCAAGCTGTGTGTTAATAAGTGCAGGAACACCTGATCTGGTATACTTTAAATTCTTTTCAATCCACCTGCCTTGCTTAACCTAGTTTTCCAAAATGGCAGATTCTCATCTGGTCAAGATCCTTTCAAGTGTATAATGGGGAACATCAGGAAACATGTTTTCAGCACATAATAACCCAACATCCACATCTCTGAACTGAAATACCATCGACTATTCTATTTTAGGCTGAAAAAATGAATTGTCCCGTTATTGATCTATGTGACTGACGAGACTCTGATTAATAAGGCCCTTGTGAGTCCCATCTCTGTAAATATCCCCATTGCCATCTCCTAGAAAAACATCTGGTTTTGAAAGCTTTTCCTCTTGGATATATACTCAGTCAATGATCAACAAGTATACCCTTCATATTGCACAAGTGATTTGGCTAAGTGTCTCCATCGTATCTAATCGGTGGTGGTTACAAGTATGTTTATTTTATGAAGGAAAACATCCTGTGACAGAACCATCTTCAGTCTTAAACAGATGGGAAGTGACAGGCAGAATTCGATAAAGACTAAAAGTCAATGGGAGAATTAAGGGACCGCCATTTATTTCCAACCAATGTAAAAATGACTCTCGCTCACTTATGATTCTAGGTGTACTTTGGGTTAAGAGAACAGTGTGAGCAGGGGGAAAGATCCTAACATTTTCCACCATTATTGGATACGAGTTCATTGACCTTGGAGTCATCTTTGACTCATCTTCACACCACTGTCCTCTGGCTACCAAGCCCTCTCTCTTCATTTAAAAAAAATTATATAAATATATGTTACATATAAAACATATGTGTACATATATACATACATACAGGTATAAACATACACATATATAATGTTCATGTTAAGAAATTTACTCATGGGCCTGTCTTCCTCCTCAGTCAGCCTTTCCAAAACAATACAGAGAGGTGGACTCCAGGTTGACTTACCAATGGAATCCTGTCCCTTTCTGGGGAGCCCTCTGGGATGCTGGTACCATCCTCTCCCCTTCCCCAGCCCATTAACTGAGTCCTATGCACCCTTTAAGGTTCAGTTCAAGACCACACCTCCTCCAGGAGGTACTACATCTCACCTCTCCAGGACTCAGTTTCCTCATCTGTAAAATAAATCTAGATGGATTCTAAGATTTCTTCCGGCTCTAAGTTTATGATCTCCATGACTCCTGCTCTAAATATGCCCATGGCCACATTGCCTTCCCTCTCTATCCACTATGGTCCAGCCAGTTTTCCCTCTCATGTAGAAAATATTGTCAGTAGCCAAAGGAATCCATATTTGAAGCTTGTCCAGGGAAACAAGGCTGAGAGTGGTGGAGGAAGGAGCACCGCCCCTCAAGTCCAGGTTTAAAAGAATTTGGGTATGAGCATCTCATTGGTTGAACAAATTTAACATCACTTGTCATGTATTCAGACCTCGATGAATACCCAGTTTCTCTGAACTCTAACCTGGATCTCTTCTACGCCTTGTCTCCCTTAAGAGCTCAGAGAAATAAGATGCCCAGGGGCACACAGGTAGTGTCAGGCTTCAAACTCAAGACCTCTCCAAATCTGGCAATCTTCTTAATCTTCTTCCTGTTCTCTTGCCCCCGGCCTTTCCTCTGGAGGTTCCCTCTAATATACCCTGTATGTGTATGTATGTGTGTGTGTGTGTGTGTATGTGTGTACATGTATACACACATCTATCTATCTACCACTCATCAGCAATATCTATCTTCCTTTCCATATCTCTCTCTGTCTTCCTTTCCATCCATCCTTCCATCCATCCATCTATCCATCCATCCATCCATCCATCTATCTTCCTTCCTTTCCATCCATCCATCCATCCATCCATCCATCCATCCATCCATCCATCTATGTATCTATAGTACATGTAGTTTAGAATAGAATGTCAGCTTCCTGAGGGCAGGGACTGTTTTTTTTCTTCCCATTCTTTGGGTTCTCAGAGCTTAGAACAGTGCTTGGCACACAGGAATGGACTAATTAGTGTTCACTGACTGACTGACAAAAGCCCTGGGTTTAAATTCTGTTCCATCACTTGCAACTTGTGTGATCGTGGGTGATGCTAAGCCTCAGTTCCCTCATTGGTAAAATTAGATTAGACTAGGAGCCCTTTAGGGACCCTTCCTGAGCTAAATCTATGGTCCTATTTAGCCACAAGGCAATAATTTTATTCAACAGACCTTATCCCAACACTGCTTCACCTAACCCCCAACTCTGGACTCAGCCTACTGTGAAAACTCCCAGCAGAGCCCAACATGCTGCAAAGGCAAGAATGGGAGTGATGGGGAACATAATGTAGACAGCATTTCTTTCCTCCTCCCACTGTGTTTATTGTATTTCTTTTCACTTACTAATTTCACTCCAGAGAAGCTGTTTCATCCTCCAACCCCTGCTGACCTGGGAAAATGATTTCCTGCAATGCGCTTATTCTAACAAATGATACCAAAATGAAAATATTTAGAGGTCTCACAGAGCCCAGGGTAATGGGATTTTACTTACTTCAGTTCAATAAGCATTTGTTAAAATGCCTACTATGTGCCAGGCACCTTGCTAAGCACTAGCAGTACACAAAATGAGAAAAGATTGCCTTTATGTGTTTGACCATAAAACTCCCTTTTTAACAATGTCTAAGAGGCTTTTTAAGATTCAAGATACTACCATCCTTCTCTCAGAAACTCAGTTATAAAAATGTTAATCATTTCTAATGACTACTCTGCTTTGCTATGGTTTCCCGTGTAAACTCCAATATACTTCTCAGTGTTTTCAATATGCATTGCTCCACCCCACGGTAGACTGTGATTATGACTCAAGGCAGGGGACCAGGGATGGAGTTCACTGGATGGGAGGTTATAACTAATGTTTTGATAAACGGGCTCAGATGAAAATATGTTGTTTGTTCTTTTGATGAGGATGTCTTCATAAATCTATTCTGGGCTTAAAAGAAACAAAACAACTCCTCCAGTGCCTCACCATTGTACAGTAGTGACCCTGGAAAGGTTTGATTATCTGTCCAGTGACGGCCTAGGGATCTTGAAGAATACACCAGTAGAGTATCAAGCCCTTGTTGCTCCCACAACAGGCTGAGATGGTTCCGAGTACAGCCCACTGCTGGGCAGTGTAACTACAGTCCAGATTCAACAATAAATTCAAGACCCATCACTCCACTGGAATTGCTTTCTACAGTTACCAATGGTCTATTTTTTAAAAATATGTCCAACATGAGAATTTGTTTTACTTGACTATACAGTTATCACAAGGGTTCCCCTCCCCCCCACCTCCCCAGGAGAGAAAAAAATAGATTTTTGTGAACTAAAAAATAAAATACCACCAATAAAGTTACCAGTGATCTTTTAAATGCCAAATCTGATCCCCCCCATTCTTAAAGTCTACAGCATTTAACACTGTTGACCACCCTCTTGGATTCTTGGATATTCTATCTGCTGGGTTTTCATTATACTGCCCTCTTAATTCTCCTCTTTAGCCACTCATTTTTACTGCTCTTTGGTGGTTCATCATCTATGTCCCACCCCCTGGCTGTGGGTACACCTTCAAAGAGACCTCAAGGACCAACCCCTTCTTGTATGGGAGCTAGGGTAGCTGGTATTTTTATAGCCCCTTTAAGGTTTGCAAAGTGCTTTTGCATGTGTTAACTCATTTGATGATCATAGATGAGGAAACTGAGACCCAGGGAGGTTAAATTCCCTGCCAAACATTACATAGTTAATATCAAAAGAGGAATTTGAAATTAATAGATTGACTCCAGAGCCAATGCCCTTGCAGCCTTCTCTCTTTATATCCTCATCAGCTCCCACAGGTTCAATTATCTGCTCTTAGATCTACATATCCAGCTCTAGTCTCTCTCCTGAAATGCAGTCCTTTCTCACCAACCGCTTACTGGATATTTTGAACTGGCCGTCCCATAGGCAACTCAAACTCAACACACACACAAAACCAAACTTGTTTTCATTTCTCCATTGAGTCTAGTCGTTCTAGTCATCCAGGTTCCCATCTTTGAAGGCAGTATCCACTCTTTACTCTTCAGATAGCCAATCGATTGCCAAGATCAATTGATGCTACCCGTACAATATCTCTCATAGCTATCTCCTTCTCTTCACTTATATTACAACCACCCTAGTTCAGGCCCTCATCACCTCTGGCTTGGACTACTGAAATGACCTCCTAATTGGTATTTCTGTCTCAAGTCCCTCCCTTGTCCAATCTATCCTCCACACAGATGCCAAAGGGATATGCCTAAAACAATCTGTCCATGTCACTCCTTTGCACAAAAAAACTCCAGTAGATCTTTTTGCCTTTAGGATTAAATCCTTTGTTTGGCAATATAAAGCCCATCACAGACTGGCTCCAACCTACCTTTCTGGACTTAATAAATTACTCAGTACTCCAGTTCATGTACTCCACATTTTAGTCTCTGTACCTTTGCTCAGACTGTACCCCATGCCTGGCATATATTCCCTCTTCCTCTATGCTTTTTAGAATCCTTCAGAGCTCAAGTACTGCCTCCTGCCTTTCAGAGAAGCCTTTTTGATCGCCCCAGTAGCTATGGGCCCCCAAAATTTATTTTACATTTATTGTATATATTTTGTATTCACTCGAGTGTATAGATGTTATTTTCTCCAATAGAATACAAGTCCCTTGAGGACAGAGAATCAGCTTTCCAATCACAGTACTTATTTAAAATCAGAGTACTTAAATATTGGAGACACTAATAAACTGTGGTATGACAAATAACAATGCGTAAAGGGTACAACTTTGTTTATTCCTATATTTATTGAGAAACTTTTAATGTTTCCTCCTTTGCATGTAATGCTGACTGGTTTTTAGTTTTTTGTTGTATTAAATTATTTTATATCTATGCTTTGTAGGTTTGGTATGGTTTTAGTATAAATGCATGTTGTACTTGGTCAAAGCCTCCTGCATCTGTATCATACTTTGTTTTAAAAATCATTCATTGTTAATTGTTTTCCTATTCTTGAACCATCTTTGGGATCCTGGTATAAACACAACTTGAAAATAGCAAGTAATTCTGTTGGATATGTAAGTACTCAGAAAATGAACTGTTGTATACAGAAAAAGAATAAAATCAACTTGCAATGAATGTAAGGTACTGTCCCCTTTCATATGTGAATGAGCAGAAAAAGAACTTGTCTCTATCAAATACTGTCAAAATTCAAGTGTGGAAAAAAGTTTTCATATAAAATGCGATTGACAATTAGGAGAACCCAGTAGAGAACAGAAAAATGACTTGAGGCTACCAGGGTGTTATGGTCCCTTAGTTCATTTACATGTAACTGTTTTTAGAGTTTGAGAGGTGAATACTTATAATAATAGGTCAAATAATTGGACACTATGAAACAAGAACACTATAGAGCAATCAAATACGGATTGTTGGTTTCCTAGCTAATAGAATTGTGGATTTTGTAAGTTTTGTCTTATAAGAGAAAGGTGAGTCACTGACCACCAGTTCTGATTTGAGTCACTGAGCTTGTTGAAGTAATCCAGCAGGGGAGGAGACAACAGCAACAGTTAATAAAAAAACAACAGTAGCTCAATAAGATGGTGGCAGGAGGTAGTTAGGAGGGCAACAGGAAGACCTGGCTGATGGAAAAGCCTTGGCTTCTGTACTTTCTAAGTGGCTTGAAGTTCACTGGAAGAATTCTGATTTTTGTACTCTTAGGTCATCTATAGCTACTGTGCTTTTTTGCAGAGGTGGGGAACCACGGATGTGGAACACTGGAGATGTCAGATTTTTTTCGAACTGTTGCTTACTCCCCCCTCCCTCCCCCTTTATTCATTCTGTGCATTTAAGGTATGGCTTACTAGGAGGGCAAGAAGAATACATTTGGAATTGCAGGTGATTTCAGAGCAAAAGACATCAACAAAAATTCATTTTCAAATGTGCTACAAGAATTTTAATTTGCCTCTCTTCCTATTTTGCAAGACTCATTATGTACTTTCTCTGAGTGTGGCAGAGAAAATTATTTCTTCGTGTAATGGCCTGAATGACAACCCCCATGATAAATCTCTGAGAAGCATTAGCCACATCCTTGAAATAACATGGTGCCGAAAGACACAAATCTGAGATTCCATCACAAAGCTTTTTTAAAAAACCTAACAAAACACTCTCCTATTTCCTCCATGGAGCGATGTTTTTGCTAATACCAGCAAAAGCAAAAGGAAAAATCTAGGTGCTTAAGCATTTTCCAATTAGCTTGTCATTTTAATGAGACTATGTTTGGAACGGGAATTCCCTGCTGAAGCAAAGAGTTCTTTGTATCTGGTTTCCATGCACCAATAAAAAAGCAACCTTAAAAAACCCAGTCTCGTGAACCAGTGAGAACCAAACTGACAAAAATCACCTAAGTGAATTTTACGACGGAAACGATGGCAGTGGAATGTTGTCTACTCATGTTCTTTCCCTTCCCTTTCAGAAAACAGCCTGACGCTGCAGACCCAAGCCCCAGGATATCATTTCTGTTTGGAACACCTGTTTTCCATGGATCATAACTCTGAGTTAATGCCACTCATGCTGCAAGGCTTCTCATGTATCATCCCAACCCTGTTTACCTCCTGGGTGGAAGAAAAATAGACATGGGAATTTTTTTTAACAGAGTGAAAGAATGAGCTTTGTCATCCTCATCTGTGGGGGCTAGGAGCCTACTTGGCAAGATTAAAGGGCTTGGTGCCATAGGCCTATCAAAGGAATGCAAAACTCTGACAGGCTAGAAGCAGGGTAGAAAGGAAAGGATGCTTTAACTTTCCAGCTTCTGGGAAAAGTGTAACCCACTGAGATTTTACCAAGATCCACATTTAGGTTTCAGAAGGCCACAAATGGATTTGCATCAACACTGACTTGCATGGTAACAACTGCTATCTTGCAGAATGCTTTGAAGTTTGGAAAAGTGAGAGCAGAGGAAAGGGAGAAGAGTTGATGGGAGAGGGATGGAAAGAAGAGGAAAAAGGAGGAAAGGAGAAATCAGAAGGAGGAGGGAGGGGAGGAAGAGAGAAAGAGAAACAAAGGAAGAAGGGGGAAGAGAGAGGTGGAAGGGAGATGAGGACAGAGTTGGAAAGAGAGAAAATAGAGGAAGGAGAAGGGGGGAAGAAAGGAGAAAGAGGAAAAGTGGAAGAATAAGGGGAGGAGAAAAAGCTGGGAAAAGAGAGAACAAAAGGAGACAGGGGTGAAGGCTAACAGAGTGTATACACAAAGAGAGTTAGAACCGGACTGATAAAATCCCTTTCCTGCTTCCTCCTGAGAAACAAGTAGAAAGTTCAAACTTCAAGCTTAGGATCAAAGGTTTGAACCTATAAAGGGAGAGGGAGGCCCCCCTTCTTTCGGAAACCACAGTATTTCCATTCATACCAACAGAAAAACCGTAACAACAAGCTCAATCTTCAGTTGCAACGACAACCTTGCAGGCGTCCTCATGATCATGTTCCAACTCTAAGAAACAGATTTATTGAACAATGGACATTTTTAAAAAATGATAACAGCACGGGGGCGGGGGAAGAAGGGCCAAATATCATGCACAGGTAAAGACGTCAAGAGTCATAGTCTGTTTGGGTGGCCCGAGGCTCCACACATTTTTCTTCCCAGAAAATACCTATTTGTGATTTCTTACAGCTAGGAGTAGCTATCCCAGAGTTCTGGTGATGAGATTCTTGGACAAATCTTTGATAAAACGATACCAGCTTCCTCTTGGTGAAAGGAAGGTGGTGGAGCACAGGTGCAGAATTTGAAGGTATTGTTTGACTAAATCATTGGGAAGTAACAGCAATATTAAAAAAAAAAACCTCTTTTCAAGTATATGTTGCTGCTGTTACATCATTTTCAGTTGTGTCCAACTCGGTGTCCCTATTTGGAGTTTTCTTGTTACAGATACCAGAGTGGTTTGCCATTTCCATCTCCAGCTCATTTTACAGATGAGGAAATGGAGGTTAACAGGGTTAAGTGACTTGCTCAGGGTCATACAGCTAATAAGTACCCGAAGCAAAATTTGAACTCAGGAAGATGAGTCTTCCTGACTCCAGGCCCAGAGCTCTATCCACCTGGCTGTAAATACATAAATATGATGTTGCAAATACAACTAGAACAGAGGAGCACATTTCAATAGTTTGTTGCCCAGGAAATTTGCTTTTTAGGGGCCCTGAAAGTTTTGGTCTCAGGACCCCTTCATACTCCTAAAAATTACCAAGATCTACCCAAAGAGCTTCTATAGCTATTAATATTTCATTGTCATATTGTCTGAAATAGGATTTGAAGTCAAGATCTTCCTGACTCCAAGATGAGTCCTCTTAGACGGTGACTCCTTATTAGAAATTTAAATATGTTTTGAAACTTGTTTTCAACATTCATTTTAAAACAATTTTGAGTTCAGAAAATTTTCTCCCGCCTTCCCATCTCAGCCCCACCCACTGAAAAGGCAAGCAACATGATGTCAATTATACAAAACATCTTAGTAATATTATGAAAATAATTTTGACCTCATGGACCTCCTGTCTTGGGGGCCTTCAAAGAGCCCCCAAACCTTACTATGAGAACCACTGATTTAAGTCATTAAGAAGAGAGGGTTGAACTAGGCAGCCTCCAAGCCCCTTTCTAGTCCTACCCCCATCCACGATCCAGTGAAATGTTAAATCCATTTGAAATAACACATTAACAAAGGACAAAGTTACCTTCTCTTAGCCTGTGTTAAAGATAGGACGTCTTTCTAGGTTTCTAGGCAATGAATGAGGTTTTCTTCTCACTAGCACTGAGCTTAAAATTGTCAATGAGAACAGGCTATTTGAATTCAACAAGCATTTCTATTAAGTGCTGGCTAGCCATGTGCCAGGCACGGAGACACCAACACCAAAGAGGCCCTACCCTCAAGAAGCTGACATTCTTACTGATCTTGTCAGAAGGTTTTAGCCTCCAGGTTTATAAGTAATAATAATCCAAACTAAGATATCTGGCAATATTCTAAAAGGCCTCCCCCCCACCCCCACCCCAAAAGTGCCTGGATATTCACCTAGGAGTTGGGGAAGGATTGATCTGGTCACAAAAACTGACATATTTCCTGGGGAAAAGGCTGCTGTTTAGCAAACATTAGATCCAAGATTTAGAGAAAGAAGAGGGTCTTATAGGTCATCTAGCTAACCCTCCTCATTTTATAGATGAGGAAATTAGGACCTCTAGAGGGTAAATGACGAGTCCAAGGTCACACAGACCCATGCTGCAAGGCCAAATACAGCTTTCTTGGGTCTAAAACCATCAGTTCTACAGAAGTTTGCTAAAAAATGAAGGGAGAATCAAGTCTCAAAAATAGATTATATGCTTAAGCTCCTCAAAGCACTCCGTCTCATGACCCTCAGACCTACTCAGGCATTCTGACTGAAGCAGACAGAGAGGGTTGCAATGACTTACCCCTGCTGAGGCGTCAATTAGAGGCAGATCCATGCCGGGAACTCAAATTGGACTCCTAATCCTACGCTTGGACGACCAGCTCTCCTCTCCAATGAAAGGCAGGTGAATGAGTCTGCAGGGAAAGAGGGCAATCTGTCCTACCAGGGCCCATGGTGTGACTCACTCCACACTTGAGAGATTCCAAGAACTTTATCTCAGCATAGTGTTATTTGTCTGAAAGAACAGCAGCCCTGAGCACTGCAAGCAGTTAAAAAAAAAAGACACACTGTATATGAGATTTGCTGGTCTAAAGTCAAGACTGCACGATTTCCCTGCAGAAAAGCCAAAGGGGATTAGACCAAAAACCCAAAGAATGCCAGACCACCGGTGACCACGATGGTCCGCCCCTCCCCATTTACACAGGAGAAACCCAAGCTCAGATAAGTGTCTTGGACAAAGGTCAAAGCAAACTAGAAAGGGAAAGGAAAACCTTTCCTTGTTTAGTCTTTCTGAAGTGCTAGCCTTGGAAGGAATACTGGCTCAAGCAGGAGTAGGAAAGTTTCTACTCCTGGCGCCCCTACTCATTCATTCCTCCATCAGCACCTATTATTTGGGACACCCTGTAGGTACAGGCCACTAAACTAGCCCCATGACCAGTGATGAGGATCCTTCTCTTGACTTCCCTGCCCCACCACCAACATCCACTTGCCTTCGCTTTGCAGCTTTTGAATGAAGCAAATGGGTCTCGGCCTCCATGCCTAGATCAATGTTTAAATCACTAACTAGTAGCTAGTAACTAGTAGTATCATTAACTAGTAGCAGTATTAGTAACTAGTAGTATAGCCAACAGGAAAGTAGCCTTCTAATCTGAGAAATGGGGATGATGATACGTGCAGGGCTCGCTGCAATTAAGATACCAATGAATCATGATGATCTGAAGAGTAAAGTGTATATATATATATATATATATATACACATATATATACATATATATACATATATACATACATACATACATATATATAGGACCCAAGATCATCCTTCTGGATTCAGAGTAGGAAGGACTCTCAGAGGACATTAGTCCAACATCTTTTAATGGGATTTACTACTCCAGAAAATGTTTCAAAGAAACATCCAGTCATAAATGCCGTCAAGCAGATCGTACCTTGAACCAAAGGTTAAGCCAATACGATCCTCTGAAAGTAAGAGATCTTCCTGCCCTCTTCAAGATTCCCATCTCACTCAGGCATTTTAGCGAATGACTAGCTTTTAAAAAATTAGAGCATTTTATTAACGAGATTTAAAAGCCAAAAACAAACCGGATCCCACAAAGGCAGAAGTATTGCGACAACCATAAAAATAATAACATAATAATAACATGGCCTTTGTTCTGCCTTTGTGGAATCCAGTTTGTTTTTGGTTATTTCAACAACCATAATAATAACAGCCATGTTATTACTATGATTGTTGAAATACTTCTGCCTTTGTGGAATCCGGTTTGTTTTTGCTTTAAGGTTTGCAAAGTGCTTTATAAATGTTCTAGATATTTTTAAAATATAATTTTATATGGAGATATGTATACAGAGAGAATTCCATTTTGTCAATATAGAAACATATTTTGATACTTGTGTTCTTGCTTAGTCCTTTTAGTTGTGGCTGACTCTTTGTGATCACTTTTTGGAGTTTCTTGGCAAAGATAATAGAGTGGTTTGCCATTTCTCTCTCCTGCTCATTTTATAAATGAGGAAACTGAGGCAAATCGGGTTAAGTGACTTGCCCGGGGTCCCACAACTAGTGTCCGAGGCCAGATTTGAACTCAGGTCTTCCTGGGTGCTCTATCCACTACGCCACCCACCTGCCTTCTATATTTTTTATAAATATTTTATCCTTTGAAATTATCTCATTTTATCTTAGGAGGTAGGTGGTATTATTGTCGCCATCTTATAGCTGAGGACACTGAAGCAGTCACAGAGGTCAAGTGCCTTGCCAAGGGTAACAGAGCTAGCAGGTGTTGAGGTGAGATTTGAATTTGGGACTCTCTGACTCCGGGACCAGTGCTCTATCTGAACAAAGAATCTCCCTAAATGAAATTTATTCAAACAGATTCTCATCTTGGCATCAGTTTCATGACTGCTATAATTTTATGGCTGTCTCTCTGATCTGAAATATTTTAATCACTGAAATTGAATTTTCTTCCTATTTTTGCTGTTAATTTATAATATAAGCCACCGAGTGAGCAGTGAAAAGGTACAGTGGATAGTGCCAGGCCTGGAGTCTGGAGGACCTGAGTTCAAATATAGCCTCAGATACTGTGTGACCCTGGGCAAGTCATTTAACACTGCTTGCCTCAGTTTCCTCATCTGGAAAAAGGAGCAAGAGAAGGAAATGGCAAACCAGTCTAGTATCTTTGCCAAGAAAACTCCAAATAGGGTCACAAAGATTCAGGCAAGAGGAAGTGAGGAGCCTTTCTCCACTGACGCAGCTCAAGTATAATTCTCTGCTAATGAACAGTTCTAGAATGTTGTAACTTAGCACCGGGTAATTTATGCTTGACGTAAGGGTCAGTCTATGCTTTAAATACTTGAAAATTAAAACTCCCTAACAATTGCTCCCCTCCCCCCCCATATTTTAGTGCAAAATATCTCCATCACAAAGTACAGAGGAAAACATTATACTCTTTCCAAAAGGATGTCAGGCTGAAAATAATAAGAAACTTAATATGCATATCCGAAAAGTCTTCTAACTGGGTCCAAAAACTCAATTTAGGATGATAGATTTAGAGTTGGAATGGAACATAAAGACAATTAAGTCCGGACTCTTCATTTTACAGATTAAGAAACCGAGGCTGACAGAGGATTAAGAGGTTTGTCCAGCATCACACAGCTAGTGAATACCTAAAACAGAATCTGAAGTCAAGTTCTTCCTGGCTCCAAGCTGAGTCCTCTTAGATGGTGGCAGGTCTAAAAAATCATCTAAAGCCATTAGCAGACTTTGGGGTCAACGGGGTAAGGCTAGAGGGAAGCCTCAAACAAAAAACTCGTGTGATCAAAGGGCTGCATTAAGCACAGTTTCTAGGAATAAGGAGATGGCAATGCTGCTGATGCCTCAGTACTGGCTGGACCACATCTGGAGTTCTGGGTGCCTCACTTTAGGAGGGACACGGATCATGCGGAAGGCTAATAAAGGTAGCCAAGGATGGTGAAGGACCATGAGTCCATGCCATATAACGCTCAACTGAAGGAACCAGAGAAGAGAAGGCTGGGGCGGGGGGTGGGTGGCCAGATATGATAACAATCTTCACAGAGAACATAAATTACACCCATTCTGTTTGGTGTTCAAGGGCAGGACGAGGAATGAGAAGCTGCAAAGAGATCAGCCTAGTTTTTAATGTCAGGACAAACTCCCCAAGTGAGACTAAGGAGAATCGGCTGCATTGGGCAGCTGTGAGTTCCAGCTGATTGGAAGGGCCTTACAACACGACAGCATAAAGTGAAGATTCTGTGATTCACGAGACAGCACAGGATTTTGGGATCCCTCACTCACCGCCCTGGACAAATCCCGAGTTCTCCAACACCAGATGCTTTGGAAGGCACTCTCTTCCAAACACTTCCTTTTTTCAATGCTAGTTCAATTCTGGTTCACATCAGGGAGAAAAGCCTCAATTAGTTAGGTGCTAATAGGGTTCTTTAGCACCACTCACCATCATGTGTTAATCTCTCTTTTAACAAGGAGGGAGTTAGGCAAGGGTTTCCAATAATTAGAGGGCAGAGCAGCAACAGCAGTTACATCATAGCTGAAACCGCCTGGCATAGATGCCCGCCATAAATAACTTTCATCAAAAAGCTGTGAGCCTAAGTAAACAACAGAGAGAGAGAGAAAGAGAGAGAGAGAGAGAGAGAGAGAGAGAGACTCTCCCATAGAAATGCCCTCGATTCATTCTTAACACATAGAACATAAACCTCTTGAGGGCACGGACTATTTAATATTGTCTTGAATTCCATATAGTGGGAAGAGGAAGAGGAATAAACTCCTTATTAAGCACCTACTGTGTGCCAGGCCCTGTGCTAAGCACTTTACAAATATGATCTCATTTGGTCCTCACAATAAACCTGGGAGAGAAGGAGTTGTTCTTAATATTATTCTCATTTACAGAGGAGTTAACTGAGGCTGAGCATAGACAAGCCCGTCATCACACAGCTAGTAAGAACCCCTGGACTAAAGGATCTCTAAGGTTTCTTAGCCCTAGGATCCACAAACGATGTGAATAGTGTGGTTTTGAGGCCCATCTTTATTAATGCTAATGGGTCATTTTACCCAGCTAAGGGAAGCGGATTCACCAATCGCCCAAAGTTTCTTTCTCTAGTAGTCAATGGGTTCCATAGGCCTAGGAGTCTGTAGGGTGTGCCAGAGCTGGAAGGGACCTCCTGAAAGCATTTACTCCAATTGGCTTTGTCCTGGCAAGCTTTGGTAAAGCCATTCCAGGTGGATCCATATTCAACATCCTCCTGGCTCAAGGATACTCTCCAGATAGCCAAGAAGATGTGTGCTCTAACAGATAAGAGGAGAAGGCAGGTTGTTACAAGGCTAATGAGACCCCACCTCATTAAGGGAGTGTTTTGGTACTTGTCCTTTCAAGTTCCCCACCCCCCAATCAATGCCAAAGGAGACTTCTGGCTTCTTTCTCTTCCTAAGAAGTAGCAGCTGGTTTAAGATTGGATGTAATCAAGACAATGGTACCAAATCCTCAAAGGAAACTACCGGATGCCCCCCAAAAACAACAGAATCTTACTTAGGCTAAATGTTTAAAGAAATGTGTGGATGGGAGCAAGCTAGCCTCCTATGGATTGGAGCCATATTGTGAAGGTCTTTAAAGACAAAACGGAGGAATGTGTATTTTATGCCAGAGGTCATGGGGAGGTTTGGAGGTCACTCACCAACATGAGAGAAGTAAAACAGCTTGCCTGTGTGGCTTGTCACACAACTAGTCAGTGACACAGCCTAGACCCAAATTCCAATCTCCCAGGTCTTGGTCTCCCCACTTCATCTCGTGGTGAAGAAGCCTCACCAACCCTTCACCCAATGGTTTGCCAAGGCTGATGACAGCTTTTCTTATAATGTGCTGGTATGGGTGAGGGAGGGTGTCTGCTCTGGCCAGGAAAGTGGGGGGGAGGGGGGGGGAAGGAAAGGATTCTTCTCTTGGTGCCTTTCATTTCTACCGAGGGCAGTCTGGTATCTGCTGTAGTTTCACTGAAAAGAGGGTGTAAATGAGGCCAGAGCTACGTGACTCACAAAGACTGAAAATCCCATTCTCGGCCTGAACTTGCATCTCGTTCAAAGGAAGCAATCTATTGGCCACCAATGAGTCAAGACAGTAGCAGGTGAGTTCTTTGCCTCTTGCTCCCTAACAGAGACGAAACTGAAAACAAAGGAGGCCATCTGCAGCTAGACGGGATATGGCTATTTTTTGTTTATGGCACGTGAAATATGAAAGCACAGAATATGAGTCCAAGCCCACAGCACCTGCCCTTTGTTCCTCAAATATTGCTAAAGAAGGGAAGGAACTAGGAAATTGGGAATCATCAGCACAAGAACTATGAACATGCAAACAAAGCTAGCCATAAAAATTTATTAGGGAACGTTGTGAAATTAGGATGACCAAACTTGGTCCTCCCAAAAAGAGACCTTTCCTCGGTAGGGACAACGATGTGGAACACTGCATTTAGTGATGATATGCTAGTTAGTTTTGTGGAATTTTTTCAAACTTCTTTCTTATTTTATGTCATTTCTTATTGTTCAGTCATTTCTGTCCTGCACAATTCTTCATGACCCCATTTGGGGTTTTTCTTGACAAAGATACTAGAGTGGAACTGAGGCAAATAGGATTAAGTAACTTGCCCAGGGTCACACAGCTAGCAAATATCTGAGGCCCCTACAAAGATGAGTCTTCCTGACTCCAGGCCCAACACTCTATCCACTGCACCACCCATAACAGCTCCTAACTGGAAGGGTGATGGGACAATTATTTTGGGAAGTGTAGGCAATATAAAGACGAAAGATAGACAACTGTTTTTTAAAGATTTTATCAGGGAATGCTGTGAAATTGTGTTTGCTGACCATACTAGTCTAAAAAAGTGATGTAAGAAGGCACTTCCCCCCACTTTTGTGGCAGAAGTGTAGGACTATGGGTATGGAAGACTGAATGATAGACTTTTGGTGCTGATAAACTTTGCTGAACTTGATTTTTTTCTCCCCTTCTTTTTATTTTTTGTAAGAAAGGATGGCTCTCTGATAAGGGAGAGTAATATACTGGGAAAAGCAAATGACATAAATATCAAAGATATTAATAAAATTCAAAAACCAAAAGAAATAAAAGGATTTGTCAGGGACTTTCTTATTGAGTTGATTGTTCCACTGAGTACAAGCAATAGAGAAGTGGGATAAATGTTCCCATGGAAACTCATGATACAGTTAACGTGACCCAAATGCCAGTCCAGTCATAGGATCATATGGTCATTTATCCCTGGAAGAGACCTGAAAGGTCAGCTAATTCATTTCAGAGGTGACAAACATGTGGCCTCTCTGCCATGGGGGCCACCCCACGTTTCGCTTGAATCAGATTAAAATGCAATTGGGAAAAAATTAACGAAATACAATTAAACCTAGATAATATTCCATTTTAAAACTAAGCCAATAAGTGCCCCCAGAATCCTTATGTACAGAGTGGTGGCCCCATTTCTACTTGAGTTTAACACCACTGCTCCTATTTATGATAAAGAAACTCATCATAAGAGGTTTAATCGATCAAGAGAGGTTTAATTTATTTGGTCAAGATTATGCTGGTAATGAGTGGGCGAGCTAGGATTTTCACCTAAGTCTTCTGACGTCAAATCTTTCATTCTTCCACTGGGTCATGATGCATTCAACACTCATTCAATGACTGACAAATATAAATGTTCATAGACACACACACACACACACACACGTGTGTGTGTGTGTGTGTGTGTGTGTATAATATGTACATATACAAACATATATAGTCAGATATATGTTTATATATAACATTATATATATATAATTTTATATGTGTGTGTATATATATATATACATATATATATGGCGTGTGTGTGTGTGTGAAACAAAGACATATAGAAAGGTGAGGGAGAGATCTTAGTTTTGCTTAAAAAATACCCAGAGTCCAAATCCACTATTATTCTCCTGAATGATCACCCCAAGTAGACCCTCTGTAGAGTGGAATCCACTTGGGGAAAGCAGGCTTTCTTTAGATTAGAGGGAGGTCAATCAAGTTATAATCAGCACTACCTGGCCCATCTCCATATTAGTACCATTTACCAGCTGAGATCCTCTCCCCAGCAAAGTGCTAAATTAAATTCTTCACTACCTTGGAAACAGAGAAGACCTCCGAGTTAAATCCTTGCCATCATTGCCTTATTTCTTTTATCCCAAGATGTATAGAGCAAAGGAAACGTGATCTACCCTCATCTGGTGGGATGCTTCCTACCCTCTGATTTTTATCTGTCATGGAAGTCTAGACTCTTCTCCTCCAATGAAGCTGCATCCCTCGGTTGCCATGAAACAGAGACATTAGCTTGTTATTATGACTTATCTGCCAATCTAAAACACAGCCTTGAGAGAACCGAGATAATCCCTTGTCATTTTTTGTGTTTTAAAAAACAAGTGTTATTAATGCCTTCGGTTGTTATATTAATGGGCTTTTTTTTATGTATTGTGTGGCCTACAACCTCCTTTGCGGCCCTCCCTCATGATATTATAATCACAACAACAAAACCCCATCACTGTAATAGCGACCGAGCATTGGGGCAGCTATGCATGCAGCATTCAGTATCCATGGTCTCCACCGTCTTTGGAGAGGGGAAGCAAGTTTTATTACCTGTTTCTTCCTCTGCAAACATGATTAGTTTTTCTCCATCCCTTCTCTTTGAAGGCATTTTTTAAATAGCTCAGCAAGGAATAGAACACAGTCACTGAAAATTAACACAAGACCTCTCCTCCTAAACCAGGGGTGGGGAATCCTTACAGCGTCTGGTATCTAGTAAGCACTCGATCTCTACTTTTTGTCATCGTCTGACTCATCATGACTCCATCTGGGGTTTTCTTGGCAGAGATGCTGGAGCGGTTTGCCATTTCCTTCTCTAGCTCATTTGGCATATGTGGAAATGGAGGCAAACAGGGTGAAGTGACTTGCCCAGGGTCACACAGCTAGTAAGTATCTGAGGCCAGATTTGAAACATCTAAGGATAGACAGATAAATGACTAAGGATAGATAGACTGCTAGGTGGCTCAGACGACTGACCTAGAGTCGAGAAGACCTGAGTTCAAATCTGTGCTTAGACACTTCCTAGCTGTGTGACCTTGGGCAAGTCACTTAACCTTGTTTGCCTCAGTTTCCTCATCTGTCAAATAAGCTGGAGAAGGAAATGGCAAACCGCTCCAGTGTCTTTGTCGAGAAAAGCCCAAATGGTGTCACGAAGAGTCGGACCCAACTGAATGACCAAATAAGAACAACCAGATGTTGAAATCTTCCCTTTGAGTACAAAATAAAGGTTTCAAAACCACATCTTTTCAGGGTGAGAATATTTTTTTAAACGAGGCTAATATTGTAAATGCTGAGGAGGCTGGGGGAATATTTTCAGGCACTCTTCCACTAGGTGTCTTGTAATTTTTGCAAGCAGGCTTCCCGAAACACAAGGAGCTCTTTAGCAAACACAGGTTGGTCCTCAGTCACCAAGATACAATGCTTGTTTAGGCCAGTCCTTTAAGCTGGCCAACAGCTTGTTGCGCTTGATGATAAAGGAAGGCTTCTCTCAACTGTATGGATGTACTTCGTAATCTGACAAGGGTCATACTGGCCATTCAGAAAATCACTGGCATGGAAAGCCACTAGCTGTGTGACTCTAAATTTCAGAGGCTCCATAGTGTGAAAGCAGCCTACAGCAAGCGTTCCAGGAAAGGCAGCAGGCCAGTTTCCACAAAGGCTCAGACTAGTTGTTTCTGTCCCCAAATTGCCCTCCCCTCACTTGGGAGGGCTGCGATTTGCACACTGCTCTCTTCCCCACTCCCGTTCCCTGGATGATTGATGGTTCCCAAACTGCTGAGCCTGCCTCCTGCACCAGATGGAAATACCAGCACCATTATTCATATTTGCACAGTCTTTCATGTTTGACAAAAACGCTTTCCATATAGAGGCAATGAGCTGGTTGAGACCTCTGAGGCTGTCTGGGACAAGCTGTACCTGGACATGACTCTCTTCTAGAAGATCCCGGGTGAGTGATCATCCAGCTGTTATTGCAGGATCTCCCGGGGAAGGGGAGCTCACCACCTCCCCTGAAAAAGCTCATTCCACTTGTGGACAGTTCTGGAGAAAAGGCTCTACAGTGAGAGGCCCTGAGTGTAAGTTCTACCTGTGCTAGTCATTCAGTTAAATGCTCTGTGACCCTGGGCAAGTCTCTTCATCCCCTCAGCTTCCTCACCTGTAAAATGGGGGTAAGCCTAGAAGATCCTTTGAGTTCTAAATCTATGATCTGATGACCAATTTTTTAGGAAGGGTAACAGCTTGGTATAATAGAAAGAGCACTGATGTTGGAGTCGGAGGAACCGGGTTCAAATCCTGCTTCTGACTTGGGCAAATAATTGGGCTTTCTTTGGCCTCACTGTCCTTATCTGTAAAATGATGGGGTTGAGCTAAATCCACTTTTCTGGTCATGCACCACAAATGGTAAAAAAAAAAGAAAAGAAATAGAGTATGCAGCCCTAAAATATGTATTTTTATTTATAAATTATAAGGTCTTAGCTGTGTGACCCTGGATAAGCCATTAAACGTCTATGAATCTGCTTATCTGTAAAATAAGGGGCCCATAAGGTTCTTTCTAGTTTCGAGTTATGACCCTAGGACTGTGTGACTCAATCTGATCTGCACAAAGGCCTCCACCCTCCGCCTTACTGGTCACTGTCCCAGAAACACAGATTTTATCTTTTGAGAGGTACCTGTCAGTCACAAGGTGATCTGGGGGAAAGGGATAGGAGAGATTTTACTCAACGGCACCTGTGCCTCAAGGTCTTAGTGGGTTTTAACTACCCCACAGGGTCAGTGGCAGGGCCGAAGTGGGCTCTTGGGAGCTTCCACAACAGTGGGTGGGGGGAGTGTTGAGGGACAGGTAAACACAGCTGTATTGGCTGTCACCAGAAGGGTGAGACTGGACTCCTCTCTACTGGTTGATCATATACCTCTTGGAGTCATACCCTGGATCCCAAGCTGGACTGGCTAGTCTCTGAAGCCTCTGTGAGCTCAAGCCTGTGAAGCCTACGCAGTGGTTTCCCTTATATCAAGCCTAAAATTCACCTCTTTGCAAATTCCACCCAAAAAATGCTCACTTCTGTTCTCTAAAGGCAAGTAGATCAGACTCCAATCCTCCTTCCCTTGATAGTCCTTCAAATGCCTGAAGACAGCTAGCACCCTGCCAGATCTCCCCAAAACACACACACACACACACACACATACCCCTTAACGCTTCCCTTCTCTGGGCTAATCATCCCTAGTTCTTTTAACCAGTTTTCATTTAGCACGAGCACCATCCATCACCATTCTGTTTGTCCTTCTCCTCTGGATATGCTCCAACTTTTATCAATGCCCTTCCTAATTAAAAAAAAAAAACAGCAGTCATATTTCAGCATGAAACTTCTTACATGGTCTGACTAGGGCAAAGTGTAGCTAGACGGTCAACGCCCTAGTCCTGGACACTGTAGCTCATCAAGTTTGAGTTTGCTTTGGCATTTCTTGGCTGACATCACCCTGTTGATTCATGTTGTGCTTGTGGTCTACTAATTCCCCAGATCTTTTTCAGAAAAGTTGCTGTCTATATCCACCCTCCCCACCTTCATCTTGTATTTAATGAAGCTGGTTTTTTTTTACACCTAAGGAAAAGACTTTACATTTGTACTAATTAAATTTAATCTCATGAGGTACTCTGAGGAGGAAAAGAAACAATTTTCAAAAGTTATTGACCCATTTCTTCACTGTTCATTTCCTGTCTGTGTATACTTGTACAAACACGAAGGAAAATACCAAGACAACTAAAATGATAATTAAATTGATCAAAACTTGTCAGATGACTTAAAGAAATTGTCAATAGAGAAAAAAAATGTGAACACCTGGAGTCAGAAGACATGGGTTTAATCTCTTCTCTGAGCTTCCGAGGTGGATTACCACAGTCAAACTTCAGGGTTCTCATCTATAAAATGGGGATGATGCCTAAAGTACTGATTTCAAAGGGTTACCATGAGGATCAAACCTTTAAAAAAAGCTATCTAAATAGGGGCAGTTGTTATTTATTTTGGCATTTACAAAGATAATGCAGAGGTTGGAGGACTACTTGGGGTGTAGGATCTGTTATGGTGAGGACTCCATCCACGTATGGATCAGAGTTGGTGACCGCTGAAGTTGGTTATGATTCTATGGTTTCATGCTTAAATAAATTCTTTCAGTAATACTTTGACTAAGAAAAAACCTGACCATCTAATGTGTAGTAAAAATGGAAGGAAAGAATATAAGATTGAAGATAACAGAAATTTGTAGTTTCATGGACAATCCTCTTTTCAATTTTTATCTTTGATTCTACAGTGTATGGGAAGTAAGCATTTTACTTATTTTACATTTATCAGAATTTTTTAAGAAAAGAATTTTTAAAGGGAAAAGTACTCAGTACAGACTCAAAAGACCTGGGTTCAAATCTTGGCTCTTCTATTTACAAGAAATAGGTCATTCTCTCTTGTGAATCACTTCCCTCTAGGTCTTCAGAGTGGAATCAGACCCCAGCAGCCACCTAGTCCAACTCATACACCAAAGGAAATCCCACTATAATATATAAAACAAGTACTGATCTACCCTCTTCATGAAGACTTCCAATAAGAAAAAACCCAACACCTGTTGAGGCTCTCCCTGTTAAGGAATTTTTTCTGATTGTTTTTTTTTAATCCGTAAAATGAGGGGATGAGTCTCAATGATCTCGAAGGTTCCTCCAATAAGAAAAAACCCAACACCTGTTGAGGCTCTCCCTGTTAAGGAATTTTTTCTGATTGTTTTTTTTTAATCCGTAAAATGAGGGGATGAGTCTCAATGATCTCGAAGGTTCCTTCCAGTTCTAAATCTATGCTCTAATCTATATCTGTGTTTATGAAAATTAAAAGGAAAAAAGGTAGCTTGACCAATAAGGCTGTGGGACCATGGATATGCCATCTGGTCGCTATGGACCTCCACATCTCCATCAGTAAAAGGGAGAGTGAGCAGGGCTCCATAAATCTGGATCCATTTCACTGTGAATTTCACCAGGGATTTCAAGGCATCCTAGCCCCCCAAAAGATGTGTCCTCTCTCCACCCTCATCCCAGGAGCTGGCCCTGATCAGGGCCCACCAGTCTGGGCAGTGGCAGAGACCCACACCAAGGTTCATAAGCCCGTCCTACCCCACATCTCACCTGCTCATACTGCTTCTATCCTTTTTCCCAAGGGGATGTGGAAAGTCCCTGGATCAGATGTGTTGGACTCCCCCTAGAGGATGCTTGGGAATTTCCTTCTGCCATCAAAGAAAGGTACTTGGATAGGGCTGGCTGGCATCTTCCTAACTAGAAGGTGTCACAAACTCAGCCCTTCCATCCACTTTGCGTTTATGGGCAAGTCTGTCTAAAAATCCTGGCACAAATGCTTACTTTCCTTTCCTCTACCTCTCAAAATCCATCTTCAAAACCAACTCCCTTAAGATTAGGTTCTAAGATTTCAGAGGGTTTGTGAATTTGCATGAGGAAAAGAAAATGACATCTTTATTTTCCCTAATAACCTCTACCTGAAATTCAACATTTCCTTCAATTATGAATGTAATTTTTAAAAAAATTAATGTGAGAAAGGGGTCCACAGTTTTCTCCAAACTACTTTTAAAATTTTTCTTTATTTTTGTCTTTATTATTTTTAAAAATCTTTCTATTTTATTTTAAACAATATCCTTTATTTATTATTTAATAATAAATAATATTGTTATTTATTTATCCTATTTTAAAAAATATCCTTGTTACATGAAATGGCTCTTTTGGATGGGGGAAGGGGAGAGATACAGGGAGAAAAATAGGAAAGATAAAAACAACAGAAATCAATAAAAATTTATTTAAAAAACATGACTGCAGAAAATCAACATTCCCTTAAATTATGATTTTAAGAAAAAAATTGAGTGAGAAGGGGTCCATAGATTTCTCCAGATTTTAAACAATATTCTTTGCTATGGCTTGCTTTGGAGGGCAGAAAGAGAAAAATACAAGGAGAAAATGAAGGAAGGTAAAAACAGTAGATATCAATAAAATTTATTTTTAAAAACACGGCTGCTAAAATTTAAGGTTTCCTACCATTATGGATTTCAAAAAAATAATCTGAGAATGGATCCATAGATTTCTCCAGACTGGGGTTTTTTTGGTGGTTTTTAAAACATATTCTTTGTTATATGAAATGGCTCTTTGGAAAAGAGGAAGAGGTACAAGGAGAAAATTAAGGGATGTAAACGAATAAAAGATATCAATAAAAAGTATTTAAAAAAACATGACTGCTGAAATTTAGTATCTTCTTTAATTATTAATTAAAAATAATCTAAGGAGTCCACTGATTTCTCTAGACTGCCTTTTTTGTGTTTTTTTTTCCTTTAAAAAATATTCTTTGTTTTATGGGATGGCTCTTTGGGAGGGGGAAAAGGGAAGAGCTACACGTAGAAAATTAAGAGATGTAAAAATTAAATATATCAACAAAAATTTACTTTACAAAACATGATTCTGAGAAGGGGTCCACAGGCTGTACCAGACTGCCAAAGGGGCCGTGAAACCATCAAACAAAAAGCTTAGAAATCCCTTGGTCTGCAGAAAGCCTTTCTTGGATCTTCTAAATGCTAGTGGCCTTTCTTCCCAAACTTACACTGAATTTATTTCATATGCACCTATACTGGGTGCCCCTGAAGTTCTAATGCTGTTTTATGTATACTTTTGGGGACATCTGTTTTAGCTATTAAAACTTAAAATATCTTTTTCTGAGACAGCCTATATGTATGTATATATGTGTATATATGTATATGCATATACATATATAAAATATATGTACACACGCGTGCACACACACACACACACCCCTTAACTAGAAACAAGCAGCCAAGTCCCAATTAATGTGATTAAGGAATGCTTTGAAACTGTTTATTTGATACACACTGCATATTTCCATTAGGTTGGAATCAATGACTATATTCTATATTTTATATAATTATAACTGAACAGTGTGGATTTGAATATGTTCAGTCACTTCAGGGATCCATTATTTGCACTAATCAGAACCTGGCTATACGGAGTTCTGCTAAATACAAGGTACTTTGGGTCCAGCAACGGGGGGCTGGGGGATACAGGGAGGACCCTAGATGAGTCACAGCCTAAGTTTTGGTTTCTTTATCCATAAAAAGGAGATAATAATTGGATCATGCAACTTAAGAGCTGAAAGGAACCTCAGAAACAATCTAGTCCCAAGCCCTTCATTTTATAGACAAGGCAACTTATACCTCGTCATTAAGGAATTTACAGAAGAAAACATGTACTATCTACCTGACAGCCTTGTTGTATTGATTCAATGAATTAGTGCACATGAAATGCTTTGCAAACCAAATAGCACTAAATTAGTATAAACTATCACTAATCTTCAGATATGAAGATAAGAATAATAATTCAATTTCCACTCTATGCTGACCTCAAGTGAGGCATGAAACAGCAAAGGAGGCCAGTGATGGAGTCACAGATGAGAGCTTCAAATCCAATCTCCCTATTTTGTAGAGGAGAGAACTGATGCCCAGACAGGTTAAGTCGTTTGTCCAAAGTCACATGGTTAGAGTGTCACTGGCACTTATTTGCTCAGTTGTTACCCATGAGACCTATGACAATATCTTCCAGTCTTTTTCCACCTCTACTGGATTCCTTTCCAGATCACCTTTCCCACAAATGACTTATGGAGTTGCTTTGTATTTATGTTGTTTATATTCCTGTATACATATTGTCTCTCCCAATAAAGTGTAGGCTTCTGAGGGCAGGAACTATTTATTTATTTACTTACTTGTCTGTTTTTGGGTCTTTGTAACAGCCAGAATTTAACTGTGTGCTTGGAACACAGTGGGTAATTAATGACCACTAGTCAATCTTTAAGCAGAGATTCGCCCCCAAACTCTTCAATGGTTCCCGCCTACAGCCTTCTAAGCAAAAGTCAAAATAGTTAGCCTGGAAGTGAGAGGTAGCTGGTACAAAGAGCTGGACCCAGAATTATAAAGAACTGAGTTCAAATCCTGCCTCAGACCCTATCAGCTATGTGACCCTGGGGCAAGTCACTAAGTATCTCTATGTCTCAGCTTTATCATCATCTACATGGGAGCATTTATATCGCACCCACTACTATAGGCTAAGCAAGTCTCAAATCTTATCTCATTTGATTCTCACAACAAACTTGGGAGGCAGGTACTATTATCACTATTTTACAGTTAAGGAAACTGAGGCAGGCAAAGGTGAAGTGACTTGCTCAAAGTCATACAGCTAGCAAGTGACTGAGGCCAGATTTGAACTCAGGTCTTCCTGATTCACTAATGATGGGCTTCCTCATCTTTAAAAATGAGGGGGCTGGACACAACAATCTATCTCCAAGGTCTCCTTCCAGTTCTAAACATATGATCCTATGAATTCAAGCTTATCACAAATCTGGTAGAAGCCTACCTTTTCAGCCAGACCCCTCCCCAGGCCCTCAGTGCCAGCAAAATTGGTCTTGACTCTAGGCTTTTGCTCCGCTCTGCTGGTCCATATACCTACCAGTTACACTCCTATCTCCACTGCAAAGCTCAGTACAGATGCCAACTCTATCTTTGCATCCCACCAGACATTTATGGCCTTCCTCACCCTCCTCAGGTGTTCTATAGCAGTCTGTTCTTTATTTCTGTGCATCCTACACCCAAGACTACAGTAGGAGCATGAAAGGCTGGGGGCCATGGCCTTGTCTAAATTTTTCTCCCCTATATCCTATCCCACAATAAATTCTCCTTCATAATAGAGATTTGCTGAATTAACTTTCTTAGTCACAGTTTCCAAGGGTTCGTATTTCATAGATAACCTTGTGTTAGTTACACAGAACCACAAAAGCCTGCTCAGAGAAATCCCCGGGCATAGGAAAGAGATCGTTTTATGGGTCCGTGATGACTTCTGTCCCTTATATTTGGAAGCTGGCAACTAGAGCCAAAATATAACTAAAATATAAAATGTCAGATACCGTAGCTATCAGTGACCCAGTTACTGCAAACTGTGCTATCAAAATGTCAGCTACTATAATTTTTTTTCCACGAGTTGTGGGGCAGGACCTCTGAATTTATCAGTGTAGGAAACTCCGGATAAGGGAATTCCTGCTCCCAATGCAGATGTCCCTTAAGGGCCAACTGGAACCAGGCACATGGCTCCCAGTTCAAATCTGACCCCACCCTCTCTTCTGGATCAAAGACTCCATTCCAGCTCCAGCTAAAGCATTTCTGGCTTCCCCCTGAGAAATAGGCCTATGGTGCCAGAAAGCCAGAGTACTGTCTAAAAATAAGGATCTGCTAATAAGCACAGAATCCAAGCCTCTCCAACCAGTCCAAAACCCCTGTACTCGAATCAGGAATCCCCTCCCCAGCTGCCTTGCAAAGCAGCTTCCATATCTTCACAAAAGCTGTCTGAATGCTCTCTCCTTCCTCATTTTTCAGATCTCTAGCTTTCTTCCAAGTTCAGATAGAGAGTCATTTCCCTAGGGGGGGGCCTTTCCCCAACCCCCTCCAATGACTTAAGTGTATGTTCTATATTTAGTTATATATAGAATTAGAATGTGAACTGGAGGCTGGGACTGTGTCTGCCTTTCTTTTCATTCCCAGCACTTAGCACAGGGGCTGGTACAAGTTAGGTGCTGCATAAATACTTGTTGATTCTGCTTATACAGGATAGAATGCAAACCCCTTGAGGGTAGGGCCTGTTTGCTTTATGTGTCTGTTTCTCCAGTTCCTAGCATGGTGCTTGACACACTGTAGGCACTCAAGTCATTGAGTTATAAGTGAACTACAGTTTAAGCACAGTGCTTGCTGGAAGGAAAGAAGGAAGGAAAGAAGGAAGGAAGGAAGGAAGGAAGGAAGGAAGGAAGGAAAGAAGGAAGGGAAGGAAGGAGGAACGAAGAGAGAAAGAGAGAGAGAGAGAGAGAGAGAAAGAAAGAAAGAAGGAAAGAAAGAATGGGAATTAACACTAGAAGGAACAGAATTTAAGAATATTTCAAAGGACCAAGCTGTATTAATTGACAATGCAATTTTTTTTAATCCATAAAGAAAATACAGTAGGATGAGAATTTTTATTTCAAAGTAAAACAACAATGAAATGTTTTTCTCAATTGATTTCCCTGGTCTATCTAATAAAGTTCATTTCTTCCTCTCTTTTGTGGCATCTCTTCTTATAAGCTGAAGTTGAAATCTGTCTTCCTATATAACTTCTCTCCAGTCCCTGCTTCCAGCATTGCTTGCTGGGTCCAAGCAGAGTAAGGTAAAGAATCCCTAATATTGATTTCTTTTTCCTAGAGGTTTCTGGAACAATTATAATGGCAAGATTTTCTCTCCTTGCCTTCCCTTTTGTAACTAGTAGCAGGCACAGATAGAATAAAGACGTAGGGGCATTCGCCCAGGAGGGCCCAAGAGATGTAGGTTTTGACCAAGGAGACGCACACGGTAATCACAGAAATGAGAGTTAATATTGCTGGAAGATTTTGCATGCAGCATTGGCTGGACCAGCTGGAACTAGGGAACAGACAGGGTGAGACAAGAGACAAATGGCTTCTGAAATGGCAGGACAGACCAGGCAGAAGTTAATTAAAGTCTTAAAGCCACAGGGCAAATAGTTTGAGAGCCAGATAAGGAGCTCTTTGCTCCTAGGAGTTTGGAGGGCAGGACAGGCCTTCTGGAGATGGGGGTGGTAGTGGTGGGGAGGGTGCTACTGAATTTAATGCCTGTATGTTCTCAAGGACCTGGGAGCAAGGCACTGTCTAGGACTGAGCAGCAAAGTTAACCAATTTGGCCTAGAAAGTAGAGTATAATGGAGGTTGGATGGGGAGGATGAGACTAAAACCTAGACAGGCTGGAACCAGATTGTGGAGTTTTAAGAGACAAAAAGATCTCCTTGAAGCAGGGGAGGGCGGTGTTCTTAACTTTTCCTGTGTTGTGGACCTCTTTGGCAGTCAGCCTTGTGAAGGCTACTGCCCCTTTCTCAGAATCATGTTTTTAAAATTGTAAAAAAAAAATACAAATATTGCAAAGGAAATTAATACTGAAATACGAGTGTCAAAATATGCAAAAAAACAAGTTCATGGACATCAGGTTAAAAAAAACTCTGCCTTAAAGGGAAGGCTCATCAGGGGTCAGAGTGATCAGGGAAAACTTGAGATAATAAAGGATGACAATTATATAGCAATTTCTGGGTTGCAAAGCATTTATACATATGATGCCTATTGTGTAAGATGGATACTGTTGGTACTCTTAGCCCATTTTTACAGATGAGGAAAGTGAGATTTTTGAAGGTTAAAAAGAGAGCTAGTAAGTGTGAGAAGCAGGATTTGAACCCAGAACTTGCCAACTCTTGGTCCAACATTTCTAATATACACTGTGCTGGGCACCTCTTCATGAAAGTGTTCATTCACCTGGACTGGGGTGGGGAACCTGCAACCTTAAGGTCACATGTGGCCTTCTAGGTCCTTAAATTCATGGGCCTTTTGACTGAATCCAAATTTTACAGAACAAATTCTTTTATTTTTACTAATACATTTTTTCTTTTTTTTCATCTTTTATATTTTTATTTGATTAAAGCTAAATATTAGTCTAGCCTTGCAACATGAAAAGGTTCCCCACTCCTGACCTGGGCCTTGAAGCAAAAACCTTGAAGGCTGGGTTAGCAGAGTTGGCAGCCTGTCCTGGCCAGAGAGAAAGTTTCAAATTGAGATGAGGGGGGAAGGGGTTAGTGGAGCCAGGAAGACCCTTGGGTACAAATCCCATGCCTGAACCATACCAGCTATGTGACCCTGGGCAGGTCACTTAGTTGAAGCCAAGTAAACACCTACCTTGGGGGACAAAGTTTCCTCACTGAGAGTTCCCTAAACATGAACTATGAGTTGTGAGTTCTCATAATGACCCTTTATTGAATCTGCTGAATTTGAATTCAAGGCACAGGTTACGTATGGCCAGAGACAAGGAGATGAGAATGGTCGTTAATCTAACCACTCCTCTGAGGGGTTGATAACCTTGGGTGAAGTCATTCCCCTTCCCATTCTTAATTCTGGAACATCTCTGAGTCTCAGTTTCCTCACCTGTAAAACGCTATAAGTCCATCTTTCAGGGCTGTTGTAAAGCAGCAAGGGTGGCTCCCTCTGAGGGAGGTATAGAGGTATAGCATCTCAGTTCAGATGCTGCCTCCAATACTTCCTAGCCGTGTCACCGGGCAATCCACTTAACCTCTTTATATCTCAGTTTCTCTGTCTGTAAAATGGATATGATAATAGTGCCTACCCGAGCTGTCGTAGGTATAAAAATATTTTACATTTCCAAAGTGCTTTGTTATTATTGTTAATTCCCCATCTGTACAATGAGAGAAGTAATAGATGCCTTCTATGATCCTTTTCAGCTCTAAAGCTTGGATCCAATTATCGCTCCCAAACAGAGAACCCCCAAACTACATACGGCCCTCAGAGGCTAGGGCTTCCCCTCTGAGACTCTTTTGCATCTACTCTGTATGAATCTTGTATGTATCTAGTTTTACACACATTAGAAAGTAAGTTCCTCGAGGGCAGGATCCTATCTTTGCCACTGGTATACAATAAGTATTTAATAAATGCTTAATGTTTGACTGGTTGATCGAGCCATGAGTTTCATAGGCATTAAGAGAAACTGATTGCTTTATAAATCCAGGATATACATTCAATGAGGTTGGAAGGCAGGGAAATGATTATAATCATGAAAAAAACCACCAAATCCTTGTTTTCCCAAGTCTGCTGGAGTTAAGGCAGAACCCAAAGCCTTTTTTAAAAAAAACTCACTCTTTTCTTCCCCCTCTTCTCTAAGGTTCCTTTTCAGCTCTAAAATTGAGTCTATAATTACTTCTGGGTGAGCATAAATGTTGTGCCCCAAAATCTACCTGATAAAAAGATATGGGGAAACTGACAGAACCACTGTACATGTGTTCCGTTAACCTGCAAGAGACCCTCGTTTTTGTCGTCACTCAAAAGGCGCCTGGTTTAGGTTACAAAGAGCAGTAAACACACACCATCCTACTAGAGAACCTACTGGTTGCCATGGCAATTAGCAACCCACGTGCCTTTCTCTTCTTCAGCAGCATTTCTCTTCTGTCTGAATTAAACCAAAGAACTTGACTGAGACTCTTAAAACACTGGGTTTTCTTTTCACTGAGGGGAAAAAATAATCCAGAGTTTTTTATCACAGGGACAGCTCCAAGGTTTCTTAGCAAACATTTTTTATTTCAAGGGCCGGTATATCAATCAAGCAGCAGAAAGATGTCCCAGGCTCTCTAGGCTAGACTTTCAGTCATTTAGTACAAAAAAAGATAATGCTGATCAGTAGTATCCTACAGGTGAGTCTGGCCCAGAGCAGACCAACCTAGTGGGGGACACTCATCCGGAGCAGAGGTACACTTGGAGCCTGGCTCAAATCCCATTCCAGAAGCCCCTGGGAAAAGAAGGCTGGTCACTCAGCAACCACCTAGTCCAATTTCTATGAAGACAAGGAATTCCTCCTATAAAATCCCTGAGGGCACCCCACGAGCTCCTCCCAAAGCAGTCTGTTCTTTTGCTCAGTTCTGACTGCTTGGGAGTTTTTCCTTATATTAACTGTCCAAAGTATCCAAAAAGTAATGCTCACTTCCTGCTGGGGATGATGAACTGATAACGCACAGAAACACATAATATTTTTAGAGATTGCTAATGTTGCTTATCTTGCTTGGATTATGCAGCTATGTACTGAGGGCTTTATTATTTTTAAAAAATTTGTTTAATGTTTAATAGGAAGGACAGATTAATTTTTAAAATGTTAATTAAATTGTTAATTTTTTTAAAAAGAAAAAAATGATGACTCTTTACATCTGATTCTATTCAGCCAGTTCCATTTCTACCCTAATATATGAGCACATGAGAATATCATAGAAATTAGTCAGTAAATAAACATTTATTAAATTTTTACTGTGTGCCAGGCACAGTGCTAAGTATTGGGGATACAAGGAAAGGCAAAAAACAGTCACTACCCTTCATGGATCCTTTGTCAAATGCCATATTCAAATCCAAATATTCATCCAACGAGTATTTGTTAATCACATTCAATATTCGGGGAAGGCATTATGCTAAATTCTGGGGATACAAAAGCAAAACCAAAAAAAAAACTGCTGCCCTCAAACAGCTTACATCCTATTGGATATACCATTACAATGACATTCCCTTGGTCTAATAGTCTGGCTGTGCTAGAGAAAATACTGAGATTCTCTTTAATCTTGAATGTGCTCAAGGAATTCTGGGAAAAGGGCGTATCCCAGGTGGGTCCAGAAAGGGCTCACCCACCTGAGATTTCTCTGACCTTACTTCTTAGAGGAGGAAATAGAAGGGGGAGGGAAGGGAAAGAGGAAGACTACTCTTAGTTGGATAGGCTGGATAGCCCAAGAACCCTGTTAAAAGGTACAAAAGCAAAAACTCTTTAATGATTATTACTACGGGGGTTCTCAAAACCTTTTTTACTTACAATCTAATCTTTTACTGCGAGGAAGTGTGTGGACATGCTGCAGGAAGGGAGGGAAAGAGGAGGTAGGGCAATTCTAACATGCCAGGAAGAAAAACGTTCCACAGAGAAATGCAGTAAGATATCCCTGAGAGATCGCCTTACAATCAATCAAGTTGGGTAAGCTGATAAAAATGGGAAAATTCTTTGTTGGAGGGCCCTAGAGATTACAAGCTCACTAATTCACTGTTGATGGTGCTAAGAATTCATTTAGCCATTCTGGAAAACGATTAGGAATGAAGAGAAAGAAAAGTCACTCAATTCTTCATGACTTTTGATTCAGCCTGCTACTGGGCTTGCCTCCCAAGGTGGTTCTTGGGAATAAGAAAAGGCACTTCCCTTCCTGGTTTCATTCTATGTATTACCAAAAAAGATAGAAACAACATAGGAACTCAAGGGATGAACGGGCAAACAAATTACAGTATAGGAATGTAACATATGATGGCAAAAAAGTCTAAGGATGAAGGAGAGTTTATTGAGTATGTAATGCAGGTTCCAATGTATCTTGGAATGGGTTAGGAAGATGAGTAAGCCAGAATGGAGTATGTCTTGTGGGATCTAAAAGCTAGTCCGAACTTCGTCTGAAATCAAATGGATCCCTAAGGACTCATTGAGTCCTAAGCTCTCATTTTACTGATGAGAGAACTGAAGCCTAGAGAAGTGACATGAGTTGACCTAAGTCATATGTTCAGTTAGTGGGACAGCCACGACTTGACTCGAATCCAGGTCTCCTAACTTCCAATCCCAGGCTTGCTCTCTCTCTCTCTCTCTCTCTCTCTCTCTCTCTCTCTCTCTCTAATACAACACATTTATTCTTTTTTTTTGCAAGGGGGAAGGCAGGGCAATTGGGGTTGTGACTTTCCCAAGGTCACACAGCTAGTAAATATGTCAAGTGTCTGAGGCCAGATTTGAACTCAGGTATGCCTGACTCCAGGGCTGGTGCTCTACTCACTGCACCACCTAGCTGCCCCAACACAAACATTTATTAAGTGCCTACTGTATGAAACAGAGCATAGCAGAGGTAAGAGAACTCCAGGCTCAGAGTCAGGTTTGATAAAGTTCCAAACAGAGGTCTGACATATATTTAATCTCCCTAAAAAATTCTAATATTTCAGAAAATTAGATTAGCATTGGGCAGCTAGGTGGTACAGTGGATAGAACACAGGGCTCGGAGTCAGGAAGACTCATCTTCCTGGGGTAAAATCCAGCCTCAGACACTTCCTAGCTGTGTGACCCTGGGCAAGTCATTTAACCCTGTTTGCCTCAGTTGCCTCATCTGTCAAATGATCTTGAGTAGGAAATGGCAAACCACTCCAATACCTTTACCAAGAAAACCCCAAATGGGGTCATAAAGAGTCAGACACAACTGAAAAAACAACTTAAAAACAACAACAAAGGGGCAGCTAGGTGGTGCAGTGAGTAGAGCACTGGCCCTGGAGTCAGGAGGACCTGAGTTCAAATCCAGCCTCAGACACTTGACACAAGTACTAGCTGCGTGACCTTGGACAAGTCACTTAATCCCAATTGCCCTGCCAAAAAAAAACAAAAAAGAAAAACAACAACAAAACAGCATTGGTAGGGGAGTTTCCTTAAAGGGAATTCCCTACAGTGATAAAAATCACAGGACTGGAAGTACAGATCAAGGAATCGATCGAAAGCAGAAACAGATGAAACTTCACTTTCCACCCACTGAGTCATTCTAATTTCTCTCTCACCTGGCCCCCTTTCTAAATTGAGTCCAGAGTAAGTGATAAGAGAAAACCAAAGGAAGGATCTAAGAAAGGTGATTCATCACCCAAGACAGGCTCCAACCATAAGCATTACTTTGTGCCTTCCATTCCACTGAATATATTTCTCCGAGAACATCAGCAATTACTCACGAGAGCAGGAAGTAAGTCCTCCCTCAAAGTGGAAATGTGTCACTGACATGCTTCGACTAGCTGAACATTTTCAGGAGCACAACAACAGAAGAGAGATGCAATCATGGAATCATAGATTTCTTTGCCTCCTGGCTTCTTTTCAAGTGCCGGCTAAATGTTACTACCGGGTGTACAGAAAGCCTTTCCCGATCTCCCTTAATCATACTGCCTTCCCTCTGCCAATTATTTCCACTTTATCCTGTCTATTGCTCATCGAACGATTGGGACGGCTCATCAATATTCTTGCCTGAGTGGCTTCACAGGGGATGGCCGGGGATGGGTGATTGTGTCAGCTGGGTAATGCCAAGACCCTCCTGGGTTAGTGATTAGCAGAGAAATAGGGTAATCATGGTTTGAGGCACTCAGAGGCCATGGAATTGGGTCTCCTAGTCCAACTCTCATAATTATGGGGGAGGAAAATGAGGTCTGAAGAACTTAGGTGAGGTTCACTTGCAAAATAATGAAACTAGGGCCTTATCTCAGATGCAATTTCAAGGGCAATGCCCTTTCCAGTCAGCCAATCAACAAGTATTTTATTAATTGTTTACCGCGTGCCAGAGTGGGAAGACAAAGGCAAATGTACAGTCCTTGCCGTCCATGAGCTCATATCCTAATGGGGGAGACAATATGCATTCAGCCCATGTAGAAGTCAAGTGTAGACTGGAGGTAATGTCAGAGGGATTCCTGTACCTATCTATGAAATGACTTGCTAACAGGTTAGAGACAGGACTGGAACCTAGGTCTCCCTGGCTCCAAGCTTAGTACGCTACTTACTATTCTAAACTTCCCACCCTCTCAGTAACTTTATAGTTTTCTTAGAGCAAGCAGAATTTCAGGAAGTGTTGGTCTCATGAATCTGAATTTTAATTCTCTATACAAAATTGTATTCCACAGGGGGCCAACCACAACCTTAGTTCAGATGTAAGAACAAAACAAACCCAAATTCAATAAACATCATGTTTGCCTTTTGGTCAAAATCAAAGAGGGCCAAACTCATTTTTATACACCTAAAACAAAGAGCATCTGTTTTTAAGAATTATTCATCAACCAGAAATATTAATTCCAGTGCGGGCAACATACCCTGAAAGTCTGGTCAAAAAAGATTTTCAAAGATTTCCACAGTAGTGTTTTATATATAGGATGACAAAAAAGTAAACAAATCCTGGGAATATAAATACCTAACAGTTTTGTTGTTGTTGCTGAGTCACTTTCAGTCTTATCTGACTCCTTGTGACTCTGTTTGGGGTTTTCTTGACAAAGATATTGGAATGGTTTGCCATTTCCTCATCCAATTCTACAATAGGGAAATGGTTAAATAAATTATGGTACATTATACAGAGTATACCAAAAGTCTTGGTACAACTTTAAGCTTCTTAGTTTAAAGCTGCATTTTTGGAACCCCCTGGGGTTAATAGGATACCATAAGCAAATAAAATGACTAGGAAGGGGGAAAGCTAGGTGGCACAGTGAGTACAGCACTGGCTCTGGAGTCAGGAGGACCTGAGTTCAAATGTGACCTCAGACACTTGACACACTTACTAGCTGTGTGACCTTGGGCAAGTCACTTAACCCCAATTGCCTTGCCTTCCCCCCTCAAAAAAACCCCCAAAAATGCCTAACAAGAGAAATATACAGAAATATGGAAAGAATTTTATGAAATAATGCAACAATAAAAAGGTGATGTGGTAGGTGCTTTAAAAACCACCAAAAAACCACTCTATCTGGTAACAAATTTCAACTCAACCAGGCGAGCCCTTGGCTACTTCTTCCCACTTGGTTCTAGAAGCTTTTCCAGACAGGTAGGATCTGTGGATTCCAGGGACATCATACTGAAGCAACAGCCTTGAGTGGACTTTAGTGGAATAATTAAGTTGTGATCATTTTTCCATCCCAACTCCTAGAAAAAAATTCGTTTTTTGCACACGTTTCCACCTTTTCCCCCCACCCTGACACCAGAATAGTACTCTGGAAATGATCTGTCTTTGCTTGTTTTTAAACAAATCTTGACTTTTCACCAGGCCTGGTAGTGAAATAATATGGGTTGCTATTCTCACGAACTCTAGTAACTTGGATTGGTGAAACAGGTATAAAATGGGCCCTGTTGACAATAATTAAGTCTGAAAACAAGGCGTCGGCTAATACCCCAAGGTATTTTTTAAAGCAAACTCTACCTTATGACTCATCTCAATGACTAATTTTTAACCCCAATTTGTCAGTCTCTTTAGAATGTTTTATGAAAAATCTGGCAACTTTTCATTTCAATAAAGTCAACAAAATCAACAAGTACCGTAACGCTTTCACTCTTTCCCATTCATTTATATTGAGTTGTCTTCATATAATTGCTGGTAGTGATTCTCTACTTGTAGGGTCATGGATTGCGAGATCCGTAGCTGGGCCCCTTCTTCTGAACTTTCCTCCTACCGTTAAGGGGACCCCAATCCTTCCATTAATCCAGGTATGTCAGTGATCAAGCATTTATTAGATACCTACTATGTGTCAAGCGATATGCTGAGCACTGGGGGTACAAACTGAAGACCGACCTACACTCAAAGGGTTCACAGGTGGAGACAGCCAACAACTATGTACAAAACAAGATATATACAGGATAAACTGGAGATAATCAATAGAGGCCACTACCATTGAGGGGTATTGGGTAAGGCTTCTTGGAGATGGGAGGAGGGATTTTAGCTGGGACTTGAAGGAAGCTGGGAGGCTGAGATGAGGAGGGAGAACATTCAAGGTATGGGGGGGTCAGCAAGTGAAAATGCTTGGAGTCAGAAGATGGAGTGTCTTGTGCTGGGACCAACAAGGAGGCTAGTAGCACTGGATTAAAGATTATATGAAGATAGAGGGCAAGGCATGATAAGACTGGAAAGGAAGGAGCGGCTCTGATAGCGAAGGGCTTCGAATGCCAAACAGAGGATTTTATACTTGATCCTAGGGGTGACTGAGCCATTGGAATTTATTGGGTGGGGGCCGGGGGTGTGTGGAACATGGTCAGATCTTCACTTTTAAGATCAATTTGACAGCTGAGTCACCCTCGGTGTCACCCATGCCTCCTATCTTACTCACATACCCAATCAATCATCAACAGCAATTCTGTATATCTACTAAGTACAACAGTCCCTGCCTTCCGGTGGCTTATAATTCAATTGATTGTAAAATACACACTAGGACAAAAATTGGCCGTGATCAGAGGCAGAAACCAGGCTGAGGAAATCATGAATGCACTTAATAAAATGCTTGCTTAATAAATCTTTGAAGTAAGAAATGTTTACAATAGGAGCATTGGTTTGATAGCTGAAGACGGGGCCAACCCAAAGGATAAGCAGCAAAATAATGACTCATTTGCAAAAGATATGCAAACCATAAACTGCCACGTGAAAACACACTCAAAAGTGCTGGCAATAAGAGAAACGCAAATTAAATTAATTCCGAGGTTTCAATTCACTCCAGGCAAATTGGCAAAGATGGGGACTCCGTCATTGTTGGTAGGACTATGGGAAGACAGGCAGGCTGATGATGTTAATGGCATACGAATATAATATTATTGTGCAATGAGAAATGACGAACAGGAGGCATTCAGGAAAACATGGAAAGATTCGAAGGAGTCAATGCAGAGTGAAATCAACAGAACCAAGAGAACAATAGGCGCGATGATAAAAGTACAAATGAAAAGGGAGTTGAACTCTGAATAAAGAAAAAATTATTGAAGGCCCTAGGTAACAAAGCACACCCATCACTTATAGTAGAGAGCGGGGCTCCTGGGACAGAATAGTGTATGCCCTTAGAGCTGCTGAGAAGATCTAAAGAGATAATTTGCATAAGTCACTTTGTAAATCTTAAAGAACCATGGAAACATTTTTAGGTAGTGTCATTAAACCAGCCCTGTGGCCACCTAAAGACAGTCACATTCTTCAGTGGCATTGGACACAACAGAGAGATATGGTGTACAGTAAATAGAGAGCTGGTCTTGGTGTCAGGAAAATCCAGGCCCTTCTTCAGATATTTATTGGTAGGTCACCCTGAGCAAATCATTAACCCTAAAGACCTAGAGTTAGTGGACAGAGCACCAGGACTGAAGTCAGGAGGACCTGAGTTCAAATCTAGCCTCAGACCCTTACGAGCTATGTGATCCTGGGCAGGTCACAACCATTTTTGCCTCAGTTCCCTCATCTAGAGAAGGAAATGGCAAACCGCTCCAGTATGTTTGCCAAGAAAACCCCAGATAGGTTCATGAAGGGTCAGACATGACAGAAATGATTTAACAGCAACAATTATTTAGCCTCTCAGTGTCCTAGGCAACTCTTGAAGACTATAAATTTCAGAGGGGGTGCTATCTGCATCAATGGAGGGAGTTTCCACATTAAGTTCTCCACATAGAGGAAATCATAGATCTTACTACCAAAAGGAGGAGGGGGGAGGAGTTACTTCATGTCAGCATAGTAGGAAATGATAATGTGATACAGTAGAGTGAATACTAGCTGTGATTTCAAAAGACCTGGGTTCAAATCCTTCCTCTGATGCTAGATGTTGGGACTACAGGCAAGTTACTTTCATTTCCCTGGGCCTCAGTCTTTTCATCTATAAAATGGAGCTGGAGCAGATGGTTTCTGAGTTTCCTTCCAACTCTAGACCCAGAACGCCATGATTTTATGAAATAAATATTCACTTTGGTTTTCCTTTCTAAAGTCTCAATGAAAATCCCATTTTTTACTGGAAGCTTTCCCCACCCCATTTAATTCTAGTCCCTTCCTTCTGTTAATTATTTCCTGTTTATCCTGTCTAGAGGATTTGTTTGCATGTTGTCTCTCCCAATAAATTGGTTTTCACTTTGTCTCTCCCAATAAATTGGTTTGCATGTTGTCTCCCCAACAGATTGTGAGCTCCTTGAGAGTAAGGACTGTCTTCTGCCTCTTTCTGTGCTTAGCACAGTGTCCGGCACAGAGTAGATGCTTCATAAATATCGACTGATTGACACTAAAGTGTACAGCACCAATTGTTTCCATTGGGAATTGCTCTTAGGTCTATCACTTGCCACCTGGGTGGCAATCATCATTTTCTAAACGGGGAAAAAACACATCCGGGGTGCCAGACACAAGCATTCTTTCCCTATACATTAAAAGAGTAGTGATTTCCATTATGGATGCCGATAGTTCCAGAAGGACTCTAAACCACTCGGGGCCTGCCTTTCCTCACCTTCACCTTTCCTGCCCACACATACACAATGCTTTTCAAGCCCCAACAGCTCTTGGAATCAGCTTTAGGTCAAGTCAGTGACTATTTCTAAATTATAGTAGTAGATGAAGCCAACATTGGCTCAGAAATAAACAGCTCTCTCTCTCTCTTTCTATCTCTCTCTCTCTCTCGGTCTCTGTCTCTCTCTCTCTCTCTCGGTCTCTGTCTCTCTCTCTCTCTCTCCATCTCTGTCTTTCTCTCTGTCTCTCTCTTTCTGTGTCTCTCTCTCAGTCTCTCAGTTTTCTCAAGTATAACCCATTTTCCAGATCAAAGTAGAGAAGGGCAAGGCCCTCCTTCTTTAATAGAGCCTTGGGCCATTTTATGACTGTTGAGTGCCTGTCAGTCAAATGACCTTTAACCTCCCTTAATCATGAGAAACTGGGTTGAAAGCATCACATCAAAACAAGTCCAGACACAGGCTCCGTGGGTGTCCCTTTCAACAATCGGCACAGCTGCAAACACCACCCACTGCCTCCACAGCAAAGTCTATTACAGCTCAGCTGGCCCACAGACCACCTGCAAGCCAGAACACTGAAGCCTCAGCAAATAGTGAGCTCTGAAGAAAAAGGATGGGTGGCCCAATGGGAAGTGTGTTAGGTTCGGGACCTGAGGATCTGGGTTCAAAGCCAAGCCTCTGTTACTTATGACCTGTCTGACTTTGGCCAAGTCACTTTTTCTCTCTGGGCCTCAATTTCCCCATCTGGAAAATTAAAGAGCAGGATCAGTTGATCTCAAAGGCTCCTTCCCTGCTCTAAATCTAAGATCTGTAGAAGTTGGCCACTGAACATCATGTCCCAAAAATCTTAGCGCTGTTTGCTTGCAGTAAGACTTTGAAGACGCCCTATGTCAAGATTTTTTAAAATATCCTAAGAGAAACTAGTTTATATTCAGTCTTTTAAAGAGAATGAAAGGAAAGCTGAGAAAAGCAGAATCAAAAAAAAGTTTAAAGAAAATTAGTGAAAAAGCATTCATTAATTCACTTACTACATGCTGTGTATAAGGAAAGGAATGGAGTCTAGTTTAGAATGCAGTTGGGAAATGCAAGGTACAGGCACAAATTGCTTGCCTAGATCAGGTCAGACTGGATCCCCAGAGCTGGGAACTTAACCTGGGTTTGGGGAGGGACCATCTAAAGTAGTCAATTCAATACACATTCATTAAACACCTACAGTGTAGTAAAGCTTTGTATGGCAAGGCAGGCACTGGAAATTCAAAGACCATGAAACTCTCCCTGTGCCCCCAAGGGACTGAGAGTCTTCAGGGGGAATATAAACTGTCTGCACAGACAAATGTACCAACTTTATACCCAACGTGGATTTTTGTTTGTTTGCCCCAGATTCCAGATCTATCTCACTGCTGTAGGGGAACTCCCTATAATGAAACTTCCTCCATGAAGGCAGATTTACACTTGTTCTGAAATGCATAATATTACAAAGCTGCCTGGGGCACTGAGAAATTGACTTGCTTGGGATTAAACAGCCAAGATGTGTCTGAGGCAAGGCTTCTGCCAGGTCTCCTGAACACTAATGACTCCTGTTTCTAGGAGTCTCCGGGTATACAGAAGAGTTTCAGGAAGGAAGAACACTTAATTGGGAAGAGAGGCTTTGTACAGGAGGGGGCATCTAAACATTGATTCTAAGAGGTGTGAGGAGGGTGTACATCCCAGACAAAGAGAGATCACCTGTGCTAAGGCATGCAGCAGAGAATGCCACATGGCAGGGAATACCTGTCACATAAATTTGACCAAAACAGAAACTTGATTAAAGGGATAACAGGAGGCAAAACGAGATTGGAAACAGCAAGTCCAGCACAACCACTAAGTCACAGAGGATTGGGCAGTTTGGTTAAGTTGTGCGAAGGCAAGCATTCCACATATTAATTAACCACAAGGGATACTGTTGCAAGTATCAAAAAAATCTCATTACTTCTGACCCACTGCTGGGCATACATAGGTCAAGGTGGTCAAAGACAGAAAGGAAAATTCACACACACCAAACAACACTTTTCATGGTACCACAGAAGTGCAAACAGGGTGAGCACCCAGGGATTGAGGAATGACTGAAGTACCTGTGGAACAGGAATGGAACGGAGTATTACTTTGCAGTAAGAAATGATGAACGTAAAGAATTTAGAGAAGCAAGAGAAGACAATTGAACTGATGCAGAGTGAAATAAGCAAAACAAGAAAACCCAACACATACAACAACTATCAAAATGAATAAAGGAATAACAAGAAACTGAGTGCGATGTAATACAACGATTAAGCTGGGGTGGAGGGGAAGAGAAAATATACCTCCTTTCATTCCAAAGTTAGGGGACTATAGCTGTATTTTATATCAAACTACATCAATGCATTCTTTCTCTACAAATTTCCCTCTACAAATATACATATACATATACACACACACATACACACACACATACCTTTGTAACCAGAGAAGACCTTCTGGGTGAGGAAGGGTGAAGTGATGTATTTTCTCAATGAATATGATTTAGCAACAAAAAGGTGCCAAAACAAGTTTTAAAAAATGAAATTAACCAACATATAGCAATTGATGACTCAGAAGGCATTTGGGGATTTTATAGTGCCTCACCATTAATTCTTGATGTAGAGTATCCTTAAAAAAGATCATTCTTATAAAAAATGAGCCCCTTAGGTGCTTATGGGTCAAGTCTCCGGGCAGTGGGGCATGTTAGGAGTGAAATTCAAACAGCCCATAATGAGTTCCAAATCTTAAAAAGCCCTGGGGAAGACAAGGAGCACCCAATCTTAATCCTCTTTAAAAGGGGAAAAATTTAACATCAAACAATAGCATCTTTATACTGAATACTCTTAACCAAATTCTTTTATCTCAGCCCCTAACAATCTAAACTTTAAGGTTAGAAAGCCAGTAAGATTTCAAGCCATTAAAATGGATACCTGTCTTACTTTTTATTCTAGTACTTATCCATGATTTTTTAATCAAGATTGTCACCCACCTTGTCCCCCTCCAATACTACAACCTGTAAGTGCCATACATTGCTCAACACAGCTCAGCCAACGGGGCCTCCAGCTGACTGATCAATAAAGGTTGCAGCAGCCCAACAAGACAGTCCTAAAGGGAGGTTACCTATTTCCATTATTGAGATTAAAATGCTAACTATTCCTGACCATCTGAAGCAGGTCACCAGGCTTTTTCCTACTATGACTCAAAATACAGAGGAAATGGGCAAAGAGGTATTTTTCGATAGGAACATAAATTTGCACATCTGTGTGACTTTGGACAAGTCACTTAATTTCTCTAGGCCTCTTCAGTTCCCTCATCTGTAAAATGAAGGAACTGGTATGTTGTTGCTCAGTCAACTCTTCATGACCCCATTTGAGGTTTTCTTGGCAAAGATCCTAGAGTGGTTTGCCATTTCCTTCTCCATCTCATTTTATAGATGAGGAAACTGATGTAAACAGGGGTTAAGTGACTTGCCCAAGGTCACACAGCTAGTAAGTGTCTGAGGCCAAATTTGAACTCAGGAAGAAGAGTCTTCCTAACTCCAGGCCCAGTATTCTATCCACTTTGCCCCCTAGCTACCCTGGAGGCTGTTAGATGACTTCTAAGGCTCTTTAAAAAAACATGAGATTGGGGCAGCTAGGCGGTGCAGTGGATAGAGCACTGACCTTGGAGTCAGGAGGACCCAAGTTGAAATTCGGCTTCAGACACTTGACACTCACTAGCTGGGCAAGTCACTTAATCAACTGCCTTGTAAAAAAAAAACCAACAAATAAAATAAAATGATATCTTTGTAAAGCACCTGGTACAGATTAAGGTGCTATATAAATGGAGCACAGTGCCTGGCACACAGTAGATACTATATTCATTCTCTAGCCTTCAGCTCTAAGTCTGTGAATATTTTCCAAATGTTCACAATGCCCCTTTCGGATTTCCCCCCACTACCACTATCTGCATATGAAGGGACCAGGATTCTGGCTGAGCTGGTGGTGATCATTATCAGTCCTGCCCCAGGACTCTGCAACGTCAGAGTTTTTGAGACTTAGGGTCTCATTCATCTCCTGAAAGTGAGCTAATACCCCATAATGCCAACTCCATAGGTGGCTATGAGAATCCAATGACATAATGGAAGCAGAGGGCATTGCCAGCTTGAGAGCATCGTATAATGCCAGTTATTATTACTGTAATTGTTTCTCCCATAAGATTATAAATTACTTGAAGGCTGAGATGGCTATATTACTTCTTTTCATCCTCCTCAGCTCCTTACAGAGTACCTAATACAACAGATTCTCAATATAAAATGTTTGTTTGGAAAATATGTTAGCAATCAAAACTCATAAGTTAGTATTAATAAAATATCTATTTTTAGTCAATCAATAAACATTTATTAAGTACTTCCTTGTGCCAAGTGCTTAAAAAAAGACTACGCTGGTCAGAGAACCTTTTATTTTTAGCCTGCTCACTTACACCAAAGTAACTGACAACATTGCCCGGGTAAGTTCTTCCTTAAGAGTGCCGCCTCTTTCATCCACCAATGCAGAGGAAAAAGGCTTAGAGATCCACAGCCTGGCTCATGGTGGTACTCCTGTTCTAATCTAATGAAGAAACTCTTCCATCTGATTCACTGCTGGGTGATTCACTGTTCTGTGCGTTCTCCCCATCTCCATTAACCCTCTCCCAACACAAAGAAACACAATTAAGAGCAGCAGGATTTGCAAAGCAGCAGCTTATGTCTATGGGAAGATGCTGGGCAGACGTCTTCAGCACTGCCAGGTGGATTTCAAACCTGAACAGAAGCCCCAGAAACTGACAATGAAGAGAAGGACACTGTACCTCCTGTCCCTGGTGAATTTCACACACACTTAAAAAATGGCCCCTATCTTAATAACAGGCAAACAGACCCGGATTCTGACATGGGGTTCCTTTCATTTTCTTCCCTGGTTGTATCTGCCAACACATCTATTTATCCCAAGGGTTCCTGATCTGTCACAGGCTCCTCTGACAGTCTATAGACCCTTTTTCAGAATAATGATTTTAAATGCATGAAGTAAATTACCTACATTAACAAAGGAAATCAATTCCATTGAAAAAGTTATCAAAATATTGGCGGGGGAAGTTTACAGACCCCAGGTTAAGAACCCCTATTCCATGCCATCCCCATCATCAAGATACCCAGGGCTAAACCAGTTCCACCAAGATGAGTTCACAGGCTACAGGTTTGACTGCAGATGTGTAACAACAGCTTCACAATTAGTCCATTATGTAACTAAGAAACAATATCACCTGTTCAATCCACACACTTCAAAAGGTGGAAGTTGGGACTACAATGTTTAATACAATTGTTTATCTCTTTTCAGCAAAGTTAGATGGCTCTAATGCCTGAAATGCCCTCCATCCTCACCTCCCCTCTCAGAATCCCTAGCTCCCTTCAGAGGTTGGCTTTATAGTTACCTCTATCCTGATCCCCCCCAACATTATATTCTCCCTCCCTGACTCCCAGAGTACTCTGGATATTTGGGATAAGCTTATCTGTGTACTTATTTTTCTCTTATAGATTGTAAGTACCCTGAGGGCAGGGAGTTTGGAGGTTGCTGGGTTGTTTTTTTTTTTTGTCTTTGGACCCCCAACCCCTGCACAGTGCCTAGTAGATAGAAGGCACTTAATGAATGCCTGCTGAAACAAATTAAGTTTGAAGCTAAAGCATGTTATGTGTGTGTAGGACTGTAGATTTGGGGCTGGAAAAGACTTCAAAGGCCATCTTGAACAATCCCCTTGATTTGACAGATGAGGAAAATGAGATCCAGGGAGCTTAAGGGACCTTCTCTGGGTCACACCAATATTAAGAAGCAGAAGCAAAATTTGAAGTCAAGTCCCCAGATTTCACATGTGGAGCTCTTTTCCAATTGCACCATTTATTTTAAGAGTTTTTCCTCCCTGGTTGCATGTAACCAACCAGTGGCTCAGTGGACAAAGCACTAGGCCTGGACTCAGGAAAAGGTGAGTTCAGATCCAGCCTCAAACACTTCCTAGCTGTGTGACCCTGAGCAACTCAACCTCTGATTGCCTGCCAAAATGGATCCACTGGAGAAGGAAATGGCAAACTGCTCCAGGGAATTTCTTTGATAGGAGTTTTCTCATAGGTCTGGACCAAAAAAGCAAGAGTTAGGGGCAAGGCAAGGAAGGATCTGACAGATGAGGAAACAGAGAAAGCCTTTTGCCTTTATGCCCAACATCATCACACAACTAGGCAGTAGAAGAATTTGGACAAGCTCTTCTGACACCTAGTCTGTCCACCACCCAGTCACCATTGATTCATAATTGCTAGATCTAATTACAGCCACCTTCTCTGTAGAGTAAAATACCTGATGTTAATAACTAGAGAATGCAATCAGCCCTTTGCATCCATCAAGATGACCCTGAGACACTAAGATTCTGGGGTCCTTTTTGCCTTAGAGATGAAATTATTTTCTTTGTGGTTTTAATTTAAGAATATTTACCTGAATCCTTGACAGTCGATATTTGAGCATCATGTATGTAGTAACTCCTTTTTTACCAGAGCATTTGATTACCTAGCTTTTATTGACAACCATCATTGCTGACTTACAGCCATACAGCTTTTCTTATTGTCAGTCTCTTCCCGCCCCGCCCTCCCCCCACCATAATATAGCCATGCATAGAAAGTCTATTTTATTTAAATATCTCACAGGGCATTGGCAGAGGGGACTTCCTCACTTCTTCTTGGAAATTCCCTCTAGCAATGAAACCACACATCTAATTTTGTTCTTGTGGAGCAGCCAAGTAAACAAGTCCATTTGTATCTAGATACTGGGCAAAATGAACTCAACATTTAGGAGGGACCAGAAGTGCTGTGAGCAACCAGTGATGTGCGTGGAAACCCTTGAGAGAATGGGAGCTCTGTAAGCGCAGGGACACTGCTGTCCTCGTGTCACCAAGGCTAGAATCAAGTGTGTGTTTAATAAATGCTTATTGGCTGATTCATGATTCAATGGCCTTGGCATTGGGGCCCTCCCAATATCCTTCAAGTCGTTTTAATAATATTAACATATTTTTAGTAACCTCAAGGAGCATCTAGATGGTACAGTGGACAGAGCACCAGGCCGGGAGTCAGGAAGATCTGAGTTCAAATCCAGCCCTAGACATTTACTAGCTGTGTGACCTTGGGCAAGTCACTTAACCCCTATTTGCCTTAGTTCCTCATCTGTAAAATGGGGACACACTGGAGATCCAGTATCTTTGCCAAGAAAACCATGGGGTCAAACTGAACAATGACAACAAGGTGACTTGAGAGTTGACAAAACACTTTCTTCACCATAACCCAGAGAAGTAGGTAGCCTTAGATGGATCATCTCCATTTTTTTATATGAAGGCACTTCCAGGCTTAGGAAGGTTGACCTGGTTATAGGCAGTCACACAGGATCAGAGTTGGGAACCTGTGTTGGTATCAATTTAAGAGTGAAGTGACTGGCCCAAGGTCATGCAGGCAGTAAATGAGAAAGACTAGACCCCAGGTCATCGGACATCAAAGCCAGGCCTCTATCCACTCTATATAATCTGCCATTCCATTAAAACCAACCACACCAACAATCCAGGAAAGTGTGCTGGGTGTTAAGTCAGGACTTGGCTGCGGCTCCTGCTTCTGACACTACATACACATATGACTCTGGCCATATTGCTTTAACCTCTCACAGATCCTCATCTGAAAGGTGAAGGGGCTGCATTGGGGATGATCTTTGTCTAAGAAGAACTTACTAAAAGAGTGCAAGGAAAAGTTGTGCAAGTCACAGGTTACTTAATGTATTTATTATTAACGATACAGATAGCATCTCAAATAAGAACAAATTTTGTAATACAATACTGCCAACCAAGAATTGTGCAGGAGACTCGATATCAAGGATAGATGGTCTAAATCAGGGCTGGGGAACCAGTGGCCCCAGCCCACATATGGCCCTCTAACTCTTCAAGTGTGGCCCTTTGACTGAATCCAGACTTCACAGAACAAACCCAAATACTTCATTTCTACTCTTGCAAAGAGGCAAGTAGGTGGCACCATAAAGCACCAGGCCTGGAGTCAGGAAGACTCATTTTCCTGAGTTCAAATCTGGCCTCAGACAATTACTAGCTGTGTGACCCTGGGCAAGTCACGTCACCCTGTTGGCCTCAGTTTCCTCATCTGTAAAATGAGCTGGAGAAGGAAATGGCAAAACCACTGCAGTATCTTTGCCAAGAAACCCTACCACACAAAAATGGGTTCATAAAGAGTTGGACATGACTGGACAACCATCCTTGTTGTGTATGGAGAAGCAGCATGATTTAGGGGAGTGAATGTTGAATTTAGATTCAGAGGACCTGGGTTCAAATCCCAGTTCTTTCCCTTACCATCTGTGTCACTGTGGGCAAGTGACGGTCCGGACCTCAGTTCACTCATACGTAAAATGAGAAGGTTGGACAAGATGGCTTCTGAGTAAAGGGAACAGGAGAAACTGACAATGGAGACCTGACCAAGGACAAGGGAGACAGAACAAAGGGTTGAGTTGCAGACTAATCAAAAATAAAGTTGAATGACTGAAGGCAAGAACAGATTTTGGAAACATTTAACCATCAGAATGAGGCCCATCAACTTAACTTGACAGGCAGCTGGGGCCATATTGTAGGGTCTCAGCCAGGAGATCGACATAATGGCGGTGTTTCGCAAGACTCATCTAAAGCTGGTCTGTCTGCACATGGGTTGGGGATGGGTCATCATAATGGAAGTTGAAAGGCTGATTATGTCCCTTTATTACTAAAATCCGATTTTATAGGAAGTTTACTATGCTAAAGGGAAGGGACTGCAGATCAGTCAGGAAACTATGGATGTAATCTAGGTATGCTTTAATCACAGCTGGTGGACAAAGGAATAGCCAGCAGAAAGATTCCAAAGAAAGAACCAGCAGGATTTTGTGAATTTCTGAATCTATTTGGTTGTATTTCTCCTGTGTATATAATCTTACTCCAACTGGCATCATACTTATTTGTGCATAGGGCTATTCCCCACTCCCATTAGATGACACACTTTCAGGAAGTGTGTCCTTTTTCACATACCTACTACCCAGCACATAGAAGGCATTTTAGAAATGTTCATAGAATTGTAAGTAGTAATAATGTTAGTAACTTACACTTATAGCACTTGAAGGTTTACACAATGTTTTTACAGATATTATCTCTTTTGAGCCTCATAACAACACTGAGAAGTAGATTCTCTTATTATGCCCATTTTATAGAAGGGGAAACTGAGGCTGAGAGAGGTTAAATGAAAGGGGTACTAGGCTGGAAGTCAGCTCTAGATTGTACTTTCACCAGCAATGGGTAACCTTGGGCAAATCACTATTTTTCTATCTTTGACTTAGTTTTACCATCTATGAAATGGGGACAATGTCATTGCTATCTCATTTAACCTTAACGATATTACCAAGGTGAATGTGAGACCAACAGTCACACAGCTATTAAGTGTCAGAGGAGGGATAGAAAGAACAATAAAATGAAACTGAATTCTCTATGATGATAACGGCCATTTTTGATCCAGGAGAAGGGACTACTGGTGAACAATAGTGCATGTACAGTCAGATAAGGTATTGGTTGGTTTTGCTGAACTTCCCCCCCCCTTTTAAAAAAAAGTCTTTATTACAAGAAATAACTTGATGGACCAAGGAGGAGATTTATTCAGAAATGAAGATGATATAAAAATTAAAAGTGTCCATTAAAAAGAGAAATGAATCAGCTTGTGGAACAGGGGATGCAGAAAACAGTCTGCCATCAAGTGAAGGTTTTAAGCCTGGATGGCTAGAAGGATGGCAATACTATTAAGAGATATGAAGCAATTATTTTCTTTCTGTCTGGACTCACTGTACGACAGTGTCCACTAAGGAGTTTGCTCATAATTAAATCTCCTGCCTTATTTAAAATGAGAAGCACTAGACCAAAGGCAAAATCTGGATCCACTCAGCCACTCATTAGCTGTGTGACTTTGGACAGGTTGACAGACCTCTCTGAGCATGAGGTCCCTTGTCCCCTATTTCCAGTTACTGCCTTAATCTGCCATCTTATTAATGAAAGTAGATCCCTTCCCTTGGCCTAAACCCTCATTACCAATTTAAACTGGCTGCTCAGCCATTTGATTTCTTAGAAACTGCCTAAGACACTGTTAAGAGTAAAAGTCTTACCCCTGGTCACACAGCCAGTAGAGGTCAGAGGAGGGACTGGAACCCAGGTCTTGCAGATTTCAAGGAAAGCCCTTTATCCACCACAGAGAGCTGCCCATCTCAGTTATCTGACTTCTCCTTAGCTTTTCAGGAAAAGCACTTACTGTATAGAGGCAGGGGCACGGCAGTAAGATTTCAGAAATACTAAAGATATGGAAAACTAGATAGGATTCTAATTATGGATAAATGTGCCCTACTTAATAACAGAGGAATTCAACATAAAGTGGCATGGTATCACCTATTGCATAATTTCTGGGTCTCACAGAACTTATTTTAAAAGGTGAATGCTCTAGTCTTGTCAGCTAAAGACATTTGCAGAAGCTAGGTTAAGGATCTAAATTGTCTTGGGACCTGGAACATATTTAGTACTGATTTTGATAGGTACTTGTCTAATAATAATAATAACAACAACATTAATATAGTGCCTACTATGTGCCACACACCATGCTAAGCACTTCGCAAATATTATCTCGTTTTATTCTCATAACAACCGCTCGAGGCCAGGGACTCTGGGAGAGGAATTAGCTTAGGTCACCTTACTTTAAGCAGTGTTAAAATGGTCCAGGGCTATATTAATCTTTTGGAGGCTGGTAGATTGAAAGGATTCCCCCTGTCCCTAATGGAGATCTGTAGTATGTCCCTTGTAACTGCCATAAGGTATTGAGTCTGAAGCCCCTAAAAGGACCAGTTAAGTAAGGGCTGGGTCACCCAAAATTGTAAGTCACTCTGCTCATCCTGGAGAGTTAAATAAACTCTTCCAGGGGACCTCAGTCCTATGTAAGGAAGAATACTGGGAGTAGGGAGGGGGAAGGAAGCAAATGACCAAATAATTACATCTCAGAATAATTCTTTTCACCCCTTCCCACCACCTTGGGGGTGCGTGCGTGCGTGCGTGCGTGCGTGTGTGTGTGTGTGTATGAGAGAGTAAGAGAGACAGGGAGAGAGAGAGAGAGAGAGAGAGAGAGAGAGAGAGAGAGAGGGCCCCTAGGAACTGATTTACTTACCTAGGGAGTGTAGGGCTTTACATGCCTGTTTGGGGAGAGGCACAGGGAGCCACAGAGAGCTTTGAGTAGAGGTCAGATCTTTTTCAGAAATTTCATTTTGGCAGCTTGGTAGAAGATGGGTCAGAGAAGGAAGGGACATACATGGTAGCCAGTCAGGAGGCTATTGCAGAGTCCAAATGAGAGGTGATAGGAGCCTGAGCTAAAGCAGAGGCTCTGAGAATGGGGAGAAAGGGATGGATAGGAGAGATGGTCTAGAGCTAGAAATCAACAAGACTTGAAAACTGACTCTATTATAGACATTTGTAATGTACAGTGGGCTGCTAGGTGGTGCAGTGGATAGAGCTCCGGGCCAGGAGTCAGGAAGACCTGAGGTCAAATCCAGCCTCAGACACTTATTAGCTGTGTGACCCTGGGCAAGTCACTTAACCCTGTTTGCCTCAGTTTCCTCATCTGTAAAATAGCTGGACAAGAAAATGGCAAACCACTCCAGTATTTCTGCCAAGAAAACCACAAATGGAGTCACCAAGAGTGGGACATAATTGAAAAGCAATAGAACAACAACAACACACAATATCCAAGTCTCTGCCAAGGACAAGGGAGAAATGCCAATAGCCAGAGGCTCCAGACCCGGAGGGGGGGAGGGGGGAAATATAAGTAGATACCTACCATATCACAGTAAGAACCATATTCCTAATAGCTTAATGAATTTTAGTTGGTGAAGAAACATTTCCTCCTGTTAAATTACTTTGAGCAAGCTTACTACAATTCTACCAAACAAAACCCCCCAAATTCATCAACATGCAAACATTCTCATTGACCCTACCCCACCTCATTACAAAACGTCATTCATTTCACAGCTGATGAGACAGGAAGTTCAATTGCTGCTGTTATACTCTCAGTTTTAATGAAAATTCCTGCTTGCCTCAAGATGGTTTATTTTTGACCTAACCTAGTTTCTTTAAGGACACCAGGTACACTGCTAAGTCACACAGTTCGGTTTTGGAGAGCTTATTGGTCTCCCATGGCCTGGGGGGAAGAACATTAGTGAACACAGGTGTGCAAATGCAATGTTGGTAGGGCTGAAAAGTGACCCATTCACTCTGGAAGACAATTGGGAACTGTATCCCAGAAGTCACTGCACTGAAGGTGACACATCTTCCAGGCCTGTCTATGTTTGTTGTACATGCGTACGCACACATGTATACTTGTATATATATATACATAACATTTGCTGTTTTAAATATTTTTACATGTGGATCTTTTTCCCCTCTTTCTTTAACCTCTTTTAGGGAATAAACACACACATCTCCTCCAAAGAGGGGCAAAGACAGAGGGAAGGATACACATGTATAAAATATTTAAAGCAACACTTTTGCATGTCCCAAATAAATGGAAATAAAGTAGGTGGCCATCAATTGGGAAGTAACTAAATAATTTTAAAAAGATATAATAAAATCATATTGCACTGTAAGAAATGCCAACCATGACAGATTCAGAGAAGCCTGGGAGGATTTGTATGAACTGATGCGGAGTGAAGGGAGCGGAACCAGGAGAACGATAATGTAAAGACAAACAGCTTTGGAAGATTTAAGGGCTCTCACTGATGCAATGACCAATCACAACTCCAGAAGGGAGATTGTGCTTCTACCTTTTGGCAGAATGACTAATCGTGGCTTCAGAAGAATGGTGAAGTAGGCACAGACAAGCAAGGTAACAATGTACCTGTGTGTTAAATTTAATCTATACTTGACAATTCATGTTTTCATACAGTCGTCTTTTTCTTTCTTATACACAAAAAATTCATATGAATGCTAAGAGTTCAGAAAAAAATGAAGAAAATTAAAGATAAAAGAAGAAAACTGATGATGAAACATACCTCCCATCTCTTGGCAGAGGGGCAAAAGACTAGAGATACAGAATGGCTTATCTATATTTCAAACAAAGACAATGTGTTGTTTTGTGTAACTCTTGTTTATTCTACTTCTTTCAGGTTGAGAAGGTATTAGTGGGTAGTGATAGAGATTAGAAAAATAAAAAAGAAAGAAAAGTATAAATGAAACCTTAAAAAAACACTTAAAAAACAGAAGAGAGTAGAAGGAAGTATAGGAAGAAACACTGGTAAATAGAGCAGTTTTGTTATACAAACTGTACATAACAGAAGATCATAGCTTCATAGACAATCCTCTTTTTTGTTTTTCTTTGTTGACTCATTTTGCTAATGTTTGCAAGTTCATAAAAAACTTTATAATAATAAAGAAAAAAAATTTAAGTGCCTTGGACAAAACTCAGAACTACCTCTAGCTAGGTGACCCTGGGCAAGTCAGCCAACCTCTGCACATCTCTGTTTTCTCATCTGTAAAATGGACACCACAATAATACTATTCACTTCCCTACCTACTTCACAGGGTTCTTATAGGAATCAGGTATGGCAATATGCGTTCGAGCTATAGTCAAGCTATATCCAAATGGGCTACTAGTGGTCAATGTGGCATAATACTAGGTATCACCAAGCTCATAAAGTTATGCAATAGGTGTTAAATCAGCATGACTTGAAAAGGTTTAAAAAAAACCCTCTCCTATTTAACCTTTATTGGCCCTACAAAAACAACTCAAAAAACAGACAATCTCCTGGAGGCACCAGCTGAGACTGAAAGCCTCTATCCAAATAAAGTCCCCCCTTCATGTCTTTTCATCTAAACAGCCCCAGTGCACTCTTTGATACTTTTCTCATTTTATAAGAGCTGAAAGTGAGTTACCAGGAAAGTAAGGTCATATAGTCAGCTTTACACAGCTGAGCAAGGCTCAAAGGAAGAAGGCAACAGGACAGGTTTGTCATTCAGAACAACTCATTCTGTTACTTATAGAAATGGCATCCAGAAAATGTCCGAAAACACCAGGGACTATATTTCTTCTTAAATAACTCATACATGAAGGAGAGAGGAAAATGTTCAGACACAGGCAATGGGAAGGATGAAGGAGGAAGGGCCAGGGGAAAAGGTGCTGGAAAATGACGGTGATTTTTTTTTTATTTTTATTTTTAAAATTTTTTGTGACAGTGATTTTTTACAAGAAAAGAATGTCTATACAATTTTTAAAAGATAATTGGAAAAAAAAATCTAGGTAGGTCATCGGAAGGAATGTTAAACCTGGAGTCAGGAAGACCTGAATTCAAATTTGGGGTCAGAAACATCTTATCTGTGTGACCTCGGGCAAGCTACTTAACCTCTATTTTCATCAGTTTCCTTAACTATAAAATGGGCTTAATAATAGTACTTACTAGGGTTGTTGTGAGGACCAAATGAGATAATATTTGTAAAACACTTAGCACTTATTGTTGTTCAGTTGGATCTGACTCTCTGTGACCCCATTTGGGGTTTTCTTGGCAGAGATACTGGAGTGGTTTATCATTTCCTTCTCCAGCTCATTTTACAGATGAGGAAACTGAGGCAAACAGGGTTAAGTGACTGCCCTAGGGTCATACAGCTGGTAAGAGTCTGAGGCCAGATTTGAACCCAGCAAGATGAGGCTTCCTGACTCCAGGCCAGACACTCTATCTATCCACTGTGCCATCCAGCTGCTCAATTCCTGGCAAACAGATGCTTAATAAATGATTGCTTCCTTCCTTCCACTTGCATAAAATGTTGGGCTTGGAATGAGAAAGACCTGAGTTGGAATCCTCCCTCAATCGCTTACTATCTGTGTGAAACTGGGTAGGTCAGTTTCTCTATGTGCCTCTGCTTTTTCATTTATAAAATGCGGATAATAATAGCACCTCCCTCCCAAGTTTATTGTGAGATCAAATGAGATGATATATGTAAACCATTTTGCAGACCTGAAAGCACACTATAAATACCAGCTATTATTATTAGAACATCTTTTAAAAGTCAGAGATATCCCTAATTTTCAAGTAATCATGTTAGCTATACAAAAGACCAATCAAAATATACCTCAGAAAAAGCATCAATGAAGCATTTTAAGATACACAAAAGAGACAAAAAGGCAATTCAGAAAGTGAGGAAGACACTCAGGTCAGTGTTGCTATTATCATGTTAAATTTAATGTACTCATTAAAAAATTGTGTCTGAAAAAAGTTCATAGTTGCCTTTTAAGAGTATTTATTTTCATTTGTGGAAAGATACACTGTCTCTAGAGTCTAGAAGACCAAGGTTCCAGCTCTGCTCCTTACTAGCTGTGTGACCTTGGATACATCACTTCCCCTATTTGAGTTTCAGTTTCCTTATCTATAAAACGAAGAGTTTGGACTCAATGACTGTAAGTTTCCCTCCTACTTCTAAATCTCAAATTGTTTCTCTACAGTCATGACCCTAAAACCATTTCCTTTTTTTAAAAAAAAGTATTAATTTTCTAAAACATCATTTTCATTTCCAAACGTATCCTTCCCTTTCCCAAGGAGCCAACCTTGTAACAAAGAATCAAAAATGAAAGGAAAAAGAACTCAGTTCTGCAGAACTAACCAACAGCTTAACCAGGGCTGACAGTATATACAATGTGTCACAACCACCCTCCACCACTTCTGCAAAGAAGGGAGAAAGGTACATTTCCTCTTCTCTTCTTCTGACTCAAACTTCATGCAAAGGCATAGGAAGGTGTGGAAAACCAAAGATTTTTTGCAATCTCCCCCAAACTGCCGTGGACATATCAATTTGGTGGCATTTTTAGCATTTTTTAAATATTCATGTCTTAAGGAGCTATGTTCAAAGAGGAGAAACTCCTAAAGGAGTTAAGCCAGCTAAAAGGTGGAATGGAGGGGGGCAGGGAAGAGAACCTAGCCCAAGATTTATGCTACAAAATTTTGAGTTGGAAGGGACCTTATAAGTGATCAAATCCAACTTCCTCATTTTATAGATGAAGAAACTGAGGTTTCAGAGAAATGACTTCTGGAAAGGCTCATAGTTTGGGGCAGCAGGGTTGGGATTTGAACTCATGTCCTCTGACTCCATCATTAGATCCTAGAGCCACTGAGAGCTGGAAGGGCCCTTAGAGGTCACTTAGTCCCCCTATTTAACAGATGAGGGAACTGAGGCCTAGAGAGGTTAATTGACTTTGCCCAAAATCACACAGGTAGTGTGATGGGGTAGTGTTTGAACTTGGGACTCCATGGCCACTAAGTTTCTTCCAGCTCTAAATGTATGATCCCATAACTACAAATAGGGCAGCTAGGTAGCAAAGTGGATAGAGCATTGGGCTGGAAATCAGGAACACTATTCTTAAGGTCAAATTTGGTCTCAGACACTTACTAGCTATGTGACCCTGGGCAAGTCACTTTACCCTGTTTGCCTCAGTTTCCTCACCCATAAAATGAGCTGGACAAAGAAATGGCAAACCCCTCCAAAATCTTTGCCAAGAAAAATCCAAATGTTACAACTGAACAACAACATAACTCCTAATCCATTCCTCTTTCCAATGGCCATACTGTCTCTGCTTGTCAAACATGAAATCAGTCAGTAATAATTCAGGACAAAATCTTCTGCTTGGCTTTTTTTTTTCCATAACCTGCCCCCTCCACATTTCTAGTCTTCTTACACCTTACCCCACCCCCGAGTATTAGACGATTCAGTGACACAACACTCAACCCTGACTCGGTATTCTCACTGGCTGTCCATGCCTGGAGCGCGCTCGCGCGCTCTCTCTCTCTCTCTCTCTCTCTCTCTCTCTCTCTCTCTCTCTCTCTCTCTCTCTCTCATCTCCACCTCCTGGCTTCCTTCCAGTCTCAACTAAAATCCCCCCTTCTACAGGAGCCTTTTCTAATCCCCATTAATTCCGATGCTCTCCCTCTGTGGACCACCTCTAATGTATCCTGTCCCCCTTGTGTGTACGTAGCTGTTTGCAAGTTGTCTTCCCCGTTGAATTGTAAACTCCTTGAGGGCAGAGACTCTCTTTTACATTCTGTGTCCTTAACCCTTAGCTCCATCCCAGGCTCATAGTTTATAAATGTTGACTGATTTCCAGTCAGCAAAACACACAAAGGAACAATCTTATCAAGACTGATTTAATCCTGCAAGACTAGAATAAAAGGTCCCAGCTGGCAGGCAGGACTAGATGGCCAGTCAGTGGATTAGGCAATGTATGGCTCAGTCAGGTGGGTAGAACAGCACGTCGGGAGACTTCCCTGATGAACTTTATACAGAGAAACTGACACCATGACCCTGGGGGTCAGGAACAAGTGGGCACCGTTTTCAGAGCAAAGGGCAAAGAACTTAAGCAAGGCAGCAACGAATGTCAAGGTGGAGGAGGAGGGTGCCGCCTGGAAGGCATTTCATGAAGAGGCAAGACGGAAAAAATCCGGCCAGTTGTGACATCCAGAAAGATAGGGGGAGGTCCAGAAAATCAACACATCTTACGCACGGAGGAAGACTTGTTTTTTCCTTTGCCTGGAGAGATCAAGTCATGCTGCTCTCTCAAGCTGGGCCCCTCATCTTTTATTCTAAAGCCCTGAATTTCTCGTCTCTGCAGAAGCCTCAGAAGAAAGGAGCTATTTTCGCCCACAGCCAAAATCGGTAACAGCAAATTATACTGCAAACAATAAGAAGGGCGCTTGCTTCACTTGGCTTTAAAGAGCAGAGAAGCAGCCGGTGGGGACTGTGACTTGACTCGACCCGAGCTACTGGGGGGCGGCAGCGCCAGAGTGCCCGCGATCCCAAAGCGGGTAGAGCCAGCCCAGGATGTGTCTCTCGCTCACTCCCCAGCTAACCGGAGGAAACTCGGACTGTAGGGATCAAGAAAGGGGGAGGATCAGAGAAAAAAGAGATCCCTGTTATCTTCAGTGTCCCAGTGACACACACACGCACATGCCAGTGGCTGGCATCCAGGGCCCTTCCTTGTAAACTGGGGATCCTCGCCGGCCTTGCAGCCGGGACAAGGGGCGCTTTCTGGGGGATAGGGTTGCCCATTCGGGGTCTCTCTTTTTTAGAGAGGGTTCAAGGCTTCTTAATCTGGGGTCCGGAAACTTAAAAAAAAATATTCCATATAATTTTCTTTTCAAACCTGCATATTTTATGAATTTAAAAATATGATTGTGAGAAGGGCTCCACAGGCTTCTCCGGACATTCCAGCGCTTAGTACAGTGCCCGGCACATAGTAGGTGCTTAATAAATGCTTGTTGACTTTAATTGACGGGTTGCCCTCGTGCCTCGCTTCCTCTTTCCAAGCCAGGGTGCAGGTTCTAGTTCAGGCGGCCGGTCTCAGGCAGTCGGGTTTTCGGAGTTCTCCCCCTCCCACCCCCCCCACCCCCAACTCCAAGAAACAGAACGTAGTTGGGACGCGCTGCGGAGAAAGGAGGAAAGGGAGGCGGGGGAGGAGGAAGCAACACTCACTGAACGTAACTATTTCTAGGAACTGCTCAGGCGAGGGAGAAAAGGAGCAGCCAGCCGCCGGCCCCCTCTCCCGGCCCGAGCCGGTGGTGGTGGCCGGTCCGGGTCCAAGGGTAGGGGCAGGTCTAGGTCCGTGCGCGCCCTGCTCTCTCCTGGCCGGCCCCCAGCGCCCTCCCTCTCCGCCTCGATCGCTGGCCCAGCCAAGCTTACCCGGCTCCTGCAGCGCTGGTGCCGGCCCGGGTCCGAGTAGGTCCGGTCCACCGTGAGCGCCGTGTCGCTCCCTGGCATCCTGGCTCCGGCGGGGAGGAGGAGGCGGTGGTGGCGGCGGTGTCTGCTGCTCCCCAAGCCGCCGACCCACCGGCGGCTAACCCCTGAGACGCGCTCCGGCGGCGCAGGCTCGCCCCCAACTTTTCCTTTCGCCCGGCTCGGCTGGAGCTCGGTGTGTCCACGCTGGGCTGGTGCCCCGGGGTCTGGCCAGCGGCTGCTCACCCCGGCTTAACCCTTTGCTGAACTCGGCGGCGCCTCCGCAGGCTGGGTGCGGTAGAGCGGGCGGAGGAAAGCCAGTCTCCTCCCTCTTCCCTCCCCTCCCCGGGGATCCAGGCTCCCAGTGTCTGGTCCCCCCCAGAGGGCGCGGGAAGCTCTGCTTTCCCTCTCCCTCTCCCTCTCGCTCTCGGCCCCAATCTCCGGGAAAACTTTTTTCTCTCCCAAGGTTCTCTTTTCTCCCGTTAAAAAAAAAAAAAGGCGTCTCCTCTTTAGGTGTATTTATACGTGCAGAAGATGCGGCCCCTCCCTCCCCCGCCCCACATCCAATCAGTCGCCGAATCTTGTCTCTCTGCACCTCTCCCCACAACCCCTCAGTTCCATTCTATTTACCAACTGCCCGAATTCTTGTTTTCATTCTCCCTCACATGGACTGCTTCACTCATCTCCTCACTGATCTTCCTTCTGCTAGTTTTCCCTTCCTCCTTCAACTCCAAAACACCCTGCCACACAGCTGCCAGATTCCTCTTTCTAATAACGCATAAGACTAAAAAACTTCTGGGACTCAGTGTGCCCTTAAGGAGAAAATTCAAGTTCTTTAGGCTGGCATTCAAAACGTTCCACAATCTGGCCCCCATCTACCTTTACACAATGAAACCACACTCCTCCCGCTCACACACAGTATTGTTCCCTACCAGTCCCTAAACAGGTTCTATGCTTTTCTTGCTTCGATAAGTTTTCGTCTATAAATTTGCAAGGTCTTCCTCTTGCAAGGGCCACCTGTTGAAAATGGTCGGTCTAGTTCAAATGACACCCTCTTATTTCCCTTTCCCTTTCCCTATGTCCTCCTTGGTCTTTTTTTGTTTGTTTGTTTTTGTTTTTGTTTTTTTGGATATGACTGTGTCGGCATAGGACAAATCCAATTCGACCTATACTTATTAAGTGTTTATACTATGTGGCTTAATGGATAGAAAGCGGACCCAGGAGCCCGGAAAAGCCGTATAGAAGCTCTGATTTTTATGGGTTGTGGGACCCTGGTCAAGTCACCCCACCTTCTGGGGACTCAATGCTCTAAGACTCTAAATCCTAGATTTAGATGCCAAGGAGCTTTGGTAAGGAAAGATTTCCTCGCCTGGGAGTCACCCATACTAATGAGATCCCAGGTCCAGTCCCCGAGCCTATGTGCAAGGTACCGGAGATAGAAACACACAAGAGAAAAAGTTTGGGTACAGTAAGTACAAAGATAAGCATTTACACAAAATAAGTAATTTCAAGAGGAAGACAGTATAAACAGTTTATACTGGAGGCAGAGAGGTACAAAGGAAAAGATCACTTGTTCTGCAGTCCTAAGCCTTGGGTTCAAATCCTACACCTGATATACTACCTGTCACTCAGCTTTCCTCATCTACAAAATGGACTACAGTACCTAGACTCTAAAGCGTCTTTCCGATGGGCACTGGGGAGAGGAGGAAATTAAGAATGGCCTCATTGATCTGTACTTAGAAGAAAGCTAAGTTTGTAGAGGGATTCCATTCCAGGCACTGAAGCAAGAGGTGCCACGTCCTGTAAGGAGAACAGGTGACAGACTAGTCTGACTACATCAAAGAGTGGCCAGAAGGGAAAAAATGTTAAATACGACTGGGGAGGTAAGTAGAGGCCACACTGCATAGAGTTTTAATTATCAAGTTAAGTAGATGATCCTAAGCTACTTTAAATATCCTAAAGTTGTCAAGAAATACTGAAATTAAGCCTCATGACCTTGGTTGGAGAATTTAGGGAAAGTGTAATCTAAAATAGGCCCACTTCTACATGAAGCCTTTCTTAAACCCTTTCCCCAGATACTACTGCCTCCTAACACACCATATTACCTGATATTTCTTTCATATATCTCATATCTGTAACAAACTTTCTCCCCTTACAGGATGCGAATTCCTTGAGAGCTGGGACTGTCTTGTGCCTTTCTTCTTATCCCCTGGGCATGGTGCCTGGCACATAGTAGGTGCTTAATAAATTCTAGCTGGCTATCTCTAATATCTAGTATGGGTCTGGCACATAGTAGGCAATTAATAAGTGCTTGCTGATTGGTTGTTACTAGGAATTAAGGTTCAGTTGAAAAAACACTGTGACCTTAGCCACACCAATGACCTTAGTTTCCTCAGCTGTAAAACCAGGATTATAGTACTGTTTAGACCTACATCACTAAGATGCTGCATGGAAAGCATTTTGTAAGCCACGCACTATACTACTATAGTGAGCCCACTAAAAGAAATCCATCTGTTGGTTAGGAGTAGGAGTAATAGAGCTGTACTTGGCTGGGAGTCCAAAACCAAGAGAAGATTTTTGAGATTGTTTTAGTTTGAGAGAACTCTTTTCTTGCCTCAAAGCTGCTGGTCATGGAGCTGCCTTTTATATATTTTTAAATATTTAAGGGTCTGTGATTTTGTCAGTGGTGGAGTACTCTCTCCACTGAGACAGACTGCATCCCCTCCATAACTTAGTAGGAAGTTTTCTGGAGGTGCGATAGCTGAAAAATTCATCATTCCATGGCCAGCCTGGCGATGTACTAACCTAGGCCAGTCCTTAGTCAACAGACATAAAATCTGTCACCAGGACTGTACTGTACTAAAACCTTTGATAACTTAGTAGGACACACACACACACACACACACACACACACACACACACACACACACACAGAGTCAGTCAGTCCACCTAAAATTCACAGGGTCCGGTTCCCCATAAAAAACTGGACAGAGATGATTGCTATCTGGCACTCTGGGTAGAAGTAGTGCCAGATGGAAGAGAAGGTCTAACACCTTTCATTGGAGAAAAACAGCACTTGGTCAGTCCCCTGAGGAGAGAGAATTCCCTTTCTGAAGGTAAGGACTCAAAAAATACTCTCTTATTCCCCGAATACTTCATCTCCCTAGAGAAATTGATGAGAATAATATCACAAAGTCATATATATTATTTAGAGGAGAACATTTTAGCTCATCTTTTTTTTTAGTCATTAAGTTGGACTGCAGAAATTGATTGATAGGTTTGATGGGACTCAAGCCCAGGCCTGTAGTGTGAAAATTTATCCAAAGTTTGTACTGCCACACTCGATGGGGAAAAATTCATTGGCTAAATCCTAACTCCTCAACCCGGGGATTCTAACATGTGTCTCCCCCAGCTAGATTATAAGCTCAAGTTGAGCCAACAGGTATTTATTAAGCACCTACTATGACTGAGCTAAGAACCAGGAAACAAAGGCAGGCAAAAATCAGCCCCATCTTTCAAGAAGCACAGGGTCCACTGGAGGAGACATTTCAGTTATGTGTTTGTATCCCCACTGTGGGGCATGTAATAGGTGATTAATAAATGCTGGTTGATTAATTGATTAAACCTACCTATCACTCAATCATCATCACCTAATCACTCAAACATGAGTGATTCTTAATGGTTTCTTTTCCCCACAAACTCCTTTCAACAATAACAACAAAAAAATGTGTTGGAACCCTTGGAGTAATTTAATATATGATTTGCATTATTCATTACATTTATTTATTCACTATTTGTAGTATTCTATACATTTATTCACTATTTATGGTATTTTTTTACATTTTACTTACTATCTGTAATATTTTTACATTTACTATTTGTAATATTTTTTGCATTTATTGATTTTAGTTACTGCTTAAAGTATCATTAGAGAATTTTCAGCACAAATCCCTGAGATCATCTTCTCAAAAATGGGAACCACAGTACTACACGGTACTACACACTACATAACATAATACTGCCAAGCCAGTCTCCTCACTAACACAGCACTCCATCTTCCTTTCTCTTTGGTCATTCTTTGTCTCTATCAAACCACCCCCTACCTGGATACCTATGCAGATTCTTTCCATCCTTCCAGGCCCACACCTTCCATGAATCAGCCCATGATATTGCAAGGGATTATGGAGAAATACAAAGAAGTAAAAGGTGGAGTCCCTACCTTTAAAGAAATTGAGACACATAAAATGCATATCAGCTTATGCTAAGGGCCATGTAATTGGCATGACTTTATGAGAGGAAACACTAAAATAAATACAAAATATATACTCAGTAAATACAAATAATTTAGGGAGATGGGGCAGAGTTCAGCAAAAGCCTAACAAGCAGTTTTTGAAATTTCTAGAAATAAAAGAATCCAGATCGGTTTCATATCTTCCAAATGTACAAATCAGTGAAAGTCGGTTGCTTACCTGCACCACTCCCCCCCATTCCTATTCTTTTCATTATCATCTTATCTTTTGTCTTTGTATTGCCAGCACATGGCCTGGTACCTTGCATAGAATGGGTACTTAATTGAATATAGGCCTCTCAGTACAGTAATCACAGTGTTCTATAGGGACATTTTAAGTATTTGATAAAGGTTGCCTGAGTTGAACTGAATGCATGCTACTAGCCTTCAATTACTAATAATAGGTAGCTACAGAGAGCATTTTACATATGTTGTCTCATTTGATTAATTACATCAAGTATAGGACGTTATGGATGCACTTAAGTGCTATATGACTATGGACAAGTCACTTAACCTTTCTGTTTCAATTTCCTCATCTGCAAACGGGGATGATAATTAGCATCTACCTCCAGAAGCTATTGTGAAGATCAAACAAGATAATGTTTGGAAAGCACTTAGCATAGTGCCTGGCACACAGCAGGCAATAGATAAAAGCTAGCTATTAGTATAAGTAGCCCCTGGTCTTCTTATTTTGTTGGAGAAGAAATTAAAAGAGACAGAGGAGAGAAAAACTGATAAATGAACAGAAAGTCACAGTAAGCATTTAAAAATAGGGACAGGGAAAGAAAGGGGGAATAAATCTGGCTTTTTGAAATGGAATAAAGTGGCCCAGTGTGTGCATTTGTAAGTCAGCAATTTGTACAGTAGAGTTTATAAGCCAGAAGCTGGCTAGCTCACCATAAATTCAGCTTGCACTTTAAAATGACCTGGCTGCTAGTGTTTGGAGCAGCATTTCTTAAGACTCTGCCATACGTAAGCTGACTGTCGTTTCCTTTTTATAAAAATATTTTCCCGTGATTAACAAGAATTAATTTTCTCTTCCACCTCCAATTGAAAAAGAAAAACAAAGACTTGAAATAAATATGCATAGGAAAGCCAAAGAAATTCCTGCATTGTCCATGTCCAAAAAATGTATTTCTTATTCTGCATCAAACCCATTGCCCCTTTGTCAGGATGCCTGAACCATCATTGTCTGAAATCATGGTTGGTCACTGTTTTGATAAGTGTTATTAAGTCTTTCAAAGTTTATATTGCTATTATTGTAGGCATTGTTCTTCTGGTTCCATGGGCTAACTTTTTCTAGGGCTCTACCCAGAGGTATGGTGATAAATGTTTAACAACCAGCTCTTTAGGGGGAAAAATGCTCCTGTGACAAACTTTTTAGTTTAATCTGCATTATTAACATTTTTCTCTGTCATTTTCTTAAGTCTATAAATCAACAAAACAATAACTCAAGTCCTGATTTGTAGTGTTCACCAATTTCAAGATGTACACCTAGCTCTCAGAGCCCATACTATCTGGTTCCAGCCTGGGGCCCTACCCCACACAGACTACTCAGTTTCTCCTTAAAAAGAATTGACTCTGGCTTTGGGATTAACTGGCCCAGAATTCTAAGACTCCAAACCCAAGATGAGGCTTTCTGGTCTTAAAGGCATAAGAGAATCCAGCCCAAAAGAAATCAAAGTCTTGAAAAATGTGGCGCCATGCCCTGCTTTCTTGACCAGAACATTTCTATACAGATATGAGGGTGGAGTCCATCTACCTCAACCAGGGATGCTGTATCCTTGCTGAGAATCCTTTTGTTAAGTCTGATCTACCAGTGTCTCATTTAATTCCCATCTCAAGTCTGAACTACTAGACTGATTTGAGCCAGCCCTGGCATATAGCAGATGCCAACTTAAAATGAGCCCTGTTAGTCTCTGAGAAGGCCAGGTGATGGATGGCCCCCGGGCTTCACTGGTAGGCACAAAACGTTAAGAGATCTAGGACAGCCCTTGAACATTGATCGAGTGGACCCTTCAAACCTCCCCTATTGCCACCCATGAAACATCACAGGATAAAAAGGCCTGGATGTGTTGTGATCTGCACTCTTGGAGGGAGTTATCCACATTGATGAGATGTTGGTGTGAAAAGCTAGGAAGCTAAGAGGCTACATTCAAGCATTGTGCCCATGACTATGAGTTTCTGATCTTCATCATCCTCATAATGAGGAGATTGGACTAGCTGGCTGGCCTCTGAGGTGCCTTTCACTCTATGGCTTGTGACTTTGTGATCCCAAGGTAAAGAATGTTCAGAAACAGGCAATGAGGATGCTGAAGGGCACTAAAATCAGCCATTGGTGAGGACTGACTTGGAGGAACGAGGGTTGTTTAGGGAGGAGTCCAGAAGACCTCCAAGGGCAGGCGATCACTGGCTTCAAGTGTTTGAAAGGCCATCATGTAGACTTATTCTACTTTGCCCTAGGTGGCAGAACCAGGAACAATGTCTGTACTGAGGCTTGATGTTGGAGAGAAAATGTCCTAACCATCAGAGGTATTCACACGTGTAATGAGGCTGTCTCTGGAGGTTACGGTTCTACATAATTGAAGGTCTCCAGGCAGAGGCTGGAGAACCACTCTCAGGGATGTTGGGGGGAGGGAGGGAGGCAGATTCCTATTCAGGAATAGGTTGGACTAGCTAGACCAACCCTAACTCTACCCCCTAATTCTGACTCTAATTATCTTAATAGTATTTTATTTTTTCCAATTACATGTCAAGATACTTTTCAACATTCCTTTTTGTAAGATTTTGAGTTCCGAATTTTTGTCCCTCCCCTCTCTTCAAGACAGCAAGCAATCTGATATAGGTTATACATATAAACGATGTTAAACATATTTCCACATTATTTGACTCCAATTAGAGACAGCTAGGTGGTACAGTGAATAGAGAGCTCGGCCTGGAGTCAGGAAGACTTAAGTTTAAATATGACTACGTATACTTAATAGCTGTGTGACCCTGGGCAAGTCATTTAACCTGTGTCTACCTTGGTTTCTTCATCTGTAAAAGGGACATAAAAGCACCTACCTTTCAGGGTTGTTGTAAGTATCAAATGAAAAAATATTTGTAAAGTATTTAGTATGGAGCCTAGCACATAGTAGGTGCTCAATTCATGCTTCCCCCACTTCCTTCCTTCTTTCTTCTCTCCTTCCTTCCTTCCTGCTTCTCTTCACTCCTTCCCCCCCCCCCTTCTTCCTTCCCTTCCTCTCTCTGTTCCTGGACCCATTTGGCAGTCTTGTGAATCCTATGTACCCTTTTTCAGAATAATGTTTGCTGCCTACAATCATAATTGAAGGAAATGCTAGATTTCAATTAGAGGACAGTGAAAACAACGATGTATTCCCTCCCCCACCCCCCAAGTTTACAGAAACTCTGAAATCCATCCATAAACCCCTGGGGTAGTGAATATTACCTCTGAGATAATAGTCTGTGATCAGGCCATTTGTTCAATCCCCACCCCACCCCACTCCACTTCTGCCACCAGCCCCAAGGATAATAGCTGTTAATGACTCTGGGGCTTCAAGATTTGCATCACTCTCTCCAGTCCCTGGGAAAACAGCAGCTGGTTATCAGCAAGTCAATCCCAACCACAGGAAGCAGGTAAACATAATTTCATTCTGTAGCAATGACCAACACATCACCTGGTGCTTCAGTACTCTCTCCCTTTCTGATGGTGTCTGGCACACAGTAGGCACTTAATAAATGTTTGACTGATTATGGTGATGCTGGAAGAATGGCAAAATAGTTCCAATCTATATTTGGGATGAAACAGCTGCCCTGACCATGAACATTTTGCCAAAGGAGAGCAGGGTGCTTTTTCCCCCCTAGCACCCTGGCTATCCCCCTCCTCTACGCAGATGGTGTCTAAGATCACTGCTTAGAATGGTACACATTCCAACTTCTCTGGTTATAGCAAGTACCCATCTATTATCCAGTATCAGTGGAAAACATCCAAATATTCCTGACAGAGCAGTCCCCTACAGCATCTTCTTCAACCTTTTCCCTGTTTCCTGAGCCCAGATTAATGGACCACCAACTTTCCTAATACCCCTAGCACATCACTGCCTTCTAGAGAACTGTCTTCACTAGTACTGGTTACTATAACCTCACTCTGCCTATACTATCAGTCTCTGATTCCTAATCCTTTAGTGAGTGAAAGAAAAATGGGAGAGATTTAGAAATGTAAGGTTAGGGGACTACATAATACTGTGGGGGTGTCTTTGAACCAATGCATGATTTTCTTTATTTTTTTTTAATCACTAAGTCCATTTGGGTTTTTGGCTTTGCATTTCATATACATATGTGTGTGTACATATATATATATATATATACATATATATATATACACACATAGATATTATATATAAAATATTCTATATAACATTTAAATATATATTTCTTATATATTCTTATATATGCCAAGTTGCTTAAGATGAATGAATGAATAAGCATATATTAAGAGATGGTGGATAGAAACACAGAAAAAGAAATACAGTTCTTGCCCTCAAAAAGCTTACATTCTAATAGGAGAAGATAATACATATAAGACAATGGTGCCCAGGAAGGGATCTTTCCATCTGAGAAGTCACAGGGACTGGTGAGTGGCACTATGAAGAAATTAATATTCATCTCCAAAATGATTCAGTTACTGTTCTTGGAGCTAGAAGTGAAAAGGGAGGGGGGCACAGGAGAGTATGTACATGGGGACATGGGATGATGGTGCATGTCTGGGTATGAGCTTGATAAAGACAATTCTTGATAAGGAGTTCAGGAACCTATGGCACCAGGGTGGGAGCTGGAAGACTGGATCAGATCATAGTGCCAAGAGAGACCTCACAAGCTTTCAGGTCCAAAGCCTCTCATTTTACAGTGGATGAATCTGTTGCCCAAGGAGGTGTGATCTGCCCAAAGCCACTCAGCAGTGAACACTGGAAGTGGGATTTGAACCCAGAACCCCTGACTCCAAAGACTCTCTTTCCATGGGTGCTCCACTACTTCAGAACCTTGAAAGTTTAAACCTCCCACTCTTGAAGTAGTATATTCAAGATACTGTAGCCTCATAACTCTTCCATTGTTCCTTCCTAGACTATGGTATACAATTATATGGAAAATCCATTAAGATATATATTTTGAGCAGATATTACAGATGGACCCTGAACTTAGTCTAAAATTCTATAGAAGGAGAAGAGTGGGCTGAATCACATTTGGGGATCCCAAGCTTCCAAAGCCCGTCTTTTTCACATTAATATTTGCTCAGTGATGCAATAAGGCAGTGAATCATGGAATACCACCCTCTCCCAAGAATCAAAATTTCATTGTCCCAAGGGTCAATATTGTTTTTGTCTTTGGATCGTCAGTGCCCAGAATAATTCCTGGAATAGAGTGTATGTATGTATATATGTACGTATGTATGTAGGTATATGTATATGTGTATATATATATAAACCTGCTTAATACCTTTGGAATAAATGCATGAATAAATTAATTAGTTGACCAATCATTATTAAAAGCACCCAGCATGTGCACACATTATGTATTTGCATTTCTTTGTATCTCTACTGCTTAGCACAATGCCTAGCAAATGGTAAACATTTAATAAATGTTCACTGACTGGTAGTCAACGCCACCTTTTGTCTCCATCCCTTTGTCCTGGCCATCACCCATGTATGGAATGCCCTCCCTCCTCACCTCAGCCTCATAGAATCTCTGTCTTCAAAATGCAACTCAAGCACCGCTTTCTACATGATTCCTTTCCTGATCCCCCTGCCCCTCAACAGCTAGTGCCCTTCCTCCAGGGATTCATGGGAGCAAAATTTCAGTGTGAACACTCATTCCTCAGTAATCAACAAACCTACAAATCAAGGTTGTTTTGTTGATCGTCTATAAACTTAAGAAAATGATGGAGAAAATACTAAAAATAGATTAAACTTAAAAGTGTTTGGTGTGAACGGATTCTGAGAGGGAGGTGTCAAACATTTCCCAGCATTCCTTCCTCCCTCCCAAACTGCCTTGTAATCGATGACTCTATGTTATATACAATTCTCTTTTTATTTATCCTGTTTATACTTATATATGTCCTTGTCATCCTCATTTGAGTATAAGCCCATCTCAAGTAGGGATCATTTCATTCATTATACAGTGTTTCCCTAGTGCTTAGCATAGTGCCAGGCACACAGTGGGCACTTCATAAATGCTTTCTGATTGATTGATTAATTAATGAATTACTCTAAGCAGTAAAATTTATTACTCTGGAAGATTCTGACAAAAGAAGTGGTATAAAAGACATTACCAAGGACATGAGACCGGAACAGGAGGTGAAACAGCCACACAGACAGAGAGAGATATATAACAAACACCCCATGTATTGAACTAGACCCTCACAAGCCATCTGGTCCCTTCCTGGCTATCACTCCCTTACATATGTTTTCTTCTCCTATTAAAATGTAAGCTTTTTGAGGGCAGAAACTATCCTTCCCTTCCTTTCTTCCTTCCTTCTTTCCTTCTTTCTTTCTTTTCCTTCTTTTTCTTTCTTCCTTTCTCTTTCTTTCTTCCTCTTCCTTACTCTCTTTTCCTTTCTTCCTTTCTTCTTTCCTTTCCTTCCTCCTTTCCTTTGGTATTTTGAACTTCAATACCTTAAAACCACACTGAGACTGTTGGGATACCCTATGTTAAAAGAACCAGAACAAGGTCTCCACCTCACTGGGGAAATCTTCTGTATGGGATGGATGGAAGGTCATGAATAAGAATCACCCAGAATGAGATGGATTCAGAGCTCCACTGTTGGGGAGAGGGCCACATGAGAGCCCTGATTCACTCACATACCAAATCAAATCAGTAGCCATGCACCTTTTGAACATCTGTATATGAATGACAGGCTTCCAGTTTCTATTTTGGGGACCCACTGTTTTTGGGGAAAGGGACTCTCTGCTCTCAGAGAATGATTTTTAAAAATACCTATACAAGGCAAGAGGCACCAGGCAGGATTCTTAAAGGAACGAATACTTCCTATATTAAAATGAATCTGTGACTCCCAGCATGTGTTTGACAGGATGAAGCACATGTGCTTTGATTCAACAAGACTTTTATGAATGTTTGTTTAATAGGATTAACTGCCTGCTCTATGAAAGGCACTTGGCCCTAAGCTCTGGGAAAGACACACATATGCAATATGTACCACTTGGGCCCGAATAGACTCAAATATTACCACTGGTGGAACCTGGGAGGGCATCTCATCAATGTAATGCTCTCTTTTTACAGGTGAGGAAACAGAGGCCAGAAAGATCAAGGGACTTACCCAAGGTTACAGACCCTAGATTTAGAGCTCAAAGGGGCCTTAGAGGCCATGGTGCCTAACCCTTTCATTTTACATATGGGGAAACTGAGGCCCCAAGAGTTTCAATGACTTACTTGTGTGATAACTGGTAGAGCCAAGATCTGAACCCAGATTCTCTGAATCCAAATCAAGCACATTTTTTAAAAATTGTCTATTTTTATTTTATTTAAACTCACTCCTTTTCACATTGTGGGTTTTTGGCAGAACCCAGGCTAGACCCAGCAACATTGTATGATTTGGTATAAAAGAGAATGGTTCTCTATATTAAGAAAATACCTGAATGAGAGGAGGTGGGTGAGCAGGGTAGACTGTAAGTGATGAGAGAAAAGAACAGAGTGGGGGTGAAGGTGGGGGAGGACTCAGCAGGAGAGAGGGAAGATTTGCAACACTCATGTTTGAGTTCCTGCCCAAAGTACCATCCAGTCTTTAAATTTCACATTGGCTTTGAGAAAATCCTAATTATAAACTGCTTTTCAGGCAAGGCTATATTGAACTGAAAGTTACTACTCCTCATTAGCCCATGAGCTCCTTGAGATCAAGGACTGAGAATTTTTATTATTATTTATTTGGCCTTTCTTTGTATCCCCAGTGCATAGCACAGAGCTTGGCTTGGCAGATGCTTAATGTATAGAAACTGACTTGACTAGTGACAAACTTCCGTTTGGGGAAGGTGGCGGGGCCGACGGGCGCACCAGATGTGGAAGTCTGGAATGTGCTTCTGGGCAAATCATTTCACCTGGACTTTGGTTTCCCCATCAGTAAAATGGAGACATTAACAGCACCTACCTCACAGGGCTGCTATGAGACTCAAGCGAAGTAATGTGTGTAAAGCATCTAACAAAAACTTAAATGGCTCGAGAGAATGCGAGCTATTATTAAAGTCTCTATTTCTGTTTCTTTCTTTCATGCAACACTCCTTTTTTCCTGTACCTTCTCTGACCCCACCCTCCATAGGATCGATGCTGTTATTCTAGAGAGAGGGACTAGACCTGTGATTTCATTGATATAGAGAACATTCAGGTGAGAAAATTCCCTCTCCTCAGTCAGCCTGTCAACAAGCATTTATTTATTAAAGGCATTTATTAATGTGCCAAGCATTGTGTTAAGTACTAGGGAAGTGGTGAGGGGAGAGAAGGAGGAAGGGGAATAGCGGCAAAAACCCCAAACCAAACAAAAAACAAAAAAAAAATCATAGTCCCTGTTCTCAAAGCAGCACACATTCTACAGATGTGGGCTGTCCTCTTTTGGGGAAATTTATAGTCTTACAGAGTTACTTGGGGCATTGAGAGTTTAAATGACTTGTCCAAAGTCACACAGAGCAGAATTTGAACCCAGGTCTTCTTGGCCTAATCACCCTACTATTAGGATGACTTGAATATAGTGATATAAGTGATATAGTGAATATAGTGATATAAGTGACATTAAGATACCAACTCCTCAAGATGAAGAACCTCCCCACTAAAATTCCTTACGCTCTCCTGGCTTCAGCTTCCTCATATGTAAAACAAAGGGGCTGGACTTTTGTTGTTGTTCAGTTGTGTCTGACACTTCCTGACCCCATTTGGGGTTTTCTTGGCAGAGATACAGGAGTTTGCCATTTCCTTCTCCAGCTCATTTGACAAATGAGGAAACTGAGGCAAGCGGGGTGAAGTGACTTGCCCAGGGTCACACAGCTAGGAAGTGTCTGTGACTGGACTTGAACTCAAATCCTCCTGATTCCAAGGCTGACACTCTAGCCACTGTACCACCTAGCTGCCCCATAAAATGCCAACTAGGTACAAGTTTCTTTACTGGATGCTCTTGTCTATCATCCGTTGTTTTCTGAATCATATATATCTCATGAGATATACCTTGGACATTCATATTTCATATTAATATTATTGCTGCTGTTCCTGAGACGTTGAGTGACTTGCTCAGAGCCACTTCCCCCACCCATGTGCCAAAAGCAGATAGTGAAATCGGGTCTCCAGGACTCCAAAATCAGTCTTTCTGCTCATGCCCCTACTTTGCCCTGATGTGACAAACATGACTAGAGTATCTAATATGCCAATGCTATCCCTGAAAGGTACCTGTAATGAATTTTCCCCCCCAGGAAGCAGCTTCACTTTGCAAACCAGAAAATGGAGTAGAATTGAAAGAAACAGTAACATATAGTAATGAGAGGGTGTTAAAGACTGACTCCTCCCCCAAAGACCTGCATGAGAAGGGTCAAATGGAAGTCTCTTCACATGCTAAGGATGAAAAATCAACTTTACACCGAGATTTAAACCAATCACTCCATTAATCAACAAACATTTATCAAATGGAAATATGTTTCACATGATTGCACATATATAACCTATATCAAATTGCTTATCTTCTTAGGGAAAGGTAAAGGGAGGGAGAAAATTTAGAACCCAAATTTAAAAAAAAAAGTGTTAAAAATTGTCTTTAAATGCAATTGAAAAAAAATAAAATACTATTATTTATTAAGCACCCACCATGTAGCAGGCACTGTGCTTAGAGCCAAGGATACAAAAAGGCAAAAGACAGTCCCTGCCCTCAAGGAGCTTACAGTCTAATGGGAGATGATGGGCAAATAAAAATATACAAAGCAAGCTATAGGGTATCATCAGATAGGTCAGAAATTTCAGAAGTGAAATTCTGTGCCAGCTGGTTAAATATATGGTAGGATGCTTCTTGAAAGTATTATTCAAAGCCCCTCTAAAGGAGATGCCCCCAACAAGGCTGAGATCGGAAGCCTTTCATGGTTTGGCCACCTCATCTCTCTGTTGACCTACATCCACAGCCTTGCTTACAGCAACTTAGTTTGAGGCTCTTCTCCCAGAGGCGAATGGCACCTCCACATCATCTCTTCTAAGCTCCCAATTTCAGTCTCAGTGTGCAGGGGAGCACATGAAGTTCTCAGACTTGGAGGCTGGCTGGGAAAAGAGGGAGGGGCCTTGAGACTGAACAATGCTTTCAAACATGTTATGGGAGCAGCAAATACAACTGGCATTCAGGTAAGAGTATTTCTTGCCTTCACTTTATGTCTCTCTCCCTATCTCCTAGTGTCTAAAGGATCCTTCAAAGGTGATACCTCTTTGATCTTGACAGTGGTCTCACATTGTGGGGTTGGGACAGTTCCATAAAAGAGAAATCTGGCAAAAACAGATGTGGCTGCCCTGCTGAGGCAGGTGAGAGGACAGGGCCAGCAGCTAAAGAAAAAGAAGCTTTTTACACAAATGAATCCTTTAGCAGTAAAGGAATGTGAATCTGGAGTCCAAGGACTTGGGTCCTCTGATGCTCATGAGGACAGTTAGGTGTCATGATAGATAGAGCACCAAGCCTGGAATCAGGAAGATCTGAGTTCAAATCCAGCCTGGGACACTTACTAGCTGTGTGACCCTGGGCAAGTCACTTAACCCTGTTTGCCTGTTTCCTCATCTGTCAAATGAACTTGAAAAGGAAATAGCAAACCATTCCAGTATCTCTGTCAAGGAAACTCCAAATGGGGTCGTGAAGAGTCCAATGTGACTGAAACGACTCAGTAACCTTGGGCAAGTCAACAGAAATGAGTAAAATCAGGGAGATTGGAGTCGATGGCCTCTGAAGACCTACAACACCATCCATCCATCAATGTGGCTCTCAACCCACCTATGATTTGGCAGATAAAACCTAGGCAGTTACTGGACCATCCCAAAAGCATTAATTGAGCATGTAGGCTGACAATGTGTAAGAGGTTGGCGATATAGAACCCAAAACAAACCCCAAACTGTTGCTGCCCTCAAGAGGCTTACGTTCTAGTGGGACAATGGAGCATGGACACAAGTTAATAAATTCAACCACATGTACAGAGTACTTAGAGGGAAAGAGGAGCATCAGCAATGGGCTAGGCCTTGAAAGTATGTTTAGGATTATAAGTGACAGCGGTGAGAGAGAGTATTTAAGGGACCATTAGACAGCCAATGCAAAGGTAAGAATTAGGAGGTGAGAGGACTTCCTTAAAGTAAATTTGGAAAGAGAACCTGAGTTCAAATTCAGTCTCTGATGCTCACTACCTGTATGTAACCTTGAGATCAGTGTCTACCCTCATCTCTGTAAACTGAGGGATAGGGGTAGATTCAGTGGCCTCTGCCATCCTTCCTAATTCTAGAGCTGTGATCGTGTCGGAGGCAGGATTTGAATTGAAGCCTTCTTGACCTACCCACCAGAACACTGTAATAGCTTGGAGGGGGAAATGCCCTTTTATTTTAGGGAAAACTTGCCCCCTTCCCTCTCATTAACCCTTCACTTTACATTCACATAAAGGCAAAGTTTTATGTTAAAAATTTAATCAAAATAAGGAAATCAAATGGAAATGACTCACTAAATGTCTTCAATGGCACATTCTGAATAAGCCAACTACAGATCCCAACTGGTTCCTTAATGGATATAGCTCCCAATAAGTAAATCTTTAAGCATGAAATGCATAGGGAGACAGAAGGGAGTGGAGGAAGAAGGGAAAATGAGATAGCTGGAGGGAGGAGAAAGGGAGTAAGCATAAGGTAGGAAAGAGAGGTGGAAAGAGGAATTGATAGAAGGAAGGAAGAGATCAAAAAAAAAAGGAGGGGAAGAGAAATTTTTAAGAATCCTAAAACACATGTTCATCAGGAAAAATTAATCTGACGAAAAGCAGACTGCTTTCTTACAGTGCTCTTTTTGGCTAGGGGGCAGCTAAGTGGTGCAGTGGATAGAGCACCAGGCCTACAGTCAAGAAGACTCATCTTTCTGAGTTCAAATCTGCCATCAGACATTTACTTGCTGTGTGACCCTGGGCAAGTCATTTCACCCTGTTTGCCTCAGTTTCCTCATCTGTCAAATGAGCTGGAGAAGGAAATGGCAAATCTCTTCATTAGCTTTGCAAAGAAAAATAAACCAAATGGGGTCATGGAGACACAACTGAAAAATGACTGAATTATATTGGCCATGCCACAACAATACTGATTACAATGTCCTTCCACTATGGGCAAGTGAGAAAAGAAAGGAAAGGGGGCAGCTAGGTGGCGCAGTGAGTAGGGCATCGGCCCTGGAATCAGGAGGACCTGAGTTCAAATTGACCTCAGACACTTACTAGCTGTGTGACCTTGGGTAAGTCACTTAACTCCAATTGCCCTGCCTTTCCCCCTTAAAAAAAAAAAGGAAAGGAAAAAAGAATGAGGAATAGTAGCAGCTCAGAGATCAAAGGGACCTCAGAGGTCACCTGAGCCAATCCTCAATTGCTTGAGAATCCTCTCTACAATATTCCTGCCGAGGATCTTGGTTGGTGGCTCGGTGCACAGAATTCAGAGCTGGAAGTTAGGAAGACCCTTCTATGCACTACCCAATACTGCCTCTCATGATGCTACAATCAGTAGTTTAATGATACTACAATCAGATTTCCATCACTAGCAGCTCAGACCACAGTAGAAAATCCTCAAAACCAAACTAGATGGAAGTGTCTCCCAAATTAACACTTTCCTTCTTTGCTAGTAACCGACAACTCAGAGGGTATAGGAGAAGTCATCAGCTCCTGGAAGGACTTCATCAAGGGGCCAGCGGTATGGCAACGAGGAGTCCCCAGGAAGTTGATGATCCTGTGGCCAGTTCATTCTCCATTCCCTGCATCCCAAAGCTGGGTGGGGTGGTGGTGGGTGGTGGGGTGTGGGTATATCTAGGGCTAAGACACTGACCCCTGAGGAATTTCAGCCTGGCAACTGGCTTGATGTCCCAGACCCACTGTCGCTCAGGATGACTCGTAAATAATTGGTGTTCAAGAATAGGAACACAGCTCCAGTGTCAGAAAGGCCCTCGGAGGCCATCTGGTCCAACCCCCTCATTTTACAGAGAAGGAAAGAGAGGTAAGAAAAAGAGAGAAGAAAATTAAGGAATTCAAACAATTATAGGTCTAGAACTGGAAGGAAACTCAGAGGCTCTCTAGTCTAATCCCCTCATTTTACAAATGAGGAAACAGAGGCCAATGAAGGGGACGTGATTTGCCCAAGGTCACAAAGGTTAAGCATCAGAGACAGAATTTGCATCTGGGGCCTCTGACTCCAGGGCCCACACTCTCTCCACCGTACCAGAAGTTGTAACCTCAACAGTTACATTTATAACAATATAAATGGAAAGAACTACCAACACCCCACCCCACCCTTGCCAAAAAAAAAAAACAACCCAAAACCCAGAACTGAAAAAACTGTGTTATTAAAATGGCCAAGCCTAGCTGTAGAGAAGAGATGAGAAAATGAATTTTTCTCACTTTACAGAAGTGAGAGGACTATGATTGTGAAATGTTACATATTCTCCTCAGACTCTATTGATGTGTTGGTTCTTCCAAATTAGTTTTTTTTATTCATTTATTCATCCATGTATCTATTCATCCACTTATTTATTCATTTGTTTATTTGTTCCTTTTTTTGTTTTCTCTATTTTTTTATTACAAGGGATGGCACTCTGGGTAAGAAGAGGGGCAGGATTATAGAATCAAAAACTTAGAACTAGAGGAATCCGAACCCATCCCAAATCGGACACCAAATGCAACGCTCTTTTTCATTCTACAGAGAATATAGTCAGAAATAAAGGTGATATCATCATTTTTTAAAAAATAAGCTGTAACCAGAGACAACTTCTGTGATTACGTATTGATTTGCCTTCTATTTCTTGTGGTGTCATGAAAGCTTGGAAACCATTCAGGGATAAACCCCAGCCCACTTTGTCACAGGAAGCCACAAAATTTCAGAGTGCCTCTAAATGTGCCTGGAAACAGATGGGACCATTAGAGGCTTCTGTGCCAACAGTGATCTTTAGATGTGTTCACCCTCATGGAGACTAAACGGGGGCTTCTCCCTGCTCCATCCTGGAACCAGTAAATATTGACATCCTTCCCTTTACTTATTAACAAAACTGCAGGGCATGGGATCCCACTGCTCTTTTCCAGGCTGAGCTACAAATAGCTGGCACTTTGGGTGAATGTGCACTGAGAAGAAACTCAGCAGTTGGTGGGAAGGCCCCATTCCCATCTTGGCCTCAGGGATGGAAGGCTAGAGGCCTTGGCCAACAAGGGAGGACCCAGCCAGACCTGGGGCCTGTCCAAGAGTGATGATCTTTGAAGAGCCCCAGCAATGCTGCTCCCTTCACTCCCAGCTCAATGCACCAACCTGACTGTTCTACCTTCCTACTAGGTGCCCTTTCCATCCAGCCTCCACCAACTTCCCAATGCCCCTCTTTTGTTTTGTCTCCTGTTAGGGTGTAAGCACCTTGAGAGTAGGAACCTTGATGGCCCCAGTGTCTGCCAGCATATAGGAAATGCTCAATAAACATTCTCTCTTTCTCTCTCTGTCTCTCTCTCTCTCTCTCCTCTCTTCTCTCTCTCCCTTGCCTCCCTTTTCTGTCTCTTTCTCTTCCTTTCCCTCATTTTTCTCTTCTGTCTCTTTCTCTAAACTCTCCTGCCCCTTCCTTACCCCCTTACACCCTCTCCTCTTCCTGATTCTTCCTCTCCCTCCTTCTTAGTTCTCTCTCTTCTTTCTGTCTTTCTCTCTTCTCTCTCTCCCTTGCCCCCCTCCTTTCTCTGTCCCTCTTTTCCTCTCTCTCTCCCTCCATCTTTCTATTCTCTGTCTCTTTTTCTCTCTCCCCTTCCTTTCCCCTTTATCCCCTCTTCTCTGTCTTTCTCCTCTCTTACCCTCCTCACTGTTCCTCTTCCTCTCTCTCTTCTTTCTGTCTTTTTCCCTCTTCTCTCCCCTTTGCGCCGCTCCTCTCTTCTTCTCTCTCTGTCTCTCTCTCCCTCCTTTCTCTTCTCTGTCTCTTTCTCTCTCTTCCCCCTTACTCCTCCCTTTCCCCCTTGTCCCCTCTCCTCTGTCCATCTCTCCCCATCCTCACTATCTCTTCTTTCTGTCTTTCTTTTCTTTCTTCCCTTCTCTCTTTCTCTCTCTCTGTCTCTCCCCCTCTCTCCCTCTTCACTCTCTCCCCCTCTCCTTCCTTCTCTCTCCCCCCGCACCTATCCTCTCTCTGTCCCTCTCTGTCTCTATATCAGCTACTTGTTCACCTCAACCTAGAAAGGAACTGAGAGATCAGCCAGTCTAGCATTACTGAATTTACAGAGGAGGAAATGAGGCCCTAGAGAGGTTAAGTGACTTTCCTAGGGTCACAAAGTCTTTGATGGGATCTGAACCCAGGTTTCTCTAATTCCATGTTCAGCGCTTTATACATTCCACCACAAGGCAGGCAGTATAAGCTTGCTGAGCTTGGGAGTCATAAGATGGGAGTTCTGAGTTTGAATCCAGATCCTACTACATTTTTCTTAGTTTGAGCTCAGGAAAATTGCATAACTTCTCAGGGCTTTGGTCACCTTCTTTGTAAGATAAAGTGTTTGGAGAAGGGGTTGATCCCTGCCAGTTCTAAGACTCATCTGTTACTTTCACCATTGGAATCAGGCCCAATATGATGATAATGGAAGCCTGACATAGGTAGTGGAGAATGCACCAGACATGAAATCATGGAAGACCTATGTTCAAATTCTACCATTCAACACTTACTAGCTGTGTGACTTTGGGCAAGTCATTTAACCAATCTATGCTTCAGTCTTCTGTGAAATGAGGGGATTGGCTTCTATGGTCAGGGTCTTCTCTAGTTTATAACCCAATCTCCAGGCCTGAACATTCAATTTTTCCTCTTATGGAGGGTTTTTTTTAAAAGTATCCATATTCTGAAGCCTGGGAAGGAAGACAAATCACTGTTAAATGACTGGAAAGGCCAGGGAATACATGTTCTCTGCCCCAGCAAGGGCAGTATTGATGTTTCTAATGGCATCATGCAAATTTAAATCAGCGTTCCTCCACTGCATTTACTGCCAGGCGTGGGATCAGGGGATTTAACCTGCTCCCATACTGGCCGCATAGCCTACATTTGCTTAGAGAGAGTATGAATTAATCAGCACTTAGGAAGTAAGAGAAAGGAATTTCAGTGAGGTGAAATTATTTAATATGGGTTATGAAAAGTTCTGTGAGAAACACTTATTCGAAGATTAGCTCATTAACTTGACAGAAGGATGGGAACAAGCATTGACTAAATGCCTACTACGTTCCACCCACTGTGCTAAGCACTTTACGAATATTATCTCTTTTGATCTTTACCACAACTCTGGGAGATAGAGCAATTATTTTCCCCATGTTACAGTTGAGGAAACTGAGGCAAACAGGGTTAAGTGATTTGCCCACGGTCACCCAGCTAGTAAATGTCTGAGGCAGCATCTGAACTCAGGTCTTCCTGACTCTAGGCACAGTGCTCTATCCATTGTGTCACCTAGCTGCCCAGAATAATCAATTGACAAGCATTTAAAAATCATCTATGTTTACATCTCCTAGGGGAAGAAAAGCTCACAGAGAACAAAGGCTGCTGTTCATTTCTTGGTATCCTCAGTGCTCATCATAAGTCCTAGCACACAGTAGGTACTTAATAAATAAATGTTTGTTGGATTGATCAGATATCTCATGAATACCTACTATGTTCTTACCTTTCAGATCAGATCAATTTATTGATTGATTGATTGATTGGGAGAGAGAGAAAGAGAGAGAGAATCGATGATGGGTAGATAGGCAGAGACAGGTAGAAAGACAGACAGATAGATAGATAGATGCATGGATGGATGGATAGATGGATAGATGGATGGATGGATAGATAGATGGATAGGTTGGCAGATAGATGGATGGACTGATAGATAGACAGATGGATAGAGAGATGAATGGACTGACAGATGGATGGATAGATAGATGGATAGACTGACAGATAGATAGATGTATTGATAGGTGGACAGATGGAAAGATAGATGGATGGATGGATAGATGAATAGATAGATAGATGGATAGACTGATGAATGGATAGATAGATAGACAGACAGATAGATGGGTAGGTGGATGGATGGGCAGATAGACAAACAGATAGATGGAAACAGACAGACGGATGGATGGACAGATGGATAGATAGATGGATGGATAGATGGATGGAGAGATGAATGGATGGATACATAGATAGATAGATGGATGGATGGATGGATATATAGATATACAGACAGACAGATGGGCAGATGGATGGATAGATAGAGATGATAGAAAGGCAGAGTAGAAAGATGCAGAGATGGTAGATGATAGAGATAGAAATAATAGATAGACAGCCATAGGTAGACAGAATAAGTAGGTAAGCAGGTAGATAGCTAGCTAGCTAGATGGATGAATAGCCAGATGAAGCATTTATTAATTACCTACTGCATGCCATGCATAGGCTCTAGGAATACAAATACAAGTAAGGGAAACAGTCCTTGTCCTCAGGGTGTCTACATTTTAATGGAGAAGACAACATATAAAGGGGTGAGTAGATATGGGGAGTGGGGGTGGGGAAGGCCAGGGAGTGGCATGGAGGTTTCTCAGCCTAGCCTTCAAGCCTGTCCACATCCTGACTCCAGTATTTGTCCCCAGCCTTACTTCACCTTATTCTCTTTCCCTTAATTCTCCTGGCCATATAAGCAGGACTACTGAACTGCCTAGGAATTAGTCAGTCTATGCTTTACCTCAGGAGTCTGAAAGCCTAGCATGTGCTCTCTCCCTACTTCCAACTCTGTCTCCAAATCACCCTTTTGCTCCAACTCAGTCTAAGGCAATGCCAATGGCTGAGCTATAGCTAGCACCAGCAGTCAGTAATCTTCCTGAGTTCAAATTAGCCTCAGACACTTACTTGCTGTGTGGCCCTGGGCAAGTCACTTACTCATGTTTGCCTCAGTTTCCTCATCTGTCAAATGAGATGGAGAAGGAAATGGCAAACCACTCCAGTATGTTTAGCAAAAAGAACCCCAAATGGGGTCACAAAGGGTCAGAAACCACTTAACAAAAACAAAAAGCTTTTAATAACACCCTGTATCTTTTCTTATGAAGATTTATACACTACACATTCTGATGAGGTTTTGGAGTTCTGCCAAATTTAATTAATGGAACAGTTTTTGTTTTTTTAGAACTTACTTTTGAAACAACTCTTCCTATATGATCGCCAATTTTAGGACGAATGATAAAATCTAAACTCGACCTTGAGCCGAGTTCAGTGGGGAAGGAAACAGGTTCCTTTTATTATTAAGTAAGACTCGGTCCCTCATAAAGCAAAATGTTTCTGGAAGAAAAAAAAAATATCCCAGGCCCCAGATCTGCTTATCTGAGTTTTAGAGTTCAAAGCAACATATGGCTGAGCTCAAATATGCTTTGTTTAAAATCCTAGCTCAGCTCCCTTTCAATTCTGTGGGTATATTCAGGACATTAAAGCTGCTTCTGGCAGCACTTTACATCACATTTGTACTCCAGCAGAAAGGCATATTTCCCAAAGAAAAGGAAGCATATCTTTAAAAAAGGAAGTCTGGGTCTTTCTGTACTAGCTATGTCTCTCCACTGGGGACAAATCCTTTGCCAGGACCTGGAAGCTACCAAGTCAGTGGAAATGAGAAAAGCCATCTTTATTTTTAGAAATCATCATTAAAAAAATTCTCTGAGACCATAGCAACACACATAATACACGGGACATTTGGGGGTTGACATTAAAATGGAGATTCTCTTCTTTCTTTCTTTTTCTTCCTTCTTTCCTCTTCCAATAACAATTCTTTTTTTCCCTTCATTCTTTCCTCTTTCTTTCTCTCATTCTTCTTCCTTCTTTTTCTTTTCTTCTTTCCTTGCTCTCCTTCCTTTCTTTTTCTTTCTTCCTTCATTTCTCTCTTCTTTGTTCTTTCCTTCCTTCCTCTCTTCTTTCTTCCTTCCTGTGTTTTGATCTTCCTTCCTTTCTTTCTCACCCTCTCTTTCTTCCTTCCTTCTTTCCTTCCTTCTTCGCTCTTCTTTCTTTCTTTATTCCTCCCTTCCTCTCTTCCTCTCCCTTCCTTCCTTCCTTCCTTCCTTCTTTTCTTTCTTCTTTCTTTCTTTCTTTCTTTCTTTCTTTCTTTCTTTCTTTCTCCCTTCCTTTCTTCCTTCCTTCCTCCCTTCCTTCCTTCCTTCCTTCCTTTTCCTCTCTCTCTCTCCCAAGGTCACAAAGGTAATAAGTATCCAGAGACAGGATTATAACTCAGGTCCCCTTGACTCCAAGTCTATCTCTCTGACCACTACCCCACACACATTGTCTCTCTTTATTAAGCACCTGTTTGGTGTCTGGTACCTTCCTAAGTGCTAGGGAATCAAAGACAAAAAACAAATCAGTCCCTGCTCCTCAAGGAGCTTACATTCTACTGGGTCTTTACTATAGCTTCACAGATGAGGAAGTACAAGACAGTGACAACATAAATACAAAGAGAGCGGGGGAAGGAGGCCAGTGCTAAGAAACAAGGGAGGGTCTCTTGAAGGGCCAGGAGGTGAGGAGGGAGGCCATTCCAGGAATGGGGGAACAATTAGTTCAAAGATGGGAAAGCAGGAGATGGAATATCCAGCAAGTCCAATAAAGGAACATCATTAGGCAGATCAGTTTGGTCGGAGTAGAGTGAGTGAGGGGGAGTAATGGATGATACTCCAGGGAGGCTGCAATGGAGCCAGACCTCAGAGGGTTTTCAATATTAAACAGAGGAGTTTGGATTTTACTGGGGGAGGGCAGGGGCAATGGGGATTGGCTACAGCTTCTGGGACCAGGTGTGTACACGGTCCGAACAAAGTAGAAGTGTAGCCCATAAGTTTAAAAAAAAAGGCCTTTTGACATCCAAATTGATGAATAATGAGCTTTAGTTTTTCATGACTGGGGAAAAGGATTTGTTTTCCTTCTGGACTCACTTTATTAGTCTGGATATTTTGATGGTTTTCTGACATGTTGGAAGTAGGACTGGATTTGAAGACAGGGGGACCTGGATCCCAATCCCATTCTTTGTATGTGATCTTAGACACTCCACTTTTACGGCCCTGAGTGGTCGTTCCAGATCAATGATAAAGCCCTGTGTTTGGCCTTTAAAGCCCTTCACATTCTGACAACAGCCCACCTTCTAAGCTTAATTGTGATGTTCATTCATTCATCCAATAAACATCTATTAAGTGCCTACTATGTGCCAGGCACTGTGCTAAGCACGAGGATGCAAAAAAGGGGCAAAAGGGATTCTCTGCTCTCAAGAGGCTCACAATATAATGAAAGAGACAACCATCAATCACTAAACATCTCTTAAGCGCCTCCTATGTGCAAGGCACTGTGCTAAGCACTGAGGATACAAAAAGAGGCAAAAGAAAGTCCCTGCCCTCAAGGAGCTCCCTAGAGTACAGTCAGACAGGCCTCTTTACTGTTCTCCTTGAGGTGGTAGAAGTCAGTGCAAAAGCACAAGTAACCCAAGCTGAGACCAAGCACTACTGACTATCCTGCCTAAAGGAATGACAGGGGATAGAACCTGGCCCTGGCACAAAGCTCCAATTCAGGAATTAAACCTGGAAGGATGAGTAAGTCAAAGAAAGTAGCCAGTGTCAAAGAATTATTACAAACATTTACTCCATAACAACTGCAGGAGGAAGGAGGAAGACAACTTGCTATTTCTTATAATTAGGGTACCTGAGAATATACAAACGTGGGCATCAGATGAACCTTTTATAAGAAACAGGAAAAGGAGGGTCAAACAGCATGGTCTGGAATAAAAATAGAAAAAACTCAAAGGAGAAACAAAGTGAGAATGGGCACAGGGTTTAAGGAAGATGAGGATAATGCCAGGGAGGGAATTTCCTGATTCGGAAGGGGGAAGGGAGAAATGTAAAAAGTACAATCTAAGGCGTTGCCTTAAATGACCTCTTAGACAATTGGGGAGTGGATGAACAAATTGTGGTATGTGGATGTAGTGGAATATTATTTTATCATAATAAAGGTAAAAAGAAACAATGTCAGAGGATCCTGGATAGTGTGAACTGAGGGAGAGAAGCAGGCAGAACCAGGGGAGAGATACAAGGACAAAAAAATGAAAAATGACTTCAAAAGACTTAGGAATAATGATCTAGGCAATAAGCGTTCATGTTGCCAAAGGAACTAAGATGAAGCATGTTACCCACCTCCTGACAGACATAAGGTGTAAAAATATACATTTTTGGACACAACCCCTGTGTGGATTGGTTTTAATTAGCTTTGCTTATTTGTTACAGGACTCGTTGTTGTTTTCCCCTGAAAACTCTCTAGGACTCAGTTTCCTCATCTGTAAAATATATAGGTTAGGTGAAAGGTTCCCTTCTAGCCCTGGTCTCTTGTGCCACTACACTAAGAGATATGGGCCCCGCGTGGCTGGATCTTGTAAAGCTGTGTATACAATGTCATCGCTGCCACTTTTCTGAGAATGTAAGCTCCTTGGAGCCAGGGGCTGTTTCACTTCTGTTTTTGTATCTCCAGCGCCCAGCACATAATAGCCTCTCACTGACTCAAGTCTAAAGAAAGGCTGCTTTGTGAAATCTCACCAGTCCCTTCCCCCTCCTCCCTTCTCTCTTTTAAAATCAAAGTCCATTTTATAACAGTGACAGTTTGTAGAATTGCCCCAGTCTTTGCCAGCCAGTAAAACAAAAGGATAATTTTCTCAGAGTGTTCAGGCCACGGATAAAGTGCTTGGTGTCCTCGAATAGTTTAGAAATGTATACTGTGGACCTTCTGGAAAGTCATTTGTATAATCATTTCTCGTATTTTTTAAAGCAAGCTAGCATTCCTGCTACATGAATACCTAGAAGAAATAAAGCAAGCTATTTGCTCTCTTTTTTTATTTTATTTTGGATTTTGTTGCATCTTTCTCATGGTTCATTTCATTGGTTATAATTCTTTACAATTTGATTATTGTAAAAGAAGTTTAATATGAAGGTATATGTAGAACCTGTATCAGATTGCAGGCCATCTTGGGGGGAGCGGGGGAGGGGAAAATTTGGAACTCAAAAATTTGTGAAACTGAGTGTTGTCAACTAAAATTAATTAATTAATTAAAAGATAGAAAGCAAGAGATTTCTTAAAAATGAAATTGAAGCTCTTGAGTAAAGAATTGGAAAGAGAATAAATAACATTCCTGTGGACTTAAGTCTTTTATCTCTTGTCTCCTGAGCCCCTGTGTAGGGATGATCTGCAGAGACTCAGACTTGAGCTGTCCAGCAGCTGGCCAAGAGACTGAGCATTACTGATCTTGCTCATAGAGTAAACAGACCTCTCCCAAACCGCTTCCTCCTTCTGGGACGACTAAGAGTGGAAGCTCCAGCAGGTGGGTCATTGGGTCAGTACTCTGATGGAATTCAATTCATCCCTAAAAGGAGGGGAGGGATAAGGATAGCACCTACCTCACAGGGTCATTAGGAGACTCAAATGAGAATGTGTAAAGCACTTTATAAACCTAACAGATATTCAAGCATTACTTCCTAATTGTGTGACCCTTAATAAGTCACTTAACCTCTGTCTGCCTGGGTTTCCTCAACTGTAAAATGAGGATTATAATAGCACCTTCCTTCCAGGGGCAGCTGGGTGGTGCATTGAATAGGACACTAGGCTTGGAGTCAGGAAGACTCATTTTTAAGTCACTTAACCCTGTTTGCCTCAGTTTCCTCATCTGAAAAATGAGATGGAGAAGGAAACGGAAAACCACTCCGGTACCTTTGCCAAGAAAACCCCAAAATGTGGTCATGAAGAGTCGGATGTGACTGAAACAACTTTAAAAAACCCTCCAGGGTTGTTTTAAGAGTCAAATGAGATAAATTTTGTGAAGTGTTAAGCACAGGGCCTGGCACAGAGCAGGCTCTTAATAAATGCTTGTGTGCATGTTATTTCCTTTAATAGAATAGAAGCCCCTTGAGGACACAGATTATCTTATCTTTGTCTCTGTATTCCTAAGACTGTAGCTCAGTCCTTGGCAGATAAGAAATATGTAATGAACGCTTGTTGATTGCTTCCTCTGGGGTTTTTTCTTTTTATCTGAACGTCTTGAAATGTTTTGACACATTCTTAAAGCATATCAAATTACAGGTACACCTGGCAGAGACAGATTCAAGCACCAGTCAGACTCATCAATTGCCTTGTGCTTGTTTATGAGAGGTTGCTGGGTATATGCATGGCATGCCAGCATACTGGAGCGTCTCCTAGCATGCTTTCTGCCTGTTTCAGAGCATCCCCATGCTAGACTGGGTATGAGTCCAGGCAAAAGGGTGTGTCTGGTCCAGGCAGATGCAAATCAAAGAAAATCCAGTAATCTTGGTCTAAGAGGAGATCTATGAAACCTGGAGCTTCTCCTGTTCAAACTTCCTGGAAGAGACCATAGATTGGAAGCTGAAAGGGACCTCAGAGCCAAGGTTGGAGTTCACCTCTCCTCATTTTTACAAATAGGGAAACCAAGGCCAAGAAAGGTTAAATAGCTTGACCAAGGTCACTCAAGCAGTTAAGTGGCAGAGGGAGGACTTGAACTGAGCTCCTCTGATTCCAAAGATAGTTTGCTTTTTTCACTGTACTCCATTGTTTGGTGGGATCATACATGATCTTGGAATGGTACCTTTGTTGCCTAACTTTGGTGGGGCTGGAATTAAGCCCTCATCAGACGGAGGGAATGGGGGACAGGCAGAAAAAGAGATCCTGCTTATCGATAAATAGAACCCCAAGTCCCATTTTTTAGTACAGTCTAATATTAGGAATATTGCAGGGGGCGGAAATGGTGGCTTAAATGTTAAGATCATATGCATCAGGTGTTCCACTCCATCTAATAGCATTCTTGGCATGGGAGTGAATCCCAGATCTCAGCTGATAATGGCTCAAACCACCCATCAGCCCTCTTTCCCTGCTGTCCTTGTGCACTCTTGAAAAGGTAATAACTCAAAGCTGTTAGGAGTGGGTGCTACTTATGCCAACATAGATTGGGACTCTTCTATTGCTATGACAATAGTTTCCTTGACCATGGAACCCAGCTGGGGATGAGGTCCTTAGAGCCTAACTAGGCTGATCCTAGGATGATAGCTATAAAGGACTTCACCAGGTCTGAATTCAAGCACTCTAATTTTGGTGGGTTTTTTTCTTATTTCTTATTTCTTTAATTCCAGAGATCCTTTTTTTTCTTATTTCTTATTTCCTTAATTCCAGAGATCCAACCTCAGAAACACCTTCCACTGACAAAGATTAACTGCTCATCTGTAAATCTAGGAGTTACCTGGTGACCTGGGGCACAGTGACATGGCCATTGGTCATACCTGAACTTCCATTTGAGAAGAGTTGTTAAGCGCTTGCTAGCACACTCCTAGCTGACCCTCTTAATCTCAAGGGCAAGAAGCTCTCCTTCAGGAGGTAGGTAATGGGCTTCATCACCAGTTCTTTGGAATTCTGGTTTGTCATTACATTCATCAGATTTTTTAGTCAGTCAATAAGTATTTATCAAGTGCCTCAGAAACTCTGAGTCTTCCCTTCCCAGAATGATTCTTTGGTGAAGACAAACTAGGCCATTCTTACCTAGTCTTTAATTATTGAATGGCCATTTCCTCAGACAAACTGAGACCTGAGAAAGACCTTAGCTTAAAGAGGTTAGGGTCTCCTACTACATCTGGAGCCACCGCCAGTCTTCTTAACCTATGTCTTGCACTGGACTAGGATGACTCTGGAGGAGAGAGTGAGGCTGGTGACTGCACAGCCTTGCCTCACTTAAATCCAATTCACTTGCAAGTCAAGACATCACCCTCCTGATATCACCAGTACTCTTTGAGAACAAAGGACAAAGAACAACAACAAGTGCCTACTATGTACCCAGGACTGGCCTAAGTGCAGGGGATACAAAGAAAGGCAAAAGACAATTTCTGCCTTTAATGAGCTTACACTCTAATGGGATAACATACAAGTAATGCATGCAATATACATATATATATATATACATATATATAGTATATATATGCAGTATAAATTGGAGGTTAGCAATCTCTGTCCTTTCAAAGTTGATTTTCCTTAGAATGCCAAGTCTCTTAATTATAATTTATTATAAATTACATTTACTTATAAATTTTAATTATAATCATAATTTAATTATAAATTAATCTTTTGATTCTGCTCACCTAAGTCTGCATCAGTTCGCACAAGTTTTCCAAGGTTTCTCTGAAACAAACTCTTTGCACACAACAATGGTATTCCATGACACTGATATGCCATGATCTGTTCCACCACTCCCAATTGATGGGCATTACTCCTCTCCACTTAGTTTTTTGCATCTACAAGGAGAGGCAATTAAATACTTGTGCACATATGAATCTTTTTTTTCTCTTTGTTTTATCTCTTTGGGGTGTGAGCCTAGTAGCAGTATCATAGGATCAAAGGGAATGCATAGTTCAGTGACTTTTGGGTTAGACTAGCTGTGGGACCCTGGACAAGTCACTTAACCTCTGCTTTGATTCCCTCAACTGTGAAATGGGGATGATAATAGCATCTACCTCCCAAGATTGTTCCGATGATCCAATGAGATAATAATAGTACACACAGTAAGTGCTATATGCCCAATGTACACTTGCCAAAAAGACTATTTTATGGAGAATTCACAGAGGGCAAGCACTCACATGGAGGTGAGAAGAAGCGATACAAGGGTATGCTCAAATTCTCTCTTAATAACTTTGGAATTGATTGTGTGCCATGGGAGACACTGGCACAGGACTGCCCAGCATAGCATGCCCACATCAGAGAAGAGGCTATGCTCTATAAGCAAAGCAGAATTGAAGTAGCTCTAAAGAAATGTGAGATGTGCAAATTTAGAGAATCCACCCCAAATGTTCACTTGGACTATTTGTGCCCGACCTGTGGTGTTCATTCCAGGCTCGTATTGGTCTGATCAGCCACAGTCGGACACACTGTGACTTGACTAACAGTGATGTCATTTTGGTCCTTTTCGAGAAGGAAGGACGACAACCATCATTATTATTATTAGGGTCAAATGACATAATAATTTTAAAGAATTTAGCACAGTACCTGGCACATAAGAAGTACTATGTAAATGTTAGCTCTTACTATTATTAGGATGAAATGAGATAATGTCGTAACGTGCTCAGCACAGTGTCTGGCACATAGCAGGTACTATATACATGCTAACTCTTATTATTAGTTAATTCCAAATTGCTTTACAGACTGGACGTTGTGCCAATCCACCCCTTTACTGCGGCTCCTTCTAAAGAACAACTTGAAAGTGAACGAGTTAAGGGGACTCTCTAAGGCCTGATGCTAGAGTCAGGAGAAACCAGATTGGAATCGATGCCTTTAATTTATTCAGTCAGCATCTGATAAACATTTATTATGTTCCTGTGCTACCATAGAGCAAGCTAAAAAACAACATCTCGAAGGAGTTCCTGATGACCTCTTCCTTTTAAAAGACTTGGCATATGTGGATTCTACTTTCCTGGTGCAATGCGATCCCTGCCCCAGGTTGCATCCCAAGAGAGGCCCAGGTGTTCTGAGATATCACAATGCCAAAGGCTATATTATACTGCCTTCTCCTCTTTCCCAGCTGGTTCCAGATAATCAAACCTCTTCGACCTCAGAGTAATTAATGCCTATGAGAATTTAGATAATACCCAAATTTACCTAATCCATTGATTTTTTCATCTCAATTCTTCAAATGCTCTACCTTTTAAAGCCTAACTCAAATGTCACTTCTTCGAGGAAGCCTTGTTTGATCTCTCTGGTCTGCCTGGACATTCTGCCTCAGACCTCACATGGCACTTTGTTTTGCAAAGCTCTAATTTTATTATGTAATGTTGTTGTTGTTCAGTTGTATATGACTCTTTGTGACCTCATTTGAGGTTTTCTTGGCAAAGAAACTGGAGTGGTTTGCCATTTCCTTCTCCTGCTTATTTGACAAACGAGGAAACAGGCATGCAGGGTTAAGTGACTTGCCCAGGGTCACACAGCTACTACATCTGAGGCCAGATTTGAACTCAGGAAGATGAGTCTTTCTCACTCCACAGACTACATCGCCTAGCTGCCCTTATGTAATGTTTTACCTTAATCTACAACATTGGAATATCTCCTTTCCTAGACTGCAAGCTTCCTGAATGGCAAAAGGGTCAACTTTGGTGTCAGGATGACCTGGGTTCAAATCCTCCTGGTGTGACCATGGGCAAATCTCTGAATCTCGGTCTCTTCAACTGTACAATGAGGTTCCTGATGTCTGCAGGCGTTGATTAATGAGGGTTTTGCAATTTTCCTTACAAAAAAACCACAGCTTGTGGATTCTGTTCGAGGAGTCCAGTCCTGGTATATTAGACTCCTCTGTGTGTCCTTTCTTTGTAAATGGCCACATTCCCAAGAGCAGTCAGCTGGTCACAGAGGCCCCCTCCTTGTCTCCAAGAAGAAGGTTTAACAGCTGTGGGGACAAACCATCCCTTTCAACATACTGGCACTGTGGTTCTATTTCTTGGGGGGTCAGCACCCAGGCAGGGCTTCTGAAGGGGACACTGTTGCCAAGATTGGCTCAAATCACTGGCTGTCCATAGATGGTGCTTGAGATGTGTGTCTTCCATTAGCATACCCAATCAACAAACATTAATTTAGCACTTACTATGTGCCAGGAGCCTAAATACCAAGAAAAAGCAAAAACAACATGGTGGGATTTCAATCTGAGTTTCCTTTGCTACACATGAGTTTGGGGTGTTCCATGTGGCCTAAGATCATAGGACCTAGCTCGAAAGGGATTGTAGAGGTCATCTTATCCAGTCCCACTATTTTATGAAAAGAGAAACTGAGGCCCAGAAGGTTGGGTGCCTCGCAGGGTCCAAATGTATGAATGGAGCATATACAGGCCCATGTTCTTTTCACACTTGGGCTAAAATCACGCAGGTTTTGAACCCAGGTCCTCAGACTCAGGGCTCTTGCCATGTACCTACACTAATGCTATTCGTAGATTGCCTTTCAGTTTCAAATTGCAACCCCATATTTCTAAGCCAGATATACCAGGGGAGAAAGGGGAGAAAAAAAGAAATAAACATAAATCTAATTTAAATAGAAGTGATTTTTCTAGCTACTTAAGGTAAATGAGGTGGGGAGGTAGGGAATCTGAGGCCTTCTAGGTCCTCAGGTGCGGCCTTTTGACTGAGTCCAAGTTTTACAGAACAAATCCTTTTATTAAAGGGATTTGTTCTGTGAAGTTTGGATTTGGTCAAAGGGTTGCACTTGAGGACCTAGAGGACTACATGTGGCCTGAAGGTCACAGGTTCCCTACCCCTGGATAGTGCATAGAGAGCTTACTCTGGAACCAGGAAAATCAGAGTTTAAGTCCTATCTCCACCCTGTGCTAACCCTGTAATTCTGGGACAAGTGACTAAATCTCTCACTGATTCCCCTTCCAGACTAGGCTACTCTCTTAACACTATAAGAAACAAATGATTTTTTTGTGTACATTAATGGAGGGAGTTTCCACACCAGACATTCCTTGAAAGAATGAAGTCTCAGAGAAAGGTGAAAAAAAAAAGTTAGCATCTATGGGTACCCCAGGCTTGTGACTCTTTTTATTTCAATTAAAGATGCCTTTTCCTCCAATTTATTAGTTTGATTTATTTCAGGACTAACACATCACAGCAGGGGGGACCTTGGAGAGAAATCAATTAGAAAGAGGGCTGTATTCCACATTTCAACTTCCCCCATTTTATAGATGGAGAAATTAAGGCCCCCCAAATTGAAACTGCTTTCCTAATAAGGTTGCAGAGTTAGTTAGTGGCAGGTCAGGATCTGAATCCAGGCCTCCTGACTCCTCAATGTTCTTTGTGCTGCTTTGATACTGGCTTTCTGCTGCTGGTGGATTCAGACAGCCATTAATATTAGTCCTTAGCCTTTCCGCCAAACTTGATACTGAGGAATTGGAAATTTGGAAGGGCTCCCTACTTATTCCTCCAAGTTTCTGTCATTTCTGTTCCTTTCAGATGTTAAGTAAATATTCAGAGGAGATGCTATTCCTTCTGCTTGCCTCCAGAAAAGTCAATACATCTTGCCTAAAGCATGAACTCACTGGATCCCATTAGTGGTGGGAAGAAACAATGCAGATGATAAATTGGCCACTTTCTAGTTTTGCAGGGACAGGTATGCGCTGATCTCCCAGTTTTTCAGGAGAGATGAGAAAGAGATCTCTAAGGATAAGTACTTGTACTTCAGGTGATGAGGGTGGCCAAGTGATCTCAACTGTAAAATCCAAGGTTTGCTATCTGGCTGACTATACTAGAGAACTGGGACGATTGATTTAACTCCCAATGGTCCAGTGAGGTTTCAAAGGCCTTGCCCAACTAATGGACAAAATAAAATTAAGGTTCTAGATCTGGAAGAGGTGTCACACTTATGTCAGAGTAATTTTCATTAAGGCAATATCCTACTATGGGATTCTCCTACTCCAATAGCTCCCTAGGATAAAACAGAAATACTACAGTTGAGTTTTTAAAGTTTTTAAACCTGCCCACAACTTGCCTTTTCAGCTCTACTAGACATTACTTACTCCCCTTCCCACACTCTTCAATCCAGCTTTCTTTCTGCTCCTCACTCATGGCCCTCCATTGCTGTCCTGCATGATGCCTGGAATCCATTCTATTCCTTAGCTTTGCTCACTGAGTCAAGCCCATTCCTTTAAGATGAAGTTTAAGGAACATCTTCTACACGAAGTCTTTCTTGATTCCTCCAACCGTTAGGGTCACTTCTCCCAAAGTACGCTGTATTTAACTCTTTTGAATTATTTGTAGTTATTCACGACATACTTTTGCTGTCTTTTGTTTCTTTTTGTAACCCCAGCACTCAGCAGAGTGCCTGGGAAATAGTAGGTACTTGCTGTTTAGTTGGTTTTTTGGTCGTGTCTTACTCTTCGGAACCCCATTTGGGGTTTTCGTGGCAAAGATACTGGTTAGGTTTGCCATTTCCTTCTCTAGCTCACTTTAGGGGGAGATTGAGGCAAACAGGGTAAAGTGACTTGCCCAGGGTCACACAGCTAGGAAGTGTCCAAGGCCAGATTCGAACTCAGGAAGATGAGTCCTCTTGACCGCAGACCACCTAGCTACCCAAGTTCTTTATTGATTGATTGATATGTATTTTGCCTCCTCCATCAGACTGTAAGCCTACTGGGAGTAGGCATTGTTTCATTCTTTGTACTTGTATCCCCATCACCTAGCATAGTGTCTGGCGCATAGTAGGCACTTAATAAATAATTGATTGATTGACCATCATCTTATTTTATACATGAGGAATGTGGGGGCCATAGAGAGAAAGAGTCCCTGTTCTCAAGGAGCTAACAATGTAATGGGGAAAGCCAAGAGACAGAAGGAAGATGAAAGGAAGGGAAGGTACCTGGCATAACAGGGGCATGATGGGAGAATTCTGAAGGCATGAAGCAAGATGGGAAATGAACAAATGACTGGCCTGAGTGCTCTTCTTAAATGGAGATCCAATCCAATCCAATGAGTGTTTGAAGCAAAAGGCAGCTGGCAAACCTGCATCTCAACACAGGTAAGAACTTATTTATTTATTTTAGCTCAACCAGGGCAATTTCTGGATCATTTCCTGCTTTAATTCCAGACGTTTAGATTTGGCCAACGCAGGAGATGGACGGTGAGATATACAATGTATTTACTGTGTTTAAATGTAGTCGAAGGACAAAGGGCCATTTAAATTACCTGGGATATCCTGTGGAAATATCTTAATAAAACTCTGGGGAAACATAATCAGCAATGGATGGCCTTGTTTTGTGAGTTTGAGTGTAGGTGAAAGGTACTAGGTATTATGAGGTTACTGTCCTCTGCTCCCACAAAAACACTGTCTTTTTTTTTCCTTCTGTAAATTACTTATACTAAGTTGCTTGGCATGCTGAGTAGAGAGCTGGTCTTAAGTCAGGAAGACCTGAGCACATGTCTCACCTCTACCCCCCTGGGTAAGTTATTTAACCTCAGTGTTGGGGCAAAGCCTTAAGATTCTAAGTTGCAGAGAGGATGATGATCTGCATTGGTAGAGGGTGTTTCCTCACCTGGGAGTACCTTATACTAATGAAATCACTGGTCTAGTCCCTATCCCCAAATTGTTAATTGCTTGATGGCCCATGAAATACCTCTCTACCACTTCTTCTTCCCTCTTCCCCAAGGTACTTGGCAGGGCACCTATGAGATTCAAAGGATGGAGACAGGCTAAGAAGAGTCCCCTTAGAATTTTACTTAATGAGTCTGGGTCTTACGCTTAAGCCTTTGACTCCTTGGGATGAACCCCAAACAAGACTGGGAGGAAGCTTTATACAGTGAAGAAAAAATTAGAGTCTAATTGGGGGTCAAACTCCACCTCTGATGCTTACTACCTGTGTGACCTGAGGCAAATGGGTCTCAGTTTCCTCATCTGTAAAATGGAGGCATTGAATCGGATGACCCCTATGGTCCAGCTTTAGATTCCTTAAGACTCCCAGTGTGAATGAATATACCAGGGGTTAAGAAGCCAAGGGCAAACCCAGGACTAGCACATGACTCTCTTATCTCCTGGTCCAAGCTCTTGTCCACCATTAAATGCAAGTTATTAATTAATGGGAGTTTTCAGAGTAACATTACTTTTTAAAATCCAGTGCTAGGAAATGTCATATAAGTATAGTATATTCCTTCCTTTACGTAGCAGGCTTGTTCTGGGGCAAAAATAAATGGCCTTATAAATCACGTTGTTTTAAATAGAATCATATTTCATACGAGCTAGGTCAGTTACCTTCAGCAACTTTGGGGTGAAGTCTTTTGTAAAGCAAAGAATGCTTTCATAATGTGACTTTTCACCCACTCCCCCAACTTTCCTTTTTTAGAAATACAAGGGGTTGTTTAAATATGCTTTTTTTGGTCTTGCCCTATGGTTCCCTCAATGCAGGGGGTTTCCATGAAGAAATTCCCTTGACCAAAGCTGCAACTTAGTCTCAGAGAATTGTCTGGCATAGTGAGAAGATAAAGAGCCATTCTCAATCCAAGAGAGAGAGAGAGAGAGAGAGAGAGAGAGAGAGAGAGAGAGAGTATGTGTGTTACCAGATCTGTGATTTCCTTGACAGAGGAAATGACAAAACATTCTCTTCTACTACAGATCCATGCCTATCTGCATGTTAGGATCATAAAGAGTCTTGTGGGGCTTTGATGGGTTAAATTTATTGACCAGAATTCCACAGTCAGAATGAGTCAGAGGCACGACTTGGCCCCATGTCCACCTAGCTCTGAGGCCACCAGCTCTCTATGTTCTAAGCTGGGTTTTTCTGCCCTTTTCATTATCAACATTAATAATTAATAAAATTCATTATTAATTATATTCATTATCATCATTAATCATGAAAAAGACTCTAAAAAGACATCATACCTTACACAGAATAGGCTTTCTTTCTAGTGTCACCAGAGAAGCGGATGACCAGGAAAAATAAAGATGGACTGGTCACATAGTAAGAGCCAACAAATAGCCACCACCACTGTCCATTGGTATCCATGTATTGTGGCCTGGGCTGGAAGCAGGTCAGCCCCTTGGCAATTTAGGTGGACACTAAAATGAAATTAGTTACCTCTCCACAATAGAACAGTTACCAAAAGTTTTATTTAGCCATTGTTGGGGAAAGATGTTCCACAATGATATTCAGTGAGGATACCATGTTGATTCAGTTGAATGAAACTGTCCGGTGTCGGTCACATTGTTTGTTCATGAGTAGAAACCTCAAAGAGAGACTCAGTAGGGATATTCCTGGGTCTTTTATGCTCAGGCAACAAGGAAACTGTTTGTCTACAATCTAAGCCAGTTCCCTTAGCCAATCACATCTCAAAAAGTGCTGTGATATCTCTTAAGCAAAAAAAAAAAAAAAATTAGCCTAACCTGCATGGGGTAGGGCCTTAGGAAAAGCTAGCCCAGCCAACATGACAGGGTGTTAGGAAATACTACTCCTATCACACCATGGAATCTAGAGGAAGACCCCCCAAACAATCAGTAGACTTCCTAAGACCTACTTACAGGATGACATAGGTAAGAGTTCCCTGGATGGCTGGGCATAGATGGGCTATTATTTGTATCACAGGGAGGAGTAACCATGCTGATGAGATTGTAGACTCATCAAATTAAGTAGGGAAGAAGGTTTTCCCACACCTTTGTCTTTGTGATGATCCTATATAGTATAGATAAACCCTATACAATATTGTCCCAACATCACTAACAACAAGACGTACCATAACTTCAAGAAGTTCCTTTCTTTTTTTTTAAATTAAGATTTTTATTTTTAGTTTATAAAACTCAGTTCCATATGATTTTGAGTTCCAGATTTTCTTCCCCTCCTTCCCCCCTCCTTCCCCAAGATGGCATGGAATCCGACATATCTTCTACATATAACTTCGCATTGAAATTATTTACACAGTGGTCAAGTTGTAAAGAAGAATTATGACAAATGGTAGTAGTTGTTTGGCCAATGGGTGGTAAATGTGGGGAGGAACACCAATCAACTGATTAGAGATGACCACAAAACTCAGATGGTCATGCAACTCAGTCAGTCTGCAGCAATCAGAAATAGTGAGCAATGTCATGCTAAATCTCTCAATAGGCTCATCGGCCCATTTATAGCATCATTCCTAGGGAAATGGCCAATCCCAATCATGTTTTCTTGGAGCTAGTGAGTAGCTTTTTGGAGACAGTGTGCCGGATGCTGCATCTGATAGCTCTATCAAACTTATTGGTGCATTCCTCCTTTATCATTATCAGCTATGATTTATATTTCTACTGGATGGTGGAAATCAAGAGGATACAATGAACAACTCAGAGTTGAGAAGAAGAAGTGTAAAGTACATCAGCAAAGAGGATTGGCATTAAAAGGTGGGCTGTTCAAGTGTTAAGACGGAGGGATGGTAGATGGACATTTCATACAGCATCATAGATTTAGAACTGAAATGAGTTAAAGAAAAAGCATTTTAAGTGCTTTCCACATGCCAAGCCCTGGGGACACAAACAGAAAAACAGATAATCCCTCTCACAAGGAGCTCACACTCTAATTGGGAGAGACAACAAATAAAAGCTAAGTTCTACATTGGGAAATACGGAAAGGGCTGGAGTGTGAGAGTGGGAATTTGAAGTCCACCTAGTCCTAAACCCTAATATGTGCAACTCTGCCTCACTTAAAGTCAATTCACATGCAAGTCAAGATATTACCCCGTGATGTCATTGGTCCTCTTCAAAAATGAAGGATGAACAACAACCCCTAATTTGACAAATGACAGAGGAGATGAGGAGCTGGCCATTAATCACATAGATAGATCCTGGTCCTCTGACTCCAAATCTAGCCTGCTTTCTATTGCTTTATACTGGAAGGAAATAAGCATTTATTAAGCACCTACTATGTGCCAGGTATTGTGCTAATTGCTTTACAAATATCACCTCATTTGATCCTCACAACAACTTTGTAAGGTAGGTGTTATCATTACCCTTATCTTAAAATTGCCAAAACTGAGTCAAACAGAGGTTAAGTCATAATAACACCTAGCATTTATTAAGTGTCTACTATATACCAAGCACTGTGCTAAGTTTTGTTATTTTTACAAAAATTATCCCATTTGAACCTCACAACAACCTTGGCAGTTGGGTGCTATTATTATCATCACCATTTTATAGTCAAGGAAAACTGAGGCAGACAGAGGTTAAGTGACTTGTCCAGGGGGACACAGCTAATTAGTATCTGAGGCCACATTTAAATTCATGTTCCTGACTTCAGTCTAGGCACTCAATCCAATATGGCACCACGTAGCTAGCTCCATTGAACCGTGTGCTCCATTGTGCCTGCCCAATGATCCATTGATATGCCATGGTAGAGAACACTGGAGGGAGGGCCCAAGCACATTGCACAATCCTTGTTTGAAGGATTTATGATTAAGATATGGCGGCCAAGAATCATCCAGGAAGACAAGGCATCTGAGTTGGAATCTGCAATCACTCGAGTCAGGAAGGTTACCAAGTCCACTGACGTCAAAGAGACCGTCTTTAATTCAGATATTCTACAAATTCCAATATTTCTATTTTGAGCCAATTTTAGAGCTACCCGGACGTGATAGCCATGAGCTTTTCTTTGCCTTCTGAATTCCCTAAATCAATCCTATGCCGATAATTGGCCTGCTCTCTGCTGGGTTCTATGGTCACTATATCACCTCTTTCAGAATACAATTTGGTTTGTTGGATGGGAAAGGTCTGGAATCCAGAGCATCCTGAGTGCAAACACAGATGGGCTGTTCTACCGGGTGCTGCTGCTTCATTTTTGTTTTGACTTTGTGTTGTGATAAGTTGATTTGGAGGAAATTTTCTATACCTCCCTTGCAGAGGGAGAAAATATAATAAAAATAAATTACTGTTATATTAGCTAACATTTACATAGCACCTACTATGTGTTAGGCACTATGCTAGGTGTTTATTATTTTATTTGAACCTCATTATGACACTAGGAGGTAGGCACTATTATTATTATTTACACATGAATTGGCTTTAAGCAGGCACTATTATTATCCCCATTTTACACGCAAATTGAGGCAAACAGAGGTTAAATGACTTGGGTGGGATTAGAACACATCTTCCTTGATCCACACAATGTTTTATCCGCTGTGCCTAGTCAAGCCAAAACTCATTTATTAAGGTCTTATCATGTGCCAAGCATTGCAAATACAAAATCAGAGAGATGGTTTCTACCCTCAAGGAGCTTACCTTTTTTTTGATTGTTCAGGAAGGCAGGAAGTTTGGACTTGGAATTAGAAAACCTGGGTTTCAGTCCCAGTTCTTCTATGTAAAAGCAGTGCGACTTTGACTAAGAAGACATTAAACCTTCCCAAGTCTCACTTTGCTCATCTGTAAACTGGGGATGATGGTACTTGAACTAGCTTGGGGGTGGAGGGGGGGAACAGTGTTTTGTAAAGCTTAAAATGCCTCCTAAGGAGCAAAGCCTTGAGAAATCTGAGCTGTTATTTCTATGTAGCGCAGCAAGACCCAGGAGAAAAAGACAGAGGAGTCAACACGAACAGCGACTTGACCAAATGAGTATTTGGAGAGTTAAGAACAGCTGGATGTAGCAGGAAAACCAGTCAGAGAAGGGGAGATGGTCATAGTTTGTCATTGTCTCCTCCCTCAGGACAAGCAAGTGATGTAGCTGTAAGGGGGATATAAGCAGATACAAAACAGAAGTAGATACAATCCTATGTGAAATATCTATCTCATGTGTCTCACATTTATGTGAGAAGCAGCCTGGGGGCAGTGGATAAAGAGAGGACCTCAAACCTGAACCTGGGTCTAGGTTCAAATCCTACCTCCAACACTGGCTGTGTGACCCTGGCAAACTCATTTAACTACTCTATCCATCAGGCAACTATTTAAGAATATCAGCTATAGAGAAGGTGCCAATCTGCATTGGCAGAAGGCATTTTCTCACCCAAGAGTTCCCAGTACCAATAAAATCACAGGTCTAGTCTCTAACCTTCTTCCTTTATAGTTATAAAATACTTTACCTAACAATATTCAATAATCAATACTGATGGAGAGAGGCTTCTTGTCCAGCAGGGATTGGACTGGATGAAATCTCAGGCCCCATCCATTCCTAGGTCTCTGATCTTTTATTTCTAGAGAAGGAGGGCTCTTCAGTTCAGACTCACCCCAAAAGCAACAATTTCAGGCTGTTAGGATGGAGTCCAGTGACCTTTACTGAATGGCAAAAAATTCTGTAAGGTGATTTATAGCAAGGGGCGAAAGAATACAGTAGAATGTCAATATTTCAATATGGTGGAATGCCACTGTATTCCTTTGCTCTTTGCGGTAAATCACCTTGCAGAATTTTTTCCTCCTTGACCTTTTCAAGAGAATGTTGTCTGTCCTCCTACCTTTCCCCTATTACACCGTCTCTTGTACCATATCTATCTGTTGTAATTGTAGTTGACATTTATACAGGGTGTCCCAAAAGTCTTAGTGCTGTTTTGCTCTATTTTAGATATCATGCTTTAAGGTTAGCAAAGCACTTTATATATAGCCAGGTGGTGTAGCTGATAAAAGTGCTTGTTGAAGTGAGGGAAACCTGAGTTCAAATCTGGCCTCAGACAGAGGCCAGATGACCCTTGGTGTGGGCAGCTAGGTGACAAAGTGGATAGAGCACAGGAGTTTGAAATCAGGGAGACTCATCTTCCTAAGTTCAAATCTGGCCTCACATACTTCCTAGCTGTGTGACTCTGGGCAAGTCACATAACCCTGTTTGCCTCAGTTTCCTCATCTGCAGAATGAGCTGAAGGAAGAAAAGGCAAACCACTCCAATATCCTTGCCAAGGGTCACAAGAGTCGGACATGACTACAAATGACTGAACAATATTACCCTTGGAAAATCACTTTAACTTCTCCCAGGATCAGTTTCTGTATATGTAAAATGAGCATAGTAATAATCTAGCTCACAGGGCTGTAAAGACCAAACCAAACAACAAATATCAAGTGTTTAGCGATGCTTAAAGAGCTCTATCAATCATGCTCATTTGAGTCAGAACAAATCCTATCTGGAGAACACAAACTCTTTGAAGGCAGGGACCGTACCCTTGTGTAATCTTTGCATCCCCAATGCCTACCACAATGTCTCGTGCTTAAAAACATTTGTTGAATGAATGCATAGCAGTAGATTCCAAATGGACTTAAATGACGCACTTGAGTGGTGATCTCCCGTTTCCTTTGTTAGAAGCGGGAATAGATCAGAAGTAAACACACAGGAAGGTAGCTGGGTAGTTTCCCAGAGGGCAATGGGGACCTGAGCTGATGGGCATCAAGGAGCATGGGAGCCTGTCCGCCAGAAGCAGTTACAATGCCAAAGAAGAATGGATGGAGAGCTTACATGGGAGATGAACGGACTGTGGTTGGAGGGGGAATAGGGCCACCCAGAGCAGCAACAACGGCGATAACGAGTAGGGGGATAAAGAGTCCCTAGGACAAAACAGACGAGCACCCCAGGAAATACTTCCTCTTCACATCAATCCTCAAATCTATTCATTAAATGCTAGGCTGTGAGTTTGTAGGGACAATGCTAAATTTCAGCGAGGAAAAGAAATCACCAGAAGGGGACTATTTCTTTTGTCTTTTTTGGTGTATCTTTCGCCTCTAATAAACCTGTTCCTTGTTCAGTGCCTTGTTAGGCTTAATGCCTGCAGGGGAACAGAACCCTCAGAGAGACATAAGCCCAACTCATGCACCCAGGGCTTTACCCTGGTAGAAACTGAATCATAAAGACTGTTAAGAGAAGTTAAACATGGCCCATGTGAGTCCAGAGGTAAAATACTGAGCCATGGGTTACAAATGAACTAATTCACTCATAGTGATTTTTAAACTTTTGCTTAAATATTCTGTAAAACAGCCAGGGTCTGTGAATAGCAAATGTTAATTTTAAGGGACAGGGATGTGGTTCAAGAGTGACTTATATCAGTACTTTAACAGAGGAGGCCTCCCCCCACTCCCCCTTCAAACAATATGATTAATTCAACTTCACTTAATTCTAGACTGACCAAATGACCAGCCCTTGTTTTTCTCCCATGGAAAACTGGTTGCCAGAGAAGGATTTCCTCCTTTTGTGTCTGTGAGTTCCAAGTCCCAAAGTGTTTACTTCAGCTTTTTGTCTTGGGGAGTTGGGGGGGGGAGGTTTGCTTTCTCAAGGATCTGAGGACCACTGAAGCTGGGACACCTTCCATCCCCCCAACCACTGGAGAGATCTTTGGTGTCCATAGGCAACAACTGGGCCAGCTTCCCAATTCTCAAATCCTTCCTTCCGCTGACCACATTTCTCAAAAGCAAACACATTTGGGGAGGTCACGTGTGGAAGTAGGAGATAACCTGCTGTTTGTTTATGGGACATTTTTCTGAGGATGGTCTTTCAGCCAAGTTTAAAAAAAAAACAAACCTTGGCTTGAGTTGTGTGTGTGTGTGTGTGTGTGTGTGTGTGTGTGTGTGTGTGTGTGCTTTTAAATAAGAGACATATAATTCAATTTCTGATGTTTCTATGAAGTATTTCCCAGTCTTTTTTCACTATGGCTGGGGGAGAGAAGGGGGAGGAGGTAGGAAGGAAGGATAATATTCTCGTACAGGTAACTGGGACAACAAGATAGAAAGAGAAAAGAGAATTTGGCTCATTACTAAAGGAAGTAAAGCAGGGGTGAGGAACCTGTGGCCTCGAGTCCACATGTGGCCTTCTAGGTCCTTAAGTACAGCCCTTTGACTGAATCCAAACTTCACAGAACAAATTCTCATCTACAATCTATGCCAATCTAACCTAAGTAGCATTTATTGGGCCCTGCTGTGTACTGCCTCTGACAGTGACTGGGCAAGTCACAACCTCTCAGCATTCTGGGCTCATACTCTCTCTAAGGGTATAAGTTAAAGAAAAGGTGCCATCCTGCATTGGTAGAAGGAGTTTCCCTATACCAATGTGGGAGTTGAGAAGCAACATGCTACAGTGGAGAGAAAACCAGCTTTGGAGTCAGGAAGACCTTTCTCTCATACATCATTGCCATGGTGTAAGGGTTTTTCTCCTTTTTTTGTCATCTCCCCTCCCCCCCACCCCCGGTAAAGATTGGTAAAGCCTATGGACCTCTTTTAAGAGTAATTCATGATTGAAGAAAATGCCAAATTTCAGTAGTGAAAATAAAGTTATCACAGATGTTTTAGAAAAAGAAAAAAATCCATCCACAGACCCCTTCAGAGTCCAGGGCATACAAGTAAAGAATCCCTGAATAATACAACATGTACTGAGTGTGGAGGGAGAGGCTAAGGAGAGACAATGTGGCATCATGGACCGGGCAATGGCCTTGGAATAAGGAAGACTTGGGTTCAAATCCTACCTCAGACTAGCTTGTAAGTGGGGCCATAGGAGAATTGATTGTCTTATGGCTTCAGGTACAATCCCCATGACTCTCCTATCCACAGCTCCCTTCCCAGGCCACTACTGTACTGTATGGGCTGTCTCTTTATATTAGAATGTAAGCTCCTTGAGGGTCAGAACTGTCTAATTTTTTATCTGTCTTCCAAGTGCCTACTACTCTGATCTACACATGGTAGTCATTTCATAAATGCTTTTTCCATTCATTCATTCATTCATTCATTGATGACTGAAGCTCTTTCCACTACACCAAGGGTTTTTAACCTGTAGACCAGGTCGGTATTGGTGAACAGATTTCAAGAAGTCTGTGAACTTGGATGAGAAAAAAAACTGCATCTTTATTTTCACTAAACTCTAAGTCTGAGATTCTTAACATGGGTCCATTATCCTTGCTTTTAGAAATATTTTGATAACCATATTTCCATATAGTTGGTTTCCTTTGTAGGCCTATCTATTTTAATCTTACATATTAAAAATGAGAAGGTGTCCATAGGCTTCTCCAGACTGCCAAAGTCATTTGGGACACCAGAAAAGTTAAGACCACTTGTATTTAATCAAGCTTTCTTTCATTGGTATTGGCCTCTTCCCTCTCCACCAGACTCTAGGAGCTAGCAGAATTGGTATCACTTTTGAGAATCTAGGGTCAGCTTCAAAACCTATATATTTCTTAGTTTTGTTTGGGTTTTTTTTTGGGGGGGGGAGGCAATCAGGGTTAAGTGACTTGCCCAGGGCAATACAACTAGTACAGTCTGAGGTCATATTTGAACTCAGGTCCTCCTGACTCCAGGGCCAGTGCTCTATTCACTGGGCTGCCTAGCTGCCCCACGAATCTACTGTGAGCTCCAAAACCTATAAAAAGATGCCTTTAGTGGAAGGAATTTAGAATAAAAATATTTGTAAAAACTCAGCACACACACACACACACACACACACACACACACACACACAGCCTACTACCTCTACCACTGCTGCAATTCTCTCTGTAGAGGAGCGTATGACTCACATGAAGAGCTCACAGATTTGTAAAAAGAAAGTAACTGAAAGCAGACTTCCAAGATGTTCAGAGCATCCTTTCTCAGAAGCAGCCCCAGTCTTGCCTGATAGACTAGGAGGGCTGCTTACAAGGCAACATGGGAACCTTTCCACCTATGCCTTATGCAATCTTTTCACCAGTCCCCAGATGCAGAGAATGGATTCTGTCATTTCCAGAATCCCATCATGCCCAAGGCTTTGGGCCCCTCTCTGCATCCTTTTAACAGCTGCTCCTACTTCATGCCCCATACAGAACATGCAGGATGTATCTCTCCCCAGTGGACATGTGGTATGCATTTGGCAGCACACATAGATGTAAGAGACCCACACAGAACACACAGGATATGTCTCTCCCTGGTGGACATGTGGTATGCATTTGGCAGTGCACATAGATGTAAGAGGCAGCAAGATTACTTATTATATTTTTTTTCTCAGTTATCATTCCTTCTCTGACATATGGGGACATTCTCATCAATCTCATCTCTTTTAAAGTTTTGTTGATGTCTTTTTTTTTAACGCCATGGTCATTCGTTTGCTTGTTTGTTTTTAACCTTCAACAACGTAGTTAGACAACTCTCGGTCCAATGCCATAACATCTCCATAGTATGTAGACCCCAGTGAATAGGGACGGTCATAGTCTTTGGAGTTAGGATGGCCTGGTTCAAATCCTGCCTGAATTATTGCCGAGCTATGCGACCCTGGGCAAGTGCTGAGAAAATTCACCATGCGTTGCTGAGGACAAAATCTATTAAATGAAGTGTCTTCCCATCAGGACTTCTCTATTTCCAGGGGCATTTCTGTGTCATCACAAAGCGTGTTTGTGACAGAGGTGGCTGGTGACAGATGTGACTTAGCACCGCCCTTTCTCGGTGACACTAGCTATGTTGGCTCTGAAGTTCTATTTTATTTAAAAGAATGTATCCAATTCAGCAAGTCAGAGTAGCTCTTTCAATGGGAGGAGAAAAAGGAAATTCCTTTATAACTGGACTTCTTAACCTGGGGTCCAGACCTTGTTTATTAAATATTTTGGTAACTGTATTTTAATACATTTGGTTTTCTTTATAATCCTATATATTTTATGCATTTATGAAAATTGTTCTGAGACAAGGGGTCCATAGGTTTCACCAGATATAATACAGAAAACGTTAAGAACCCATGATTTGTAATAATAATATATGATATTTATACAGGGTGTCCCAAAAATCTTAGTGCAGTTTTAAACTTTAATAGTTTCAAATTTTACAAATTGCTTTAGAAAGATTAGCTCCTTTGTGGGTTTTTTTTTAAACAATAACCTTGTAAAGTAGGTACTAAAGGTATGTTTCCAATTTCGCAGACAGGGAGACTGGGCCTTACGAAGTCAGATGATTGGCTAAACACAGAGTTAACTGCCAAGTATTGGAAGCAGGATTTGATGGGGTCTCTCTCATTCCAAACCCAATGCCCTTCCACTACATTATGGTCCCTCTCTTAATAATTAGTGGCCTCAAAATTGTTTTATTGGAGGGATGCAGAAGGCATACAGCTGAACTCTGAAGGACTATAATGGTTCTGAGAGGCACAGATGAAGAGGTAGTGCATTCCAGGCATGGTAGATAGCCTGTGTGAGTGCATGAAGGTAATTGAGTCTGGGCAACAGCTAAGAACTCTACCTGTAGACAGCCCACTGATTTGTTTGAACTAAGATCAAAATAATTATAAAATTAACATAAAGGATAAAGATGTGGTGTACAACTGAGACAATTCCAACCTAAACTTAATCAAGCTATTAATGCCAAAATATGGAAAGGGATACAGGAACTAATGCTGACATGGACTATTATAATTTACATCATAAGCAATGTAAAGTAATTGCCACAACAAGAAGACCAAAGGAATATAAAAAATCACCTTAGCCAACAAGTACCCTTGTCAACTAGAGACATTTGACATTTAAGAGCAGCACCCATTTACAACATAAATTCATTTGCAAAATCTTTTGGAGGAAAAGGATGAAAGAATGAACAGAATCATTTCAAAACATTAAAAAAAAAGTTCATCAGCAAACAAGTTTGCAGAAAGCACAGTATGAGATCCAATTAAACCAAATCATCACAAGAGCATTTGTAAGTTAAATTGAAAAAGGACAATGAACTAATGGGAGAGAATCTGTCGATATTTCTTTAAGAAGCCATTTTCACCAATTATAGTGAAGTTACCCATTTAGACTCTAAAAATCATAGTCCTTGAACCGAACCAAATATATACAGCAAAGCTCCATCCTAGCCACAATATATTTTGAGGATACCAAGGGACTGATTCTTAAAATCTATAAAAGAAGGGAAGATAACAAATGAGTAGAAAAATGGATGGTGGTAATTACCCAAAATAGGTGATGGAAAGGGCATTTATAACTAATAAACCACATCCCTACCTTCTTACCTCTACCAGATATTTATTGGAATGGTCTACTTTTATATTGAGAGTATCCTTGATGAAAGGAAAGATAGGTTTTCACCAACAAAAATCCACAGCAGACTAATTTTCGTAGTATTAAAATGGATTGAAAGGTATGGAGAGTACAAGATACCTCTGTGTTTATTTTGTTAATTACAAAAAAGCATTTAATTCATTAATGCAAAAGGCTCTCCTCCAACAAGGTATCTCTCTTGTATCTGTTAAGATCATGCAAAATTCCTTGATAAAGGTAACAGAGGTAACTTTGTTTAAAATCCCTCTGCTTATGAATATCAAGCAAGATTTAGAATGTACTTCACAAAGTATTTAGCATTGTCATAAAGAATACCCAAAAGAGTTCATATTGAAGAAAGTGTCTCTAAGGATGGTGAGATCCTCCCAATTTTCCTCTTAGCAAGTGACACAGTACCAATGATACATCATACCCTGGGATATTTCAAAAACCTCCACCTGAGATTTACAACCACTCAAAAGAATTTGACAAAACAATCCAAATAGGAAAAAAAAACCAAGTGGATGAAGAATGTCTATTATCTCATCTGTTATCCATTATATTGCCAGGTCACTGAGGTGGTCCTTCAGAACTTATTGGGATAGACATTACAGGTGGATGAGAAGTCAAGTCTGGAATGAAACAGTAGAAAAACAATTCCTGCCCTCAAAGACTTACAGTCTAATGGGGGAGATATCATGCAAATTTACAGTAAGCACATAGTTTTGATCAACCCCAAGCTTCTTCCTCAGCAAACAAAATTAATCTTTATGATGGAAATATCCTTATTGTGATGCCACAAGGCTATGAATCATGGAAAACCACAATCCCCGAAGATTAAAAATTTCAGGTCACCTAAAGTTCAATGGAGAAATGTATAATGGGTATAAGCACAAATTGATATCAAAAATATAATCAGAGACAAATATCCAGAAAAGGAGGAGGGCTGGTCATGAAGCAAGAGAGATATTACAAATGGACAGTTCAGGTACCTGCACAATGTGCAGAGGAAGGAACCTGGCACAGTGGACAGACCTTACTTGGAGAGGATTCGTGGAAGGACATGGAAAGGAATCACCCAGGATAAGAAGGCATGGATGGGTGGCTTGAGATCTTCACTCTTAGAGGGAATATCCCCATGGTTGAGATGACAGGGCGATATGACACCAAGAAAGCTAATTCAACCTTAGGCTGCATTAAGAGACTATGGAGGTAACAGTTTTGGGCGCCATGTTTTCGAGAGAACGTTGATAAGTCAGAGAATGTTTAGAATGATCGGGATGGTCAAGTACCTTAAGATAATGGTTCATGCAACTGAAGGAACTCGGGATGCTTAGTCTGGAGAAGGGAAGACTGAAGACGGACCAATTTGGTGTTGTTGTTGACTCATTTCAGTTGTGTCCAATTCTTCATGACTCCTTGTGGGGTTTTCTTGACACAGATACTGGAGTGGTTCGCCATTTCTTACTAGGAGGATACAAACTGTTTACAGAGGTACTCCCTGGCACATAGTAGGTGCTTAATCAATGCTTATTGAATGACACTTGTTGTGATGAGTAAAAACAGGATCCATAAAGAATGCATATACAGTGAAGGGGGCAGGTAGGTGGCACAGTGGATAGAGTACCAGGCCTGGAATCTGGAAGACTCATCTTCCTGAATTCAAATTTGGCCTCAGACACGTAACAGCTGGGTGACCTTGGGCAAGTCACTTAACCCTGTTTGCCTCAGTTTCCTTATCTGTAGCAGGAGATGGAGAAGGAAATGGCAAACCACTTCAGTATTTTTGCCAAGAAAATCCCAAATGGGGTCACAAAGAGCTGGACATGACTAAAATGACTGGACAATAACAACAAATACAGTGGGGGGGTAGGAGAGAGAAACATTAATAGCTGAGAGAAATTAGGAGCGATGTGAAATAAGGCGAGGAAGATAGGTTGCAACCAGAATGCAGAAGGCTTTTCATGCCAGGCTGAGAAGCTTTTATTTTAGCTTAGAGGCAATGGGGAAGCATTGAAGGTCTGTCCTGGAAAGCATTTCCAGTACCATTGCTTAAGGTCAAAAGGTCAGGGGATATTTAACTACCTTGCCCTTTCAAGTCTTGCTATTCATGTCCAAGATGTCACATATATGCCAGGGGCCACAGCAAATGTGAGCTCCTCCAAGGGCAGGGACTGTCTTTTGTCTCTTTTTTTTGTATCCCCAGTGCCTGGCACATAGTAGATACTTAATATGTGCTTATTGGCTGACTTTGTTTTGCCAGTACATAGCACAGTGCCTGGCACACAGTAGGCACTTAATAAGTGCTTATTGACTAACTTTTCTACTACGTAGTACAGGCACATAGTAAGTCCTTGTTGACTGTTATTATTAAATATAAAGTCAAAGGCATTTTTCTAACTCATTGAAGTGGTCATATGATTAATTCCTATTAAGACTTTTCATTTCCTTGGCACCTTTGATCTGAAGAGCTCAAAGCATCTGTGAACTTTAATTAGTTGGCACCTCACCTACTCTTGAGAGGCACATATAATTTTATTCAGTTTATGGATGAGTAAACTAAAGCATCTCAAGGATTTAGGAGACAGGGCCAAGGAGTGAGTCATTTGCAGAGGCTAAACAAGAATTCAGCCCAGCTCTGACTCCTGGTTCACAATCTGCTCTCCGCTAACAGAGATTCTGCTTTCATCCACATGTACCTTTCATTTGCATTATGGTTGCTCTGAATAGCATCCATCTTTTTGACATCTGGAACCATGAATGTCTGAGCTCTCTGAGTGGGAGAAAATGAAGGTACAGCCGGGGGTTCATTAACCCTTCTGTAGCCTACAGAGGGGTTGGCCATCTCTCCAAAGTGGGGGAAGGCCAATGTTTCACCCATCCATCCCTTAAAGAGGGAGAAAGGCATGGTTAGGAATACTGTCTGAGACTGGTTCTCAACCTTCCATGGCTTCCTGGGACTGGGTCAAGAGGACAGGGATGGCCAGGAGTGGCCTTTCTCCACCTCCCACAAATGCCCACAAGCTCTAAGCATTTACCTAAAACCTTCAGCTGGACCACATAGGAAAGTTTCACTAAGGAAACGAAATGATATCTGTAAAATGCTGAGCACAATGTCTAGAACACAGTAGATGTCTAACAAATGCTTACTCCCTTCCCCCTCCCTCTAATTTGGACCAATTAGAAGAAAGATTAGGGTAAATGAAAGAATATTTTTAAAAGGTAATAGAGACAGTACCATGTAGGGGAGAAAGAAGAAGACAGCAACAACTAGGTTCAAGTTGGATCTCTGACACCCCATGGCTTAGAGACCTTGCTCAAGTCACTCA